>NC_135233.1:489329734-489631916 GCF_051348905.1 Ranitomeya variabilis | reverse complement strand
TTGTATATAATCTGTTTCCTGACCTTGCTGGAAGCTCTAGGGTGGCTGGTGTTCTCCCTCCGGGCCGTTAGACGGTTCGGGGGTTCTTGAATCTCCAGCGTGGATTTTGATAGGGTTTTTGTTGACCATATAAGTTATCTTACTACATTCTGCTATTAGTAAAGTGGGCCTCTCTTTGCTAAAATCTAGTTCATCTCTGTGTTTGTCATTTCCTCTTACCTCACCGTTATTATTTGTGGGGGGCTACTATCCTACTTTTGGGGTCTATTCTCTGGAGGCAAGAGAGGTCTTTGTTTTCCTCTTCTAGGGGTAGTTAGTCCTCCGGCTGGCGCGAGACATCTAGCGACCAACGTAGGCATGTTCCCCGGCTACTGCTAGTGTTGGCGTTAGGAGTAGATATATGGTCAACCCAGTTACCACTGCCCTATGAGCTGGATTTTTGTACGTCGCAGACTTACTTGTTTCTCTGAGACCCTCGCCATTGGGGTCATAACATCAAGGTGCTCAAAACCACATTCAAAAAGTTTATTAACCCTTTATGTGCTTCACAGGAACTGAAGCAATTTGGAAGGAAAAAGTTAACATTTAACTTTTTTTTTTACAAACATTTTACTTCAGAAATAATTTTTTTTATTTTCACAAGTGTAAAAAGAGAAAATGAACCACAAAAGTTGTTGGGCAATTTCTCCTGAATACGCCGTTACTGCATATGTGGGGGTAAACCACTGTTTGTGCGCACGGCAGAGCTTGGAAGAGAAGGAGTGCCGTTTGACTTTTTCAATGCAGAATTGGCTGGATTTGAGATTGGATGCCATGTCAGGTTTGGAGACCCCTGATGTGCCTAAACAATGGAAACCCCCCACAAGTGACACCATTTTGGAAACTAGACCCCTTAGGGAACTTATCTAGATGTCTGTTGAGCACTTGAAAACCCAAGTGCTTCACAGAAGTTTATAACGTAAAGTGTTATGAACTGGTGGCCTAGGAGCAGCATGGACGAGCTCTGGAGTAGGTGGCCTCTATACTGACCACAGACCCTGAACTTAACACATCAACTAGAAGTAGCCGTGGGATGTTCCTGTCACTCCCTAGACACCTCGTCACGGCCGGAGGACTAATTACACCTAAAGAAAGAAACAGGAATACTATCTTGCCTCAGAGAAAATTCCCAAAGGAAAGGCAGCCCCCCACAAATATTGACTTTGAGAGAAGAGGGAAATTACAAACGCAGACTGAAAACAGAATTTAGCAAAGGAGGCCACGCTACCTAGAAAGAAAAGACAGGAAAGAGTACTGTGCGATCAGTATAAAAAATACTACAAAATCCACCACAGGGAATACAAAAATCTCCACACCTAACTAAAGGCATGGAGGGTAACTCTGTGACTCCAGAGCTTCCAACTTGGCTGAATAAATCTTAACACAGACAAAGCTGGACAAGAAAAAACATAGCAATTCACAGAACTATTAAGTCCACCGCATGTGGACTCCAAAAACAGAGCCAGGACTTATCTTTGATGATTTGGACAATCCAGAAGGAGAAACCAAGCAGAGATGTGGTTCCCTAGAAAACAATGGACAACTGGCACTCACTAAAGGCAGGAGCCAGACTAAATAGCCCCGTCCAAAGTGGAAGCAGCTGAAGACTGTTGTGAAGGACAAACAGCAGCACTACCACTCATAACAACCGGAGGGAGCCCAAAAGCAGAACCCACAACAGAATTCACAACAGTACCCCCCACCCCTTGAGGAGGGGTCACCGAACCCTCACCAGAGCCCCCAGGCCGATCCAGACGAGCCAAATGGAAGGCACGAACCAAATCGTCAGCATGAACATCGGAGGCAACAACCCAAGAATTATCCTCCTGGCCATAACCCTTCCACTTGACAAGATACTGAAGCCTCCGTCTAGAAAAACAAGAATCCAAGATCTTCTCCACAACATACTCCAACTCCCCATCAATCAACACCGGGGCAGGATGATCAACAGAGGGAACCGCGGGCACCACATATTTCCGCAACAAAGATCTATGAAAAACATTATGGATGGAAAAAGAGGCTGGAAGGGTCAAACGAAAAGACACTGGATTGATAATCTCAGAAATCCTATAAGGACCAATAAACCGAGGCTTGAACTTCGGGGAAGAAACCTTCATAGGAACATGACGAGAAGACAACCAGACCAAATCCCCAACTCGAAGCCGGGAACCCACATGCCGACGACGGTTGGCAAAACATTGAGCCTCCTCCTGAGACAACACCAAATTGTCCACAACATGAGCCCAAATCTGCTGCAACCTGTCAACCACAGAGTCCACCCCAGGACAATCAGAAGACTCAACCTGCCCTGAAGAAAAACGAGGATGAAACCCAGAATTACAAAAGAATGGTGACACCAAGGTAGCAGAACTAGGCCGATTATTAAGGGCAAACTCGGCCAATGGCAAGAAAGCCACCTAATCATCCTGATCGGCAGACACAAAGCATCTCAAATAAGTTTCCAAAGTCTGGTTAGTTTGCTCGGTTTGGCCGTTTGTCTGAGGATGAAATGCGGAAGAAAAAGACAAATCAATGCCCAGCTTAGCACAAAAGGACCGCCAAAACCTAGAAACAAACTGGGAACCTCTATCGGACACAATATTCTCCGGAATGCCATGCAAACGAACCACATGCTGAAAAAACAACGGAACCAACTCAGAAGAGGAGGGCAACTTACGCAAAGGTACCAAATGAACCATCTTAGAAAACCGGTCACAGACCACCCAGATAACAGACATCCTCTGGGAAACAGGAAGATCCGAAATAAAATCCATAGAAATATGCGTCCAAGGCCTCTCGGGGACCGGCAAAGGCAAAAGCAACCCACTGGCGCGGGAGCAGCAAAGTTTGGCCCGCGCACAAGTCCCACAGGACTGCACAAAAGAACGCACATCTCGTGACAAAGAAGGCCACCAAAATGACCTACTAACCAAATCTCTGGTACCAAAAATCCCAGGATGGCCAGCCAACACAGAACAGTGAACCTCAGAAATCACTTTACTAGTCCATCTGTCAGGAATAGTGTTGACTCTGTTGAGCGATACCTTCCGATATCGGAAAGTATCGGTATCGGAAAGTATCGGCCGATACCGTCAAAGTATCGGATCTAATCCGATACCGATACCCGATCCCAATGCAAGTCAATGGGACGAAAATATCGGAATTAAAATAAACCCTTTATAAACTTGTAGGTTCATTCTACATGAAGGAAAACAACTAAGAATAATGTAGGATGTATTGGGGGACGTGGCGGAGACATTAAAGGCACATAGGTTTAGCCCAATCTAATAGAATAGCAGGATTTTTTGTTTTTTTTTTATGACGTTTGGCGTTAGAAAGATTTTGACTATGTTTTTTTTTTTTTTTTTTTTTTTCAGATATTGATGTTTCACTACTTCCACGTCCTTCACCTTCTTTTTTACTTCTCCCACTTTCTTCTTCATTATCCTCATCATCAGCTTCTTTGACATCAACTATCTTCACCTTATTCATCTTCTTCTTCTACCTATATTTTTTTTTTTTTACATTGTTCATATTCTTTTTATTTAACTATTATCTTTTTCATATTCAACTTCTTCATCATATTCTTATTTGTGACAGGCATTCCCGTAGTTGTTATCTATAAAAGTTTGAAGATTACACCTTCCGTTCTGCCTGTCACAAAAGAGTTACATTTGTCCGCGTTCAGTTTGGCCTGCAGCATCAGGCTTTATCCAGGGGCACCACGAGGAGGAACGGACTCACCCCCATACACTGCTTAGTCTTCTTCTGCTTATAATTTACATAATATCTTTTGCTCTGATATTTAGTCTTATGCTTAATGTTCTTCTGCTCTTTGTTCTGCAGCCTCTTGTTCTTCTGCTTCTCGGTCTCCCATGTCGTCGTCGTCTCCAGAGTCGTCGTCTCCAGGGTCGTCATCTCCAGGGTCGTCGTCTTCGGGGTGGTCTTCAGGGTCATCGTCTCCAGGGTCGTCGTCATCACGGTGGTTGTCGTCTCTGGTGTCGTCGTCATCTTAGGGGTGGTCTTCCGGGTCATCGTGTTTAGTCTCTTGAACTTGGAAATGTAGCAGAAGGTACAAGAAGGCTGAGAAAATGCCGAGAAACAGCTGATGGAACTGGAACTCGGATGGCTACCCGAAGGTCCAAGAGCCAATGGAACTACCGAGGACCAGCTGACGTTACTGGAACCCGGTTACTAAGCAGGAGGTACCCGTGCCTGAAAGCACTACCAAGGACCACCTGACGTTGGTGGAACTCGGATACCCAGAGGGAGGCACCTAAGCCAAAGGCTCTGCCCGGAACCAGCTGACGGTACTGGAACCAGGATGGGGAGCAGAAGGTACAAGAGCAAAAGACACTGCCGAGAACCAGCTGACGGTACTGGAACCCGGATGGGTAGCCGAAGGTCCAAGAGCCAATGGAACTACCGAGGACCAGCTGACGTTACTGGAACCCGGTTACTAAGCAGGAGGTACCCGTGCCTGAAAGCACTACCAAGGACCACCTGACGTTGGTGGAACTCGGATACCCAGAGGGAGGCACCTAAGCCAAAGGCTCTGCCCGGAACCAGCTGACGGTGCTGGAACCAGGATGGGGACCTATTCAAGCTTGTCTTCCTAGAGCCCCAACTAGCAGTGTTGGAACAAAGGGTCAGCAGGAGGAGGAGAGGGAGCAGAGTGTAGGCCGAAGCCTGCACTGGCAGCAGCTTTGGGTCTGTTGTGTCTGCGTGGCAGTTGCAGGACACGTTGCTGGCTGCACAGCAGGGGAACAGCTGGTGGTGCTGAACCCCACTGACACATTGGCTGGTGTTTTTCTCTGTGCAGCTAGCAGTACCGGGCCCCAACTGGCGGTGTTGGAGCCCGGGCTCTGCAGGGGGAGCAGAGTGTAGGCCGAAGCCTAATTGAACCAATTTCAAAGGTAACCTTTAACCCCCCCTCAGGTGTTACAAAGTAGAAGAGCCACAGCTTATGCAGCAGTAGTGCTGCACAAGTCAAAGGTTGCTCTTTTAATTTTTCTCCTTGCACACGCTGAATGAAACACGTATAACATTTAGCCCTTTATACAGTCAAACTGTGTTGGAGGCGCGAGTTCCCTTCGTAATGAGATGCAGCACAGATGTCAAGAATCCCACCTTGGTGCTGGGTGCAGCCTCCTGAGCTTTGTTATTTGCTGTACAGGAGTCTGCGCTGTCGTGTTATCCCCTGGCCTAGCGCTGTTAGCGCTGCCCATCTTCTGACATCATTTAATGTCGGCCGGTGCGGTTCGCGATGACCATGAATCCCAGCCCCGCAGTGTCTTAACATTGTTAAAACACTGCGGGGCTGGGATTCAGGGCCTGGCGCAGCACATATGTTCGCCTCTCACACTCGGGTCCTTACACCCGCTTCAGACTGTGCGGCGTCAGCTGATCCCTTATCGCATGCCACGGCCATGAAGCCGCACAGTCTGAAGAAGGCGGAAGGAGATGAGGGACAGGCGAACTGATGCACTGCTCATGCCCATCAATCACACCCTCGCAGTCCCAATAAATAAGACACCGAGGGGCGTTGTGTGGGTCAGGGCGGCCGCAGAGGCGCAGGCAGCCAAACAATGATGCCTGAAGACGGGCAGTGCTACCAAGGGGGTTGCAGCGTGTCATTACAAAGGAAAGTCACACCTCCGGGACGGTTAAATGGTCACACAGAGGACACATTTCAGACGTGTTTTCAGTTCCACATGTGCGAGGAGAATACGTTTATGAGCCACCTTGCACACATGCAGCATTACCGCTGTACAAGGGGGCTGTAAAACGTACAAACGCCTGGGGGAGGGGGGACAGGTTCCCTTCAATTTCAGTTCTTGTGTCTGCGTGGCTTTTGCAGGACACGATGCCGGCTACACAGCAGGGGAACAGCTGGCGGTGCTGAACCCCACTGACACATTGGCTGGTGTTTTTCTCTGTGCAGCTAGCAGTACCGGGCCCCAACTGGCGGTGTTAGAGCCCAGGGTCAGCAGGAGGAGGAGATGGAGCAGAGTGTAGGCCGAAGCCTGCACTGGCGGCAGCTTTGGGTCTGTTGTGTCTGCGTGGCAGTTGCAGGACACGTTGCCGGCTGCACAGCAGGGGAACAGCTGGCGGTGCTGAACCCCACTGACACATTGGCTGGTGTTTTTCTCTGTGCAGCTAGCAGTACCGGGCCCCAACTGGCGGTGTTGGAGCCCGGGCTCTGCAGGGGGAGCAGAGTGTAGGCCGAAGCCTAATTGAACCAATTTCAAAGGTAACCTTTAACCCCCCCTCAGGTGTTACAAAGTAGAAGAGCCACAGCTTATGCAGCAGTAATGCTGCACAAGGTAAAGGTTGCTCTTTTAATTTTGCTCCTTGCACACGCTGAAAGGAACACGTATAACATTTTGGCCCTTACAGTCAAACTGATTTTGAGGCGTGAGTTCCCTTCGTAAAGAGACGCAGTACAGCTGGCAAAAATGCCACCTTGGTGCTTTGCGCGGCCTCCTGAGCATCGTTATTTGTTGCATAGGAGTCTGCGCTTTTGTGTTATCCCTTGGCCTAGCGCTGTTAGCGCTGCCCATCTTCTGACATCATTTAATGTCGGCAAGGGCGGTTTGCGATGACCATGAATCCCAGCCCCGCAGTGTCTTAACATTGTTAAAACACTGCGGGGCTGGGATTCATGGCCTGGCGCAGTACATATGTTCGCCTCTCGCTTGGGTTCTTACACCCGCTTCAGACTGTGCGGCGTCAGCTGATCCCTTATCGCATGCCACGGCCATGAAGCCGCACAGTCCGAAGAAGGCGGAAGGAGATGAGGGACAGGCGAAGAAATGCACCGTTCATGCCCATCAATCACACCCTCGCAGTCCAAATAAATAAGACACCGAGGGGCGTTGTGTGGGGCAAGGCGGCTGCAGAGGCGCAGACAGCCAAACAATGATGCCAGAAGACGGACAAGGAGCTTGTTGCGTGTCAATACAAAGGAAAATCACACCTGAGGGATGTTTTAATGGTCGCAGAGGACTCATTTTAGACGTGTTCAGTTCAACATGGGCAAGGAGAATAAGTTTCTGAGCCACCTTGCACACATGCAGCATTACTGTCGTACAAGGTGGCTGTAAAACGTACAAACGCCTGGGGGAGGGGGGACAGGTTTCCTTCAATTTCAGTTCTTGTGTCTGCGTGGCTGTTGCAGGACACGTTGCCGGCTACACAGCAGGGGAACAGCTGGCGGTGCTGAACCCCACTGACACATTGGCTGGTGTTTGGCTCTGTGCAGCTAGCACATCTGGGCCCCAACTGGCGGTGTTAGAGCCCAGGGTCAGCAGGAGGAGGAGAGGGAGCAGAGTGTAGGCCGAAGCCTGCACTGGAGCAAGTTGAAAGGGAAACTTTAACCCCCCCCCCCAGGCGTTTGTAGCTGAAAGAGCCATCGTGTACAGCACTAATGCTGGAAAAGGTAAACTTAGCTCTTTTAATTATGGTCCTTGCACATGCTGAACCTAACACTTATGAAAAGTGTCCCCTCCTACCGTGATACCGTCCGGTTGGTGGAACTTTCCTTTGTGATGTGACGCAGCACAGCCGTCATTCTTACCCCCTTGGCGCCGTGCGCCGCCTCCTCAGCGTTGTTTGAATCAGTCCCGGAGCCTGCGCTGTTAGGTTAGCCCTGGGCCATGCACATATTTTGCGCTGCCCGTCTTCTGACATCATTTGGTGTCAGACTGGCTGCGCCTGTGCGGCCGCGCTGGCCGAGATCCCGCCTCGCAGTGTCGTCTAATGTAATCCCACCGCGGGCCTGGGATCCGTGGCCATGCGCAGTGCATATCCTCGCCTCTCACTCCCCTCCCTACGGCTTCTTAAGACTGTGCGGTGTCACGGCCGTGGCATGCTATTAGGGACCAGCTGACACCGCACAGTCTGAAGAAGCCGTAGGGAGATGAGTGAGAGGTGGAGGTTCAGATATGCACTGCGCATGTCCATGGATCTCAGGCCCCCAGTGGGATTAAATCAGAAGACAGTACGAGGCGGGATCTCGTCCAGCACGGCCGCACAGGCGCAGCCAGCCTGACACCAAATGATGTCAGAAGACGGGCAGCGCAAAATGTGTGCATGGCCAAAGGCTAACCTAACAGCGCAGGCTCCGGGACTGATTCAAACAACGCTGAGGAGGCGGCGCACGGCGCCAAGGGGGTAAGAATGACGGCTGTGCTGCGTTACATCACAAAGGAAAGTTCCACCAACCGGACGGTATCACGGTAGGAGGGGACACTTTTCATAAGTGTTAGGTTCAGCATGTGCAAGGAGCACCACGAAAAGAGGCACTTTTTCCCTTTGCATCATTACTGCTGCACAAGGTGGCTCCTTCAGTAACAAACGCCTGGGGGGGGGGGACAGGTTCCCTTAAATTTAACTTGTTGTGCCTGCGTGGCGGTCGCAGTACACGTTGCCGTATACACAGCAGGGGAACAGCTGGCGGTGCTGAACCCCACTAACACATTGGCGAGGTGTTTGGCTCTGTGCGGACAGCACTTCTGGACGGCAACTAGCGGTGTTGGAGCCCAGGGACAGGAGGAGGAGGAGAAGGTGGAGGAGGTGGAGGAGATAGGAGGGATTGCCACACACACAGCAGGGGAACAGCTGACGTTACTGAACCCCAATAACAGAGGAGGGACTGTTGGGACTGTGCGGACAGCACTTCTGGACGGCAACTAGCGGTGTTGGAGCCCAGGGACAGGAGGAGGAGGAGGAGGTGGAGGAGATAGGAGGGATTGCCACACACACAGCAGGGGAACAGCTGACGTTACTGAACCCCAATAACAGAGGAGCGACTGTTGACTGTGCGGACAGCACTACCAGGCAACAACTAGCGGTGTTGGGGCCCAGGGACAGCAGGAGAAGCAGAGGAACACAATGTAGGCCGAAGCCTGATTGGAGAAAGTCGAAAGGGAACCTTTAACCCCCCCCAAGGCGTTTGTAGCTGAAAGAGCCAGCTTGTGCAGCAAAAAAGATGCAAAAGGAAAAGGTGGCTCTTTTCATGATGCTCCTTGCAAACACAGAACTAAACACTTATAAAATGTGTCCCCTGATACCGTGAGACCGTCCCGGAGGTGGGACTTTCCTTCGTAATATGACGCAGCACAGCCGTCATTCCTACCTCCTTGGCGCCGTTCCCCGGCTCCTCAGCGTTGTTTGATTCCGTACCGGAGCATGCGCTGTTATGTTATCCCTTGGCAAGGCACACTTAGCGCTGCCCATCTTCTGACATCATTTGGTGTCAGGCTGGCTGAGCCTGTGCGGCCGCGCTGGCCGAGAGCCCGCCTCGCAGTGTCGTCTAATGTAATCTCACCGCGGGCCTGGGATCCGTGGCCATGCGCAGTGCATATCCTCGCCTCTCACTCCCCTCCCTACGGCTTCTTAAGACTGTGCGGTGTCACGGCCGTGGCATGCTATTAGGGACCAGCTGACACCGCACAGTCTGAAGAAGCCGTAGGGAGATGAGTGAGAGGTGGAGGTTCAGATATGCACTGCACATGTCCATGGACCTCAGGCCCCCAGTGGGATTAAATCAGAAGACACTGCGAGGCGGGCTCTCGGCCAGCGCGGCCGCACAGGCGCAGCCATCCTGACACCAAATGATGTCAGAAGACGGGCAGCGCTAAGTGTGCCTGGCCAAGGGATAACATAACAGCGCAGGCTCCGGGACGGAATCAAACAACGCTGAGGAGCCGTGGCACGGCGCCAAGGGGGTAGGAATGACGGCTGTGCTGCGTCATATTACGAAGGAAAGTCCCACTTCCGGGACGGTTTTACGGTATCAGTGGACACATTTTATAAGTGTTAAGTTCTGCGTGTGCAAGGAGCTAAACAAAAATAGCTACCTTTTCCTTGTGCAGCATTACTGCTGCACAAGGTGGCTCTTTCAGTAACAAACGCCTTGGGGGGGGGGGGACAGGTTCCCTTACATTTCAGTTGTTGTGTAAGCGTGGCGGTCGCAGGACACATTGCCGGCTACACAGCTGGGGATCAGCTGACGTTACTGAAACCCAATAACACTGGGTCGTATGTTCTGACTGTGCAGACGGCACTTCTGAGCCTCAACTGGCGGTGTTGGAGCCCAGGAATTAAAGTTCAGGTGGTAGAAAGATGAACACAACAGGAGACCTGGATACTGTAGACAGTCACCTAATTATTTAATCAGGAAGAGGAGTGGCAAATTCCTGCGAGATCCAGGCCTTGTTCATTTTCAGGAAAGTAAGCCGGTCAACGTTATCGGAGGATAGTCGCATGCGACGGTCAGTTAGTACACCACCTGCAGCACTAAAGACACGTTCCGACAATACACTGGCCGCAGGGCAAGACAGCACCTCCAATGCATACTGGCTTAGCTCTGGCCATGTATCCAGCTTTGAGACCCAAAACTTGAAAGGTGAAGAGCCGTCTGGGAGTACAGCAAGAGGGCAAGACATGTAGTCTGTCACCATCTGACGGAACCGTTGCCTCCTGCTGACTGGAGCCATCTGTGATGGTGTAGACTTTTGTGGCGGGCACAGAAAACTGTGCCACAGTTGGGCCATACTGGTCTTGCCTTGGGCAGAGGCACTGCTTCTGCTCCCTCTTTGTGCAGAGCCTCCACCACTGCCTGGACGCACTGAGCTGCTTTGGAATGCACTAGCAGCACTTCTCTCAGTTGGAATGGAGAAGATGATGGAATTCACCAGTGTGTCTTGGTACTCCCGCATCTTTCACTCCCGGTTCAACGGAGTGATGAGGCTTTCCACGTTGTCCCGGTAGCGAGGATCGAGGAGGGTGAACACCCAATAATCAGACATGTTGAGAATGTGGGCGATGCGGCGGTGGTTTCTCAGGCACTGCAGCATGTAATCCACCATGTGCTGCAGACTGCCAACTGCCCAAGAAACGCTGTCCCCTGCTGGAGGCGTTATCTCTGCCCGCTCGTCATCACCCCACCCTCGCTGTACACACTGAGTACTGGACAATTGTGTAACTCCCTCCTCTGGACGGATGTCTTCCTCCTCCATTGACTCCTCCTCATCCTCCTCACAAACTGTCCCCTGCCTACGCGTTTGTGAGGAACCACGTGGCGCTGACTGTCCAGAAGATGATGGAAATGCTGAATCCTCATCCTCCACCTCTTCCACAACATCATCCCTTAGCGCTTGCAGTGATTTTTCAAGCAGGCAGATAAGGGGGACAGTCATGCTGACTAGTGCATCATCTGCACTCGCCATCCGCGTGGAATAATCAAAGGGACGCAAAACCTGGCAGACGTCATTCATAGTGGCCCACTCTGTGGTTGTGAAGTCTGTACGGCGCTGAGTGCGACTTCTTTGCGCCTGAAGCAGCTGGTACTCCATTACAGCTTGCTGCTGCTCACACAACCGCTCCAACATATGTAACGTGGAATTCCACCTGGTAGGTAGGTCACATATGATGCGATGTTCTGGCAGGCGGTGTCGGCGCTGCAGAGCCGCAATGCGCGCTTTTGCCGTGCTGGAACGCCGCAAGTGAGCACACTCTAGGCGGACCTTGTGCAGCAGTGCATCAAGATCCGGATAGTCCCTCAAAAAACTCTGCACGACCAAATTGAGCACATGTGCCAGACATGGGATGTGAGTGAGGTTGCCGAGGCCCAGAGCTGCCACCAGATTTCGGCCATTATCACACACTACCATGCCTGGCTGGAGATTCGCTGGCACAAACCACACATCGCTCTCCTGCTTGATGGCATTCCAGAGCTCCTGCGCTGTGTGGCTTCGATTCCCCAAATAAATTAATTTCAAGACGGCCTGTTGACGTTTGGCCACGGCTGTGCTCATGTCGGTCGTAACAGGTAAACGTTCATCACAAGTCCATGTGGAGGTGGACTGTGACGGCTCCTGCAGCGATGATTCTGAGGAACTGGTGTAAGAGGAGGAGTCAATGCGTACAGAATGGATTCCTGCAATCCTTGGAGTGGGCAGGACACGTCCTGCGCCACTCGCACGGTCTGTACCCGGCTCAACGACATTACCCAATGGGCAGTGAGGGAAAGGTATCGCCCCTGTCCATGTTGACTGGTCCACGCATCGGTGGTGAGGTGGACCTTGCTACTGACGGCGTTCAGTAGCGCGTGTTTTATGTGTCCCTCCACATGCTTGTGCAGGGCAGGGACGGCTTGCCTGCTGAAGTAAAAGCGGCTGGGCACATTGTACTGTGGGACTGCCAATGACATCAAGTCACGGAAGCTGTCAGTCTCCACCAGCCTGAATGACAGCATTTCCAGTGACAGAAGTTTGGCAATGCCTGCAGTCAGAGCCTGTGCTCGTGGGTGGTTTGACGAGAAAGGCCGCCTTTTCTCCCATGCCTGTACTACCGATGGCTGTAGACTGGGCTGGGAGTGTGTGGATGACTGGGAAAGTGGTGCTGCGGGTGGAATTACAGCGGGTCTCTGGACAACAGGGCCAGAGGTTCTTCCACGGCGATCCTGGGAGGAAGCCGAACCAGCTGCGTGTGAGCTGGAGGAAGAGGCAACACGAGGTGAAGAGGTGGTAGCTGCCGCTGTTGGTTGGCCTAGCTCTTCAGTGTGTTTTTCTAACTCCGCCGGGTGCCTGGTGCGCACATGTTTCCACATGTTGGAGGTATTGAGGTTGCTGACATTTTTCCCTCTTTTGACTTTGTGATGACACACCTTGCATTTGACATAGCAAATGTCATCTGCAACTGTGTCAAAAAAAGACCAGGCACTGCAAGTCTTGGGATCGCCCTTTTTGGCTTTTGGAAGAGACATGCTCTTAACGGGTGCCAAAGCGGAGGCTGCAGGATCCGCAGTCTTCCCCCTCCCTCTCCCTTTTTGAGCCGTACGGGGAATCTCTTCCTCAGAGCTGCTCCCACCACCTTCCTGTCCCTCACGCCAAGATGGGTCAAGGACCTCATCATCTACACTACCCTCTGCCCCCAACTGCTCCTCCTGGGTAGTCTCAGCAGCAGAGCACGCACCAGTAAGTGGCACCTGAGTGTCATCATCAGCTGATGCGGCCTGCGATGTGGTGAACGGAGCCACTGGCCCACCCGCCTCTTCAGAGGAAGAGAGAAAAAGCTGTTGGGCATCACTGCACCCTGCCTCTTCTTCCATTTCTCCAATGCTGCTTGGCTGGCCCCCTGTTTCCAAGCCAAGAGATTCAGAGAACAGAAGTAGAGACGGCTCCTGTCCTGGGCTCTCTGTCTGCCTGGGCAATTTGGCAGGTGGTGAAGAGACAGATGGCTGCTCTCCAGTGCTCTGTGTCTGAGAGGATGTGGCACTAATTGAAGTTGATGCATTAGCTGCCATCCATCCGACAACGGCTTCAATTTGTTCTTCACGCAGCAGCGGTGTACGGCGCTCTGCGACAAAGCTGCGCATGAATGACTGTTCCCTGGTGAAAGTGGGTGCTGATGAGTCACCGGTGCCCGCAGCAGGCACAGAATCCCCACGTCCCCTCCCTGCTCCGCGCCCATGCCCACGCCCACGTGCCTTACTCACTGCCTTCTTCATCTTGGTTGACTGATAAAGATAAGCAGAAAAGTACTAACGGATTTGTGTGCTTATTCCTGAACAACTCCTCCTAACAGGTATAAGAAACACTAATTTTCTAAAGTGTGGACTAGACTTTAATATGAGCTAATGTGGCCTACACAAATGTAAAGTGGTGTCACTGGTGTGTTTGGTGAACTTTATTATTTATTTATTTTTTGGGGGCTGAACTGACAACAGATAGAGCTGCAGTCACACGGAGACCGTGCAGACAGACGTAAACGGCGCTGCAAGGCCCACAAACCCTCCTCTACGTTATCCTATGTAGTGTTTTTCCACAAGTTAGCTGGAGACGGGTGGAAAGACACTAATAGGAATTTTTTGAAAAAATGTGCAGCAGCCTGCACTACTTAAAACAAAATGAAAATTGATTTTGCGGTATGACGCAGTGAAGAACCCTGAGCTGGAGACAACCAGGCTATGGCTGCTCACAGACTACAGGGCGAGCTGCAGTCACACGGAGACCGTGCAGACAGCCGTAAACGGCGCTGCAAGGCCCAAAAACCCTCCTCTACGTTATCCTATGTAGTGTTTTTCCACAAATTAGCTGGAGACGGGTGGAAAGACACTAATAGGAATTTTTTGAAAAAATGTGCAGCAGCCTGCACTACTTAAAACAAAATGAAAATTGATTTTGCGGTATGACGCAGTGAAGAACCCTGAGCTGGAGACAACCAGGCTATGGCTGCTCACAGACTACAGGGCGAGCTGCAGTCACACGGAGACCGTGCACACAGCCGTAAACGGCGCTGCAAGGCCCAAAAACCCTCCTCTACGTTATCCTATGTAGTGTTTTTCCACAAATTAGCTGGAGACGGGTGGAAAGACACTAATAGGATTTTTTTGTAAAAATTAGCAGCAGACTACACTACTTGGAAAAAAAAAAAAAAGAACAGTATGAGGCAATGAACCACCCTCCCTGAACTGAATACAACCAGCTATGGATGGCCTATGTGGCTGCACTCAGACTAGAGAGTGGGCTGCACTCACACACACACACACACAGACCTTGCAGATCGCTGTGAAAACAGCGCTACAAGGCAAAAGCAAGGTGAATAGTAGGTGAACACAGCGGTTGCTAAATTAGCCTTTGGAAAGCACAAAGAAGCAAATCGCTATCTCTAAACTGTCCCTCAGTCAGCAAACAGCGCCCTGTCACTAACTGAATTCACAGCAGAGTGATCGCAAAATGGCGCCAGCGACTTTTAAACTGCATCATGACATCATTTCAGCAGCCAATCACAGCAATGCCAGTAGTTTCATGCCCTCCATGCTGAACAGGATGTGCCCACACTTGGAATCATTCTCATTGGATGAATTTGTGCAGTTTGAATCTGTGAACTTACGATTCCGGTATCCGATACGCGGCAAGTATCGGAATCCCGGTATCGGAATTCCGATACCGCAAGTATCGGCCGATACCCGATACTTGCGGTATCGGAATGCTCAACACTAGTCAGGAACAAACAGTTTCCCCGCTGGACAGCGATCAGGTTTATCAACCTGAAACTCCTGAAGAGCCCGTCGCAAATCAGGGGAGATGGCAGAAAGAATCACCCCCTCCTTAAGAATACAAACCGGCTCAAGAATCCCAGGGGAATCAGGCAAGAAACTGCTAGAGAGGGCATCAGCCTTAACATTCTTAGAACCTGGAAGATACGAGACAACAAAATCAAAACGGGAGAAAAACAGGGACCATCGGGCCTGTCTAGGATTCAGCCGTTTGGCAGACTCGAGATAAATCAGATTCTTATGATCGGTCAAGACCACAATACGGTGCTTGGCCCCCTCAAGCCAATGTCGCCACTCCTCAAATGCCCACTTCATAGCCAACAACTCACGATTGCCGACATCATAATTGCGTTCCGCAGGCGAAAACTTTCGAGAAAAGAAGGCACACGGTTTCATCAAGGAACCATCAGAATTTCTCTGAGACAAAACGGCCCCTGCCCCAATCTCAGAAGCGTCAACCTCAACCTGAAAAGGAAGAGAAACATCCGGCTGACGCAACACAGGGGCAGAAGTAAATCGGCGCTTAAGCTCCTGAAAGGCAGAAATGGCCTCAGAGGACCAATTAGCTACATCAGCGCCCTTCCTCGTCAAATCGGTCAGGGGTTTAACCACACTGGAGAAGTTGGCAATGAAACGGCGATAAAAATTAGCAAAGCCCAAAAATTTCTGAAGGCTCTTCACGGATGTGGGCTGGATCCAATCATGAATGGCCTGAACCTTAGCCGGATCCATTTCTATAGATGATGGAGAAAAATGAAGCCCAAAAAAGAAACCTTCTGTACTCCAAAGAGGCACTTAGACCCCTTCACAAACAAGGCATTATCACGAAGGACCTGAAATACCATCCTGACTTGTTTCACATGAGACTCCCAATCATCGGAAAAAATCAAAATATCATCCAAATATACAATCATGAATTTATCAAGATAATTCCGAAAAATGTCATGCATGAAGGACTGAAACACAGATGGGGCATTAGAGAGTCCGAATGGCATCACAAGATACTCAAAATGGCCCTCGGGGGTATTAAATGCAGTTTTCCATTCGTCACCCTGCTTAATACGAACCAGATTATATGCCCCTCGAAGGTCAATCTTAGTAAACCAACTAGCCCCCTTAATTCTGGCAAACAAATCAGAAAGCAAAGGCAAAGGGTATTGGAATTTGACCGTGATCTTATTCAAGAGGCGATAATCAATACAGGGTCTCAAGGAACCATCCTTCTTGGCAACAAAAAAAAACCCTGCTCCTAATGGAGAAGAAGATGTCCGAATATGCCCCTTCTCCAAAGACTCCTTTACATAGCTCTGCATGTTCAGGCACAGACAGGTTGAAAAGTCGGCCCTTAGGAAACTTACAGCCTGGAATCAAATCAATAGCACAATCACAGTCCTATGCGGTGGAAGGGAACTGGACTTGGGCTCATCGAAAACATCCTGGAAATCTGACAGAAACTCAGGAATTTCAGAAGAGGGGGAGGAGGAAATTGACATCAGAGGAACGTCATCGTGAACCCCCTGACAACCCCAACTAGTCACAGACATAGATTTCCAATCCAACACCAGATTGTGTACCTGTAACCATGGAAACCCCAGCACAACAGCATCATGCAAATTATGTAACACCAGGAAGCGACAATCTTCCTGATGGGCTGGCGCCATGCACATGGTTAACTGTGTCCAAAACTGAGGTTTATTTTTAGCCAATGGTGTAGCATCAATCCCCCTCAAAGGGATAGGACTCCGCAAAGGCTGTAAGGAAAAACCACAACGTCTGGCAAATTCTAAGTCCATTAAATTTAAATCGGCGCCTGAATCCACAAATGCCATGACAGAGAATGACGATAATGAGCAGATCACGGTCACAGATAACAGAAATTTAGGTTGTACAGTACTGATAGTAACGGAATTAGCGATTCTCTTGGCACGCTTAGGGCAATCAGAAATAACATGAGCAGAATCGCCGCAGTAAAAGCACAACCTATTCTGACGTCTGAATCCTTGGCGTTCCGCTGTAGACACAATCCTATCACACTGCATAGGCTCAGGACTCCGCTCGGAAGACAACGCCATAGTGTGCACAACTCTGCGCTCACGCAAGCGCCGATCAATTTGAATGGCCAGAGACATAGAATCACTCAGACCTGCAGGCGTGGGGAACCCCACCATAACATCTTTAACAGATTCAGAAAGACCCTTTCTGAAAATTGCCGCCAAAGCATCCTCATTCCACTTAGTAAGCACAGACCATTTTCTGAATTTCTGGCAATATGACTCTGCCGCTTCTTGACCCTGACACAGGGCCAAAAGTGTTTTCTCAGCATGCTCTACAGAGTTAGGTTCATCATACAATAACCCAAGCGCCTGAAAAAAGGTGTCTACATTAAGCAAGGCCGGATTCCCAGATTCCAGGGAAAATGCCCAATCCTGCGGGTCACCACGCAACAGAGAAATTACAATTTTTACCTGCTGGATGGGATCACCAGAGGAACGGGGCTTAAGAGCAAAAAACAGTTTACAGTTATTTTTAAAGCTCAAAAATTTGGACCTGTCCTCGAAGAACAGATCGGGGGTAGGAATTCTAGGCTCTAAAACAGGAGTCTGCACGATATAATCAGAAATACCCTGTACTCTAGCAGCAAGTTGATCCACCCGAGAAGCAAGTCCCTGAACATCCATGTCAACGCCTAACTCCTGAGCCACCCAGAAGTGAAGAGGGAAAAAAAAACACAACAGAGTACAGAAAAAAAAATGGCTCAGCACTTTCTTTCCCTTCTTTTGAGATGCGGTTAACTCATTGTTGGCCAGTTGTACTGTTATGAACTGGTGGCCTAGGAGCAGCATGGACGAGCTCTGGAGTAGGTGGCCTCTATACTGACCACAGACCCTGAACTTAACACATCAACTAGAAGTAGCCGTGGGATGTTCCTGTCACTCCCTAGACACCTCGTCACGGCCGGAGGACTAATTACACCTAAAGAAAGAAACAGGAATACTATCTTGCCTCAGAGAAAATTCCCAAAGGAAAGGCAGCCCCCCACAAATATTGACTGTGAGAGGAGAGGGAAATTACAAACGCAGACTGAAAACAGAATTTAGCAAAGGAGGCCACGCTACCTAGAAAGAAAAGACAGGAAAGAGTACTGTGCGGTCAGTATAAAAAATACTACAAAATCCACCACAGAGAATACAAAAATCTCCACACCTAACTAAAGGCATGGAGGGTAACTCTGTGACTCCAGAGCTTCCAACTTGGCTGAATAAATCTTAACACAGACAAAGCTGGACAAGATAAAACAGCAATTCACAGAACTATTAAGTCCACCGCATGTGGACTGCAAAAACAGAGCCAGGACTTATCTTTGATGATTTGGACAATCCAGAAGGAGAAACCAAGCAGAGGTGTGGATCCCTAGAAAACAATGGACAACTGGCACTCACTAAAGGCAGGAGCCAGACTAAATAGCCCCGTCCAAAGTGGAAGCAGCTGATGACTGTTGTGAAGGACAAACAGCAGCACTACCACTCATAACCACCGGAGGGAGCCCAAGAGCAGAACCCACAACAGAATTCACAACAGTAGAGCCATAAAAATAAAAAATTAAAATTTTCCACAAAAATGATTTTTTTTCTCCCCAAAATTTTTATTTTCACAAGGGTAACAGGAGAAATTAGACCACCAAAGTTGTTGTGCAATTTGTCCTGTGTACGCCGATACCCCATATGTGGGGGTAAACTACTGCTTGGGTGCACGGCAGAGCTCGGAAGGGAAGGAGCGCCGTTTGACTTTTTAAATGCAGAATTCGCTGGAATAGAGATCGGATGCCATGTCACGTTAGGAGAGCCCCTGATGTGCCTAAATAGTAGTAACCCCCCATAATTGACACAATTTTGGAAACTAGACCCCTTAAGGAACGTATCTAGATGTGTGATGAGCACTTTGAACCCCCAAATGCTTCACAGATGTTCATAATGTAGAGCCGTGAAAATAAAAAACTGTATTTTTTCCACAAAAATTATATTTTTGCTCCAAAATTTTTACTTTCACAAGGGTAACAGGAGAAATTTGACAACCAAAGTTGTTGTGCAATTTGTCCCAAATACTCTGATACCCTATATGTGGGGGGGAACTATTGTTTGGGTGCATGGCAGAGCTCGGAAGGGAAGCCGTTTTGGAATTCAGACTTTGATAAAATGGTCTACGGGCATCATGATGCATTTGCAGAGCCCCTGATGTGCCTGAACTGTAGAAACCATCCACAAGTGACCCCATTTTGGAAAATAGACCCCCCAAGGAACTTATCTAGATGTGTTGTGTGAACTTAGAACCCCCAAGTGTTTCACTAAAGTTTATAACGCAGAGCCGTGAAAATAAAAAAAAACTTTTTTTCACAAAAATGATCTTTTTAGCCCACAATTTTTATTTTCCCAATGGTAACAGGAGAAACTGGACCCCAAAAGTTGTTGTCTAATTTGTCCCGAGTTTGCTGATACCCCATATGTTGGAGAAAACTACTGTTTGGGCACACGTCGGGGCTCGGAAGGGAAGTACTAATGTTTTGGAATGCAGACTTTGATGGAATGGTCTGCAGGCGTCATGTTGCATTTGCAGAGCCCTTGATGTGCCTAAACAGTAGAAACCGCCCACAAGTGACCCTATTTTGGAAACTAGACCCCACCAAGGAGCTTATCTAGATGTGTGGTGAGCACGTTGAAAGCCCAAGTGCTTCACAGAAGTTCATAACGCAGAGCTGTGAAATAAAAAAAAAAAAATTTCCACAAAAATGATTTTGTAGCCCACAATTTTTTTATTTTCCCAAGGGTAACAGGAGAAATTGGACCCCAAAAGTTGTTGTCGAATTTGTCTTGAGTACGCTGATGCCCCATATGTGGGGGTGAACCATTGTTTGGGTGCACGGCAGAGCTCTAAAGGGAGGGAGCACCATTTGACTTTTTGAACGCAAAATTGGCTGGAATCAATGGTGGTGCCATGTCGCGTTTGGAGACCCCTGAGGTACCCAAACAGTGGAAACCCCCCAATTCTAACTCCAAACTAACCCCAACACAGGCCTAACCATAATTCCAACCCTAACCATAACACTTATCACAACCCTAACCCCAACACACCTTTAACCCTAATCCCAAACCTAACCATAACCCTAATCACAACCCTAACCCCAACACATCCCTAACCCTGATCTCAACCCTAGCCATAACTCTAATCACAACCCTAACCCCAACACACCCCTAATCCTAATCATAACCCTAATCACAACCCTAACCCCAACACACCTCTAACCCTAATCCCAACCCTAATCATAACCCTAATCACAACCCTAACCCCAACACACCTCTAACCCTAATCCCAACCCTAATCATAACCCTAATCACAACCCTAACCCCAACACACCTCTAACCCTAATCCCAACCCTAACCATAACCCTAATCCCAACACACCCCTAATCCCAACCCTAACCCTAATCCCAACCATAACCCTAACCACAAACCTAACCCTAATTCCAACCATAACTCTAATCTCAACCCTAACCCTAATCTCAACCCTAACCCTAATCCCAACCCTAATCCTAACCCTAACTCTAATCCTAACCCTAACCCTAATCCTAACCCTAACTCTGATCCCAACACTGACTTTAACCATAATTTTAGCCCCAACCCTAATTTTAGCCCAACTCCAACCCTAATGGGAAAATAGCAATAAATACATTTTCTTTATTTTATTATTTTTCCTTAACTATGGGGGTGATAAAGGGGGGGTTTATTTACTTTTTTTTTATTTTGATCACTGTGATAGGGTCTATCACACTGACCAAAGTGAACCAATTGGAAAAATCTTCCCATTGTTGCCGGGTGCCAGCCGGCAGATCTCGGCAGGCGCACTGCGCATGAGCCCACCATTTTTTTTCCGGATGAAGATGCCAGTGACCGTGGAGGGAAGCAGGAGGATCCAGGGACACCGGGAGACACTGGTAAGTATTGGGGGTGATTGGAGACCCTATTTCTGTCCTCTGAGGACAGAGAAATTAAATGGAAAATCGCGCTTTTTTTGCGGTCGCCGTTATACTGTTAATAAACAACCTGGGGTCGGTAAAAACTGAACCGAATCATGTTCTCTGGGGCGAGACCCCGGAGAAAATCCGACTTTGGTGGGCGCTATACACTTTTTCCACAGTGCCGTTAATTAACGGCGCTGTAGTTTAAGTACCATTAACTACAGCCGTTAAAAGGCGTATCGGCAGTCGTTAAGGGGTTAGCTTTTTGGTGATCCATGGTTTTGCATCAACTTTCTTTCTGTTGGTCATGTCTATTTAGTATGCATTAGGTCAGTGGTCCCCAACCTTTCTGACCTTGAGAGCCACATTCAGTTTTGCAAGAGGGTCACAAGCCACATCCAGCTACTGTCCCCCTCACAGTAGTGGCAACCAAAGCCCCCATTATGGGTATAATGATAACCAAAGTTCCCTTAAGCAGTATAACAAGATCCATGGGTTCCAACCAGACCCCACGACATTCAACATTCTACCATCACGCACTCCCAACACAGTCACAGTCACATCCATCTTTAAGCACCTCCTCTGACCGGTAGTATCATCCTGTCTCAAGCATACCATACTTAAATTATCTCTAAACCCTCAAGACCAGTAGAAGTGTACCCAAATCTGCTCTTCTGTGTAGGGCTACTCACAAAGTTCACCATTTTGAGATGTGCTCTTCATACCAGTTTACTAAATCTGGAGATAATGCACCAAGCTGGTAGACAGCCGTGAGCCACAGTTCATGGGACCACGAGCCACATGTGGCTCCCAAGCTACAGGTTGGGGACACCTGTATTAGGTGATCCCATGAGTATTGGATGGTGCTTGCTACTGCACATATCCTGATTGTATATATTATTGTGATGTGTGTGCACCTATCTCTTGCAGTGCCACTTTTGTACCAGCCAAATTTTGAATAAAGGTTTTTTTATGATAATTACTCTTTGACCTATTAATTTGGTTTTTTCTCCTTTGTATTTATGTCCCTCCGAAGGGTATTCTTATAAGTCTGGCTGATATATGTGTTCATATTATGGATTAACCAATTATCCCCTATTAACCTTGTCACATATATTTTATGCCCCACCCAAGTTTATTGTTTTATTTTAGCACTGTATTCATGTACTGATAGGGGTTTTGGTGATGTAATTCTGTACTGATGGGGGATCTGGTAATATATTCCTGTACTGATGGTGGTTTAGGTAATCTATTTCAATGATGTTAGTGGTTCTGGTGATGTATTCCTGTATTAATGGCGGTTCTGATGCTGTATTTTTGCACTGATGGTGGTTGTGATGCTGTATTTAAGTACTAATGGTGGTTCTGGTTATGTATTTATATTGTTTTGGTGGTTCTGCTGATATAGTCCTGTACTGATGGTGATTCTGATGATGTGTTCCTGTACTAATTTATGTGTAGCAGCTGAGTAGGAGAAAAAGCGCAATAAGGCCTTACCCAGGATACATCAATTAAGATAAATAACAACTGTGCTAATTTGAAGGAATTGTGATCACAAAACAATGTATAAGTATAGACTCCACCTCCTGCAGATCTACAGGTCATCCAATTGATACAATGGACTTGGTAGAAAAATCATGGACTATTTCACGCTGCTAATGATTAGATAAAAGATCTAAAGCCAGGAGTTTGTATAATAGTGGATTTTAATCTACATCTTTCAAAGTACACACACACTTCTTCCTCAGGACATAACCATATACTGTAAATGTACATGCGATGGTCAAACAGATTTATAGGAGTTGAGTTAAAGTAAAGAAACCAAGAAGACACACAACATGTCAAAGTTTAATGATTGTTCACATAATTCAAGATCAGGCGCACAACTCTAATAAATGCACTAAAATGGAGGTGCAAAAAGCTGGTAGTAAATAACAATGTATCAGAAGAAAAGGAAAGCACTACCGTAATGCCTGCACACTACACCACACAGGTATAATATGAAAAAATAACAAGCTTTATTTGGCACACAATAACAAAAACATAAAACATAAGTAAAATCATATGGGAACCCCACTCATAAACCCCCCACTATATATCATATACATAGGATGCCAAAAGATCAATTTAAATCAATACAAAACACATCACATCATAGTAGTGTAAAAAGCATGTACCGAATATCCAATGCACCCAAGACAAAATATAGAGATACAATAATATGGTGGGCACCCCAAAATAACCCTGAAAAAACTCAGAGCAGGATATAACCTACAACGGTAAGAAGTACCAACGTAAGTGTAACCGATTGACCAACAATGCCCAAGCCTGACCAAAGCTACTGCACATGCATGTAGATAAAAAATGTATATATATAGGCATAAGGCAGTAGCATGCTAACAGAGCCGTAGAAACCAGCCAAGGCTGAATGAAAGTGAGCCACTATAATAGTGTGGTCAAAATGTTACAAGTAAAGGAGGACACTCACAGTACTGAAAATAAAACTTGCCAGGGTGAAATGGAGCATTCAACCAAGTGGGGGACAAGGCAAGATGGAGAACAGAGTGGGGCGCCCCTGAAACGACCCAACCTGTATCGCCATAACCTGTACGGCTTCGTCAGGGGAAGTGTTTGTTAAAGCCACCAAGATACCTATAAATACCTTAAAGATGATTAGTGCATCGCATACCAGTGTAGGACAATGGCGAGGGCGGCGCAGGAAAACCGGAAGTGAGCTAACGAACACAGCGCATCAACGAGCATGGGCAGCGTGAATCGCAAATTGCCCGCGCATGCGCAAAGTGGAAACGCAAGCAGCCCGCACCTCAAACACAGAGGGCATGAATGTAAGTGTGGCGCTTGCGCAGCTCCCGGGAGTCTGAGGAAAGCGCCAGAATGTAAGGCTGGTTTCACACTTGCGTTTTTGTCTGCAACATTTTTTGCACAAAAAACGTATGCGTTTTTCCCCCTATATTTAACATTGAAAACGCATGCGTTTTTTGTACGCGTTTGGTCGCGTTTGTAAACGCATGCGTTTTTTTTCTGCATGCGTTCATTTTCAAAAATGCAACCTGTAGCACTTTCTTGCGCGTTTTTTTTTGCCGCGAAAAAAATGCATTGCTGTCTATGTAAACGCATGCGTTTTTAAGCACATGCGTTTGTTTGCGTTAAAAACGCATGCGTTTTTATAGAAAAAAAAACAGAAAACACACTGAAAAGCCACCCACCACCATCAAGGTGATAAAGGGATCCAAACCCTAACCCTAGCTCTACCCCTAACCTCACCCCTAACCGTTTAATTAACATTTTCTGACAGTCATAGTGCCACGTATTTAAGTGCCACGTATCACGTATTTCAGTGTCACGTATTTCAGTGCCACATATTTCAGTGCCACGTATTTCAGTGCCACATATTTAAGTGCCATGTATTTCAGTGCCACGTATTTCACTGCCACGATATTTCAGTGCCACGTATTTAAGTGCCACGATATTTCAGTGCCACGTATTTAAGTGCCACGTACTGTAAATACTATAACTACGTGGTTATAGGTGGCACTGAAATATCGTGGCACGTAAATACGTGGCACTTAAATGCGTGGCACTGAAATACGTGGCACTGAAATATCGTGGCATTTACGTGAAATACGTGGCACTTAAATACTTGGCACTTATATACGTGGCACTTATATACTTGGCACTTAAATACGTGGCACTTAAATACGTGGCACTTATATACATGGCCACTGAAATATCGTGGCACTTATATACGTATATACGTATATATGTATATAAACGTATTTCAGTGCCACGCATTTCAGGTTAGGGTTAGGGTTAGGGGTAGGGTTAGGGTTTTTTGTTTTTTTCTTGTTTTCTTGTGTTTTTCTATAAAAACGCATGCGTCTAAAAAACGCATGCGTTTTACCGCGTTTACATGCGTTTTTTCACACATGCGTTTTTTAAAAAACGCATGCAGATAAAAACGCAAGTGTGAAACCAGCCTAAGCTGGAAGGACAAACACAACAGAACACAGACCACACGAGCAAGCACACAAACAAACCACAGCATGAAAACAATTAGAAGAGCAATATCAGAATAGAGCAAGACATGCAGAACACATGAATAAAAGCATGCAAAGACATACAAAAGAAGATTCATGGTGCAAATGTATATAACTTTTGAAAAAGACACACATATAGCCGGACGGTCCATATGCCATTATAAGACATTTATTAATTACTAGATGGCAGCCCGATTCTAAAGAATCGGGAGTCTAGAATCCATATATACTTTATTTATTCAAATGTAAGAATAATACAATTAATAAATAATAGTAAGAAAGAACAAAAAATGGCTGCACTCACCAGCTCTTGACAATTCTTGACAGTACGGCACATTTCTGATTGGTCGCTCGCGGCAGGCGGCAACCAATCAGAAAAGTGCCGTGCACCACAAAGGCATATATCTTTGTCCACCCTGAGCGGGTGTAGGACGCTGGTGACGTCACTTATCTCCGGACATTATCTCCGGACAAAGCCACGGAAGTTGGCACAAATTGCCGGAAGTAGTATTCTAGGCAATTATATATTAGATTTTAATGTTATCAGTGTTTACCTTTGAACGTTTATATTGTATTGTCCTGTCACCAGCCATGTGTACGATTATCGGCCGAAAGCCTCTTTGGAACCAATAATCACCCCATGTAAAGGTATCTTTATAAGTTAAAGATTCAGAATACTATGACTTTTATCATATCCTGAACAGTCAAGTTTTTTATGAACCGTTAAGGTTTTCTGGTTGAAGTAAAAAAAACTCTGAGTGTTTACAGTTTGAAACCATAAAATGTTGAAAAATTATGTCATTCTTGAGTATATCACTCAATGGTGCTCATAAACGTGTCAAATTTGATCTACAATATACTTTAATATACGTTACTTTAATCTTTAATATACTTAAGAACAGGGCCCCAGACATCACACAGGGGGTCTGAAACACCGCACAGTGGTCCAAAATATCGCTGTGCTCTGCCTGGGGCCCCATATGCTGCCTGGGGCCCCTGTGCTCTGCCTGGGGCCCCATATGCTGCCTGGGGCCCCTGTGCTCTGCCTGGGGCCCCATGTTCTGCCTGGGGCCCCTGTGCTCTGCCTGGGGCCACTGTGCTCTGCCTGGGGCCCCATATGCTGCCTGGGGCCCCTGTGCTCTGCCTGGGGCCCCATATGCTGCCTGGGGCCCCTGTGCTCTGCCTGGGGCCCCATAGGCTGCTTGGGGCCCCTGTGCTCTACCTGGGACCACTGTGCTCTGCCTGGGGCCCCATATGCTGCCTGGGGCCCCTGTGCTCTGCCTGGGGCCCCTGTGCTCTGCCTGGGGCCCCTGTGCTCTGCCTGGGGCCCCATGTTCTGCCTGGGGCCACTGTGCTCTGCCTGGGGCCCCATAGGCTGCCTGGGGCCCCTGTGCTCTGCCTGGGACCACTGTGCTCTGCCTGGGGCCCCATATGCTGCCTGGGGCCCCTGTGCTCTGCCTGGGGCCACTGTGCTCTGCCTGGGGCCCCATATGCTGCCTGGGGCCCCTGTGCTCTGCCTGGGGCCCCATATGCTGCCTGGGGCCCCTGTGCTCTGCCTGGGGCCCCTGTGCTCTGCCTGGGGCCCCATGTTCTGCCTGGGGCCCCTGTGCTCTGCCTGGGGCCACTGTGCTCTGCCTGGGGCCCCATGTTCTGCCTGGGGCCACTGTGCTCTGCCTGGGGCCCCATAAGCTGCCTGGGGCCCCTGTGCTCTGCCTGGGACCACTGTGCTCTGCCTGGGGCCCCATATGCTGCCTGGGGCCCCTGTGCTCTGCCTGGGGCCACTGTGCTCTGCCTGGGGCCACTGTGCTCTGCCTGGGGCCCCATATGCTGCCTGGGGCCACTGTGCTCTGCCTGGGGCCCCATATGCTGCCTGGGGCCCCTGTGCTCTGCCTGGGGCCCCATATGCTGCCTGGGGCCCCTGTGCTCTGCCTGGGGCCCCTGTGCTCTGCCTGGGGCCCCATGTTCTGCCTGGGGCCCCTGTGCTCTGCCTGGGGCCACTGTGCTCTGCCTGGGGCCCCATATGCTGCCTGGGGACTCTGTGCTCTGCCTGGGGCCCCATATGCTGCCTGGGGCCCCTGTGCTCTGCCTGGGGCCCCTGTGCTCTGCCTGGGGCCCCATATGCTGCCTGGGGCCCCTGTGCTCTGCCTGGGGCCCCTGTGCTCAGCCTGGGGCCCCATGTTCTGCCTGGGGCCCCTGTGCTCTGCCTGGGGCCACTGTGCTCTGCCTGGGGCCCCATATGCTGCCTGGGGCCCCTGTGCTCTGCCTGGGGCCCCATATGCTGCCTGGGGCCCCTGTGCTCTGCCTGGGGCCCCTGTGCTCTGCCTGGGGCCCCATAGGCTGCCTGGGGCCCCTGTGCTCTGCCTGGGACCACTGTGCTCTGCCTGGGGCCCCATATGCTGCCTGGGGCCCCTGTGCTCTGCCTGGGGCCACTGTGCTCTGCCTGGGGCCCCATATGCTGCCTGGGGCCCCTGTGCTCTGCCTGGGTGTAGGACACTGGTGATGTCACTTATCTCCGGACATTAGCTCCGGACATTAGCTCCGGACATTATCTCCGGACATTAGCTCCGGACATTATCTCCGGACATTAGCTCCGGACAAAGCCACGGAAGTTGGCACAAATTGCAGGAAGTAGTATTCTAGGCAATTATATATTAGATATAACAAGATAGATATACTGTATGCATAAATATACACGAACGGCCAATCCACCAAAAGCAGTAGAAGCCTTAGAAAAATCAATTTAAGAAGCTATATAGAACATTCCTGTCCCAACCAACCCATAAGTAAAAATCTATATTAGTAGGTGTAAAAACAAGCCGGAGGGCAACTAGGCCTAATAAGAGTCTGGGGTGCATTGGAAATAAGAGTACAGGGCCAAAAGACCCCCCAGGAGCCTAAAAATCCAATAGGTGTAAAACAGATCCAAGAGTGCAAATGGACCATAGCGACCCATTAAGCCCCTTGGATTGCCTCCTCCTTACATGTAACCCATGGGAGAGTGAAAGGCAGTATATATTGCATGGTATATCCAGGAAAGAAAGTCCTAAAGAGGTAGCCATATTGTGCATCCATAGTCCAATCCTAAGGTAAGATGAATCACCAATAGGGAGGCAGTAAAATGTAGTCCATATGTTGTTAACGTAGAAACATGCCCAATTGGTATACAAGAGATTCAAAGGAACCTATGTAGAAAAGAACAGAAAAATTATTACATTAAAATCAAACTCCGTTCTCCATCTTGCCTTGTCCCCCCACTCGGTTGGATGCTCCATTTCACCCTGGCAAGTTTTATTTTCAGTACTGTGAGTGTCCTCCTTTACTTGTAGCTTTTTGACCACACTATTATTGTGGCTCACTTTCATTCAGCCTTGGCTGGTTTCTACGGCTCTGTTAGCATACATGCTACTGCCTTATGGCTATATATATACATTTTTTATCTACATGCATGTGCAGTAGCTTTGGTCAGGCTTGGGCATTGTTGGTCATTCAGTTACACTTACGTTGGTACTTCTTGCTGTTGTAGGTTATATCCTGCTCTGAGTTTTTTCAGGGTTATTTTGGGGTGCCCACCATATGATTGTATCTCTATATAGTCTTGGGTGCATTGGATATTCTGTACATGCTTTTTACACTACTATGATGTGATGTGTTTTGTATTTATTTAAATTGATCTTTTGGCATCCTATGTATATGATATATGGTGGGGGGTTTATGAGTGGGGTTCCCGTATGATTTTACTTATGTTTTATGTTTTTGTTATTGTGTGCCAAATAAAGCTTGTTATTTTTTCATATTATACCTGTGTGGTGTAGTGTGCAGGCATTACGGTAGTGCTTTCCTTTTCTTCTGATACAGTCCAATGATTGTTGTCCGTGTCCTTTAATTATTTCTAAATTTGGAGTGAAGAACTAATGGTGATTCCTATACTGATGGTGGATTTGGTGGTGTGTCCATTCCATGAACTGGTGGTGGTTCTGATCATTTAGATTGTGAGCCCCATCAGGGACAGCAATGATAATGTGTTCAAACTGTAAAGCGCTACGGAATATGTTGGCACTATATAAAGAAAAAGATTATTATTTATTATTATTTATTTATTCCTCTACTGATGGTGGTTCTTGGGGATGTATCCATATACTGTTGGTGGTTCTTGTACTGTATTTATGTACTGATTTTTTGTGTTGTATTTCTGTACTGTTAGTGGTTCTGGTTGTGAATTCCTGTTCTCTTGGTGGTTCTGTTTATGTACTGATGGGGGCTCTCGCATTGTGTTCATGTACTGAAGGTGGTTGTGATACTTTATTTCTGTACTGTTGGTGACTCTGGTGATGTATTTCTGTACTGATGGTGGTTCTGGTAATCTTTTCCTGTACTGTTACTTTTTTTATCTTGTACACAGATACCAATCCATAACTTGTCCCATAACTCAATCCATTGTTATGTTAACAAGGTTTTGTGCTGTCTGACAAGTTTAGGTTACTACATCTATATTTATGTTAGAAGAATAAATTATAAACGAAGCCCTGTAGCATGCCCAATCCAACAGCATGTAATATACTCACTTGCAGAATTTGGCTCACTGACAGAATTCATGCCACTTTCCAGCAGCTTTGCTGAAGAGGGACATGTTGTGGCAACATCTGCCCAGCTAATTCACTATAAGTGTTGATTTATATTATGCCAATATGTTACCCAGTTGCTTATTGGAGTAGCATATTCAGCAAGACATTGTATGCTCCTCTTAATAAATTTGGTGTTTCTTATTCCTGTATTACATTCACTAGGCCTGGTGTACAAAACATCAGTCTTAATTTTGTTCTGGTTTTTTTTTATTTCTTAAGCAGCAAGATGCTTGCCAACATGTTGTATGTCTGGTACAACAGAACCATTTAGGTCTCATGAACACAAGAACCTGCCTTTTAACCTGTAAAACATGTACAAAATGTCCAGTATTACAGCCACCTATTTGTGACTGAGGCACTGATTTCCAGATCAAGATTTCTTCTAGAATAGAGAATTCAACACTTTTAGAGGAGGACTCGTCGTGCATGATATGTGATGGAGCATGTTGCAATTAAACATGAGCACCAACACAACCTCACAGATCTACCAAGACCCTATTATTATCACAAATATAGCACCTACAAATATAAAGGACCTGCCATGACGTCACAGTCATGTGAACGCGACGTCATCGCAGGCCCTGCACGCCTGCGCGAGAAGCACCTGCCGTGACGTCACGGTCATGTGACCGCGACGTCATCACACCCTCGGACCGGAAGCTGCCGCCTGAACTGAACACAGGCGACAGAACTACAAGGGGCCCCTCGGAAGATGAGTATATGTTTATTTTTTATTTTTTAACCTGTGACATACGTGGCTGGGCAATATACTACATGGCTGGGCAATATACTACGTGGCTCTGTGCTGTATACTACATCGCTGTGCAATATACTATGTGGCTCTGTGCTGTATACTATGTCACTGGGCAATATACTACGTCACTGGGCAATATACTACGTAACTGGGCAATATACTACGTAACTGGGCAATATACTACGTGACTGGGCAATATACTACGTGGCTGCGCAATATACTACGTCACTGGGCAATATACTACGTAACTGGGCAATATACTACGTAACTGAGCAATATACTATGTGGCTGGGCAATATACTACGTAACTGAGCAATATACTACGTAACTGAGCAATATACTATGTGGCTGGGCAATATACTACGTAACTGAGCAATATACTATGTGGCTGGGCAATATACTACGTGACTGGGCAATATACTACGTGGCTGCGCAATATACTACGTCACTGGGCAATATACTACGTAACTGGGCAATATACTACGTAACTGAGCAATATACTATGTGGCTGGGCAATATACTACGTAACTGGGCAATATACTACGTAACTGAGCAATATACTATGTGGCTGGGCAATATACTACGTAACTGGGCAATATACTACGTCACTGGGCAATATACTACGTCACTGGGCAATATACTATGTGGCTGGGCAATATACTATGTGGCTGAGCAATATACTACGTGGCTGGGTACTACGTCGCTGTGCAATATACTACATCACTGGGCAATATACTACGTAACTGGGCAATATACTACGTAACTGAGCAATATACTATGTGGCTGGGCAATATACTACGTAACTGGGCAATATACTATGTGGCTGTATACTACGTCGCTGTGCAATATACTACATGGCTCTGTGCTGTATACTACGTAACTGGGCAATATACTACGTGGCTCTGTGCTGTATACTACGTAACTGGCAATATACTACGTCACTGGGCAATATACTACGTAACTATACTACGTCACTGGGCAATATACTACGTCACTGGGCAATATACTACGTCACTGGGCAATATACTACGTGGACATACATATTCTAGAATACCCGATGCGTTAGAATCGGGCCACCATCTAGTACTGAATAAATAGATATTTTGAAAATTTGTTTATATTCTTTTATCATTTACATACCATTACCCTGTTTATCCATCATGTTATTTCCATAATTCCACAACTTTTCCTTCTTGGTGTCGCAATTTCAATGTTAAGAAGTGTAATTTATAGTGCGTAGTGAGTTCGTACATATGAATTAATTACACCTTTATTCTGCTGTATTGTTGCTTGTTGTTAATGTAATCAATGCACTTTGGGCTAAAACAGGCACATCAAATTCTGATCTTGGTAAATTCCCTCTTTGGTGTTTTATAGCTTATTCTGTGTTTTTGCTCTAGTTATCTTTTATCAGTTGCAAAACCAAACACTTGTAGCACAACTAACGTACAGACCCCCACACCCATGTCTGCATTTCACATGCAAATGACGTATTTTCTTACCTTGGAGTTTGTGTTCCTTTCAATTTTTAAACATTCACCTTTGTGATAGCATTAGCTTTTCCAAAAACATTCAGGTTGTAAAGTCTCCAAGATAATATCTTTAAGGACAAAAAAAAGACAATTTAATCACAAACTCAATTGAATGATCGGAATATTGCATTCAATATTATCTGAGTTTAAGATTTATGGGGTTTAAATGATAAAGGCAACATATACAGTAAAGTTTCCTTTGTAGGCTAATGTTCCTGTTTTTAATATCTGACCCTTCAGACACCAATCTAGGACCCCTAAATGGTTATTTAGTAGATAGAAAGTCATGGGGGTAGTAGGGTGGGGAAGGTTCTGTTGTATTGGCACCAATTCCATTTGCATACTGCGTTCTGCTGTATTAGGAAAAATTGGAACAATTTAGCTCATGAAAATTTTTCATTTTCACGTTCCAAGGATTTAAAATAATGTGAAGCAAATGTGGGTTCAAAACGGTCCTTACATAATTAATTAATCTAGGCACGAGAAAACTCAAAGTCGCTTCAAATATGAACAGGTCCTATAAAAAATATGTTTTGTACATTTTGTTCAAAAGAAAAAAAGAAAATTACCACATCAAGTGACATGTCAACGTTACAACATAGGGACAAACCATTATGTCAATTAACACCTTGCTGACATGTCTATTTTCTGTTTTTGCATTTTCGTTTTTTCCTCTTCAAGAGCGAGCCTTACATCTTTTATCTTTTTGTACCCATAGCTGTATGAGGGCATTTTTTTTTTGCGGGCCGAGTTGTACTTTTGAATGACACCATTCATTTTATCATATAATGTACTTAAAAGCAGCAAGAAAATTCCAAATGTGACAAAATTGCGAAAAAGGTGCAATTCCACAATTGTTTTTTCAGTTTTTACTTTTTATTTACCACATTAACTACATGGTAAAACTGACCTATTGATATTATTCTCCAGGTCTGTACGATTACACAGATACCAGACATACATTTTTATTTTATTTAAGTGGTGAAAAAAATTTGAAAATTTGAAAAAAAAAAAAAGTAAAATTTGCTGTGTGGCCATTTTCCGACTTTTTGCTCATTGGGGCTGTGTGAGGGCTTATTTTTTGCGCCATGAGATTGTTTTATTGATATCATTCTGGCATAGATTTGTTTTGATCATATCTTATTGCTTTTTTTTTTCAATGTTGCAGCACTTAAAAAAATGTAATTCTGGAATTTACTTTTTTTTTCAGTACGATCTGGTTAATTAGTTTTAGATTCTGATGGATCAGACTTTTATAAATGTAATCATACCAAAAATGTGTATTTTTATTTATTTTTAACGGGGTGATTTGAACATTTACGCATACACATACATGTATGTACTGTATATATGTATATATATATATATATATATATATATATATATATATACAGTATATAGATAGATATAGATAGATATTTAAATATTTTAGAAAACTTTTTTTTTTATTTTCACTGTACTTGTTAGTCTCCTTAGGTGACTTGAACCTGCATTCATCTGATTGCTTGTCCCACATACAGAAATACCACAGTATTTCTATCAAAAATCATGGTCTTCTATGAACAGCAGCTAGACGCAAGCTTTCATGAGTACCATTGTGACCAGCACAGGGGTCTTCAGCAGGCCCCCGGCTGCTGTGGCAACTCATTTGCACCCCACGATCGCCAATGGTTGCATGGAATGGCATGTCCCCTGACGGCGTTCTTTAAATGCTGCTGTCACAGATTGATTGGTAAAAGGCTGTGGGTAGATTTCTGCTCCATGTTCGGCTGTTAGAGGCAGATGATGGCTGAATATCATCTGCTGAGAAAGATGCTTGCTCAGTTCCATCAATGTCAGGAAGCCGGCATATGATATAACTGTATGTCATATGTCAGTAAGGGGTTAAAAAACCATTCGTATAGTAAAAATCCTTACAGCTGTAATATGCGGTATCCATCTAAAGTGCAACCTAGGGCATTTATTTAAAATTCTAGTATTGCCATGTTACAACATAAGCAAATGGTCTCATGATGAATAATGCCAAAGTCCATATCTAGGATAATCAAACCCCCAAAATATGGCGAACACCAAACCACCCTCTTGGAAGCTTCAAATATTAATTCACAACCATCCAGCAATCAATATTCGATGGTCCTCCTTAATCTTTATAACATGGTTTTTTTTTTAGTACATAAACTAGAGTAGAACACTGATTCCCCTGATGAAGCAGGGTGTGAAACGTGCGTTGGGGTAAAGGACAATGTGTCAGCACATGGCGCTGATGGTGTTTGGTGGGTGTTTGCTTAGATGTGGTGATTAATCGTTCTATAGTAGACTTTTCACCATTACATTCTTTGGAGATCTCATCTAGTACTTGCTCTAGGGTCATGTTGCACATGCCATATGATTTTATGTACCTATAATTTACTAGGATGGTACACGTTCTCTATAGGTTACAATTACAAGTACCACTAAAGTCCCACGGTTTGCAATGTGGTGTTTTTAGAGGTTACTGACTGTCGCTGTCTTAGATTATTGGTTTTTAATAAAGACGTTTTGCATTGATTCAGTTGTACAGATAAAAAGAACAGGAGTATTTGTAAAATCTATTGTAATTACTGGGGCTCTTGTTTTGTGGTATATAGGAATGAGGCATAAGATTCAGGATTGGATTTCAATGGGCGTTATACTGTAATGTTCACGAGCCCTAGTGCTTTTTAGCCTAACCCATATTTATTATAATCCTAACATTATACAGATCATTACATTGCTGGTGCTACACAATACATCTCTCTATATCAAGAAGAAAACCTAAGAAACCTACAAAAGTCACCAGCAATATAAATAATATAAATTACCGTACTACATAAATAATAATCTATGACGATGTGTAATATGAAGAGTAAATCCCAGATACGATGTTACTATGTAACCATTATTGTCATTTGCATTAGAATGTGATAACATTGTGTTTGTACAAGAGGGCAGAGCTATTACCAATAACTGACTCCCTCCCCCCAAATGTAGTGTCACAGTCCTATATAAAGAGGCCTCCTCCATCTGCTCCTCACTTCTTACCTGTAGTCATACAGCAGCAGGACCACAATGCAGGCCACTTACCTTCTCCTCCTCTGCTGCGTGACCCGCATATTGTCCGCTCCTGGTAAGTCCAGCTCCATTATGTGTATCTATCCTCTTGTCTTACAGCTTCTTAGTAGATGTAATATTTATATGATAGCATTATATGCTCTAGTGGTGTAATCCTGTAAGAACAGAAATCCGGCATCAATGCAATCAAATTATACAATGAAATAATCACGTTCCGTTATATGTATCTATTGCCTGACCTGACATATAATGGTGCATTTACACTAGCCAGTCCATGGCCACTGAACGACTCTTGATCAGCTTTCGATCAGTGGCCATTTAATAGCCTGTTTTAGACAGTCTGACCGCGCTTTCATGCACTCTGGATGATCGTTATACCTATTGTTCTGCGTGGATAGAATATCATTGTTCTCTGCAGCACACATCATTTATATATCGGATGATGTGCTGCTGAGAGTCATGATTTTTAGCTTTGACTGCATTGCCTGAATGCAGCTTAAAAAAATGGCAAAGCTAAGGTCCAAGGATGAATAGAAAAAAAAACCCCAGACATTTAACCCCTTAACCCCCGGACCATTTTCCGTTTTTGCATTTTTGTTTTTTTGCTCCCCTTCTTCCCAGAGCCGTAACTTTTTTTTGGGTCAAAATGGCCATGTGGGGGTTGTTTTTTCCGGGACGAGTTGTACTTTTGAGCGACACCATTGGTTATAATCATGCACTGGAAAACAGGAAAAAATTCCAAGTGCGGAGAAATTGCAAAAAAAAGTGCAATCCTACAGTTGTTTTTTCTTTTTTTTACCATGCTCACTAAATGCTAAAACTGACCTGCCATTATGATTCTCCGGGTCATTGCGAGTTCACGGACACCAAACATGTCTAGGTTCTTTTTTATTTAAGTGGTGAAAAAATATTCCAAAATTTGTTAAAAAAAAACCAAACATTGTGCTATTTTCCGATACCCATAGCATCTCCATTTTTCGTGATCTCAGGTTGGGTGAGGGGTTTTTTTCTGCGCCAAGCTGAAGTTTTTAATGATACCATTTTGGTGTAGATATGATGTCTTGATCGTCCATTATTGCATTTTAATGCAATGTTGTGACGACCAAAAAAAAGTAATTCTGGCAATTTCACATTTTTTTCGTTTTGCAATCAGATTAATTTTTTTTTTATGTTGATAGATCAGGTGATTCTGAACGCAGCGATACCAAATATGTGTATGTTTGATTTTTTATTGTTATATTGTTTCATTTTGAATGGGACGAAAAGGGGGGTGATTTGAACTTTTATATTTTTTTATTTTTTTATATTTTTAAAAACAATTTTTTAAATTTTTGGCATGCTTCAATAGTCTCAATGGGAGACTGGAAGCTTCCATAATAAGATCAGCTCTGCTACATACAGGCGATCATCAGATGGCCTGTGTGTAGCAGACATGTTCACTTACTATGAGCGCCGACCACCGGCAGTGACAACCATAGAGGTCTGCTGGAGACCTCTGGTTGTCATGCCAACCCATCGGTGACCCACGATCACATGACTGAGTCACCCATGGGTGTGATTTCTGGCGCACTTGCTGGAAGCATGCGTTAAATGCCACTGTCAGAAATTGACAGTGGCATTTAACTAGTTAACAGCCGCGGGTGGATCATGATTCCATCCACGGGTGTTGCGGGCACTTGTCAGCTGTATATATACTAATACGCCCAATGTTGAAAAGGGGTTAATGTACTTGTAACATTCAAGGACACCAATAGATTAAGATTTTTTTGATGATGAGTCTTCATAGAGAAAACATATCTGTGATTGTACCCCCTCCATATACTGTAGATCAGAGGTAGACATACCACCGGTGCAACTGCACTGGAGCCTGAAGGTAGAGGGGGGCCCCTGCAGGCAGAAGGGTCCCTGCAGGTAGCTGCTATGGGGACACTGAGTCAAGATTACATCATACAGCATCTGGCCCCTCTCACTCCCTCCCATAATCATGTGTATACCCTGAGCCAGGGATAGAGTGGCACACAGAGTGCAGGAGTTCAAAAAGGGGGGGTGTCATACAGGGAGAGACGCTGGCCAATGAACGCTTTCCCCACCAGACTGAGGGAGCACACTGTCTCTGTCCTCCTGCATGGCCCATCCCAATAGTGAGTATTGACCTGTTCGGGGGCCCGGGCCACACAGCACACTGGGGACAACAGTGGAGGAAGAGAAGGACTTACATTGTGTATTCTGCTACATCCACTGTTCCATTCAAGCAGCATCTCACAGAGAAGAGGTCAGGGGAGGAACCTCACTGCAGGGCAGCAGCAGGGGACTCATTTCTCTCTGCTGTGTCCCCATCCCCCACAGTGGGTTCTGCAGCCCTCTCCAGCTGATCTCAGAACTATGTGGCCGACCTCCTCCATGGCTCATCTGAACACCTGAGGCCATAAACTAGTATGTGTATGTAGATGTATATGTGTGTATGTACAGTATATGTATGCGCGTCTGTCTGTCTTTGTATGTATGTACAGTATGTGTATGTGTTTATCTTTGTGTATGTATATATGTGTATTTATGTATGTGTGTGTACATCTGTGTGTATCTATGTATGTGTATGTATGTACAGTATATGTATATGTGTGTATCTATGTATGTGTGTGTACGTCTGTATGTTTGTTGTGTATATGGATGTGTGTGTATGTTCAGTATATGTGTATTTCTGTTTCTATGTAATTTATATATGTGTATCTAAGTGTGTGAATATATGTGCAGTATATACATACATTGTGTATCTGTGTGTCTATCTATGTGTGTGTATCTATGTGTCTGTACATCTATGTTTATGTGTGTACGGTATGTGTATACTATATGCGTATAGTAAGTATGTATGTGTGTGTGCATCTGTGTATTGATGTGTGTGTATGTATGTATATGTGTATCTGTGTGTATATGTACTGCATATGTGTGTATCTAAGTGTATGTATGTACAGTATATGCATCTATGTGTGTATGTATGTGTCTGTACATCTGTGTATATGTGTATGTATATGTGTGTACGGTATGTGTATACTATATGCGTATATAAGTATGTAAGGTGTATGTACATTTTATGTGTGTATGTATGGTATGTGTGTGTATGCATGGTATATGTGTGTGTATGTACGGTATGTGTGTATGTATGTATGTGTATCTGTGTGTATGTATGGTATATGTGTGTATGTATGTACAGCATATGTGTGTGCATCTGTGTGTACAGTATATGTGTGTATGTAGATATGGTGTATGTCTGTGCATGTATGTATGACCGCATTGACCGTTATATGTGTGTGCATCTGTGTGTGTGTGTGTGGGTATGTACGATGTATGAGTGTATGTATGGTATGTGTGTGTATACATGGTATATGTATATGTCTCTGTGTGTATGTACGGTATATGTGTGTGTGTGTATGTATGTACAGTGCTTGTATGTGTATCTGTGTGTACAGTGTATGTGTGTGTCGATATGGTATATGTCTATGTGCATGTATTTATGACCAGTATATGTATGTGTATCTGTGTGTGATAGAACAGATACAACTTTTGCTATGGGGCCCTCTGATTGCTATATATGCTACTGCTTGCAGGGCAGTAATAATGCTTATTATCTATTGCTGCAATGTTGTGCTTATTACCAGAGGTCTATAGTACCATAATATGAAGTTCCTGGGCAGTGGTGCAAAATGTTGGAGTACAATGTGCCAAATTCAATAAAAGGCTCATGTCACCTAATGAATTTCGCGCATCCCCTCTGCTGTTCTTTTTGCACCTTACCAAAAATGCTTACCAGTCGTACTTTTGGTAAATGTGATGATAGGAAAACATCAAAAATTGTAAAAAAAAAATAATTGCACAAATCTGCATTGCGGAAAAAATTACTTTTTAAATCATTTTACGCCAGTATTTTGGCATTAACAACTTTGAAGCGCCTTATTAGTATTGCTCCCTTTGCTAAGCAAACTGTCAAAGAATGGAGTCCTAAAAGTGTTTAGCTATAAAAACTTGTATAAAACAAGATGAAAATTACAAAACAAAGCTTAGATATACCTGTGAATGTATACTATGAGATGACATAAGGAACAGAATGGCTGGTTTCTTGCAAGTCTACCATATTGTCATATGCACCGTTAATACATTTATTGCATTTAGTGACATTTTTGCTGACTTGTAAATCAATTCACTATGATAATTTACATAAATTTCCCCCATTGATCTGTTTTATCACCTCAATTCTTCCCACATGAAGCAGTTGCAGCACATTGTCTTCCTTAACACTCAAGAGGCGCTCTTAGACACTAATCTGCCTATTTGTAGTCCTTTTTTCTGCTGTTTAGTACCTAACTATGAAATTGATGGCTGCTAACTATTGATCTTTTTTTATTTTTTAGTTTTTGAAGGATCTGGATTAGGATCTGGACAGGAATTTGGCACAATAATCGCTCAAGATGAAGGATCTGGCATTGTAATCACTCCAGAAGAAGGATCTGGTGCAGTAATCGGTCAAGATGAAGGCTCTGGCATTATAATCACTCCAGAAGAAGGATCTGGTGCAATAATCGCTCAAGATGAAGGATCTGGCATTGTCATCACTCCAGAAGAAGGATCTGGTACAATAATCGCTCAAGATGAAGGATCTGGTGTTGTAATCACTCCAGAAGAAGGATCTGGTGCAATAGTTGGTCAAGATGAAGGATCTGGTGTTGTAATTACTCCAGAAGAAGGATCTGGTGCAATAATCGGTCAAGATGAAGGATCTGGTGTTGTAATCCCTCCAGAAGGATCTGGTGCAATAATCGCTCAAGATGAAGGATCTGGTGTTGTAATCACTCCAGAAGAAGGATCTGGTGCAATAATCGCTCAAGATGAAGGATCTGGTGTTGTAATCATCCCAGAAGAAGGATCTGGTGCAATAATCGGTCAAGATGAAGGATCTGGTGTTGTAATCATCCCAGAAGAAGGATCTGGTGCAATAGTTGGTCAAGATGAAGGATCTGGTGTTGTAATTACTCCTGAAGAAGGATCTGGTGCAGTAATAGGTCAAGATGAAGGATCTGGCATTGTAATCACTCCAGAAGAAGGATCTGGTGCCATAATCGCTCAAGATGAAGGATCTGGTGTTGTAATCACTCCAGAAGAAGGATCTGGTGCAATAATCGCTCAAGATGAAGGATCTGGTGCTGCAATCACTCCAGAAGAAGGATCTGGTGCAATAGTTGGTCAAGATGAAGGATCTGGCATTGTCATCATTCCAGAAGAAGGATCAGGCATTGGTTCTTTCTCTAAAAAATAAAATTATTTAAAATGTTTGAAGTGAGCAAGAAATCTGATCACGTCCAGAAATTATAAAGAAACCCATTCTAATGTGTTTGTATTATGTTTTTATGAAAAAAAGGCAACAGTAATTCAATCTTCACTGTATTTATGCACTTATCATGTGCATCCAGTCAGTATTTCAATAAGAATTTCAGCATCTTGTATTTTTTGTAATAAAATGTAAATTAATTTTTTTAATAAAATGTTTTAACATACTGTATATACAGCATTTTATTTTAGATAACTTGTAATATTAGAATGAGAAAATTGATAAAAATGTTTTTAAATTATTACATTGATGAGTAAACCTAGGGCCGAATTCAATAAATCTTCTATGCCAGAAATCGGGCATAAGAACTTTGATAATTTGCAAAAATGTTGCACAACACAGGGTCTTGCAACAGTTTTGCAACTTGTCTCATTTTCTCATCAGCTTTGCCCACCTCCGCCTAAACAGGCGGACCTGGTACAGGACAGGTGGTCATATACATGAAATGTGATGGTGCATGCTGCAATTAACCAACACAGCCTCGCAAATCTACAAAGGCCCCGTACTATCACAAATATAACACTCATGAATATAAATTTGAGCAGAATATGGGAACAACCCCCAGGGCGGGTGACAGGGTATCCATTCTCTATACCACCCTAGGCAGGGATGTATGTAGAAATCACCTGGAGTGGACCCATAGAAAAGATGGGCCCTCCCTCATTGCTCCTAAAAATATTTGGCAAAGTAGGCCTGGTCATAGTTCAAAACTTTTATAAACTGGGTTCAAGACATGTATTTTGGCATTTACAAAGTAATTATGCCCATGTGATACCCTATGCATAGTATGATGCTCCCAAAAAATGCCCCTAACCACACACGGCATGATATCCTTCTTGTTAATTCCCCCCACAATTTCACACCACATTCAACTCACACATACAGCAGGAAGGCCCCATTACAGTATAGTACCCCCATAGCATGATGTCCCAAAAGTGCCCCCCCACATCATGATGTCCCCATAATTACACATAGTATCACGGCCCCACATTACATCGAGCAGGGCACGGGAGCGCCGCTCTTACAGGGGACCCAGCAATCCGCAGGTGCAGTACTCCTGGCATAGCGTTATCCTTGGGGGTACATAAACCCGCCACCCCCCTTCTTTCCAGCACATCATATCAAGCTAGGCACGGCTGTGCCGCTCTCATAGGATATCCAGTATACCGCAGGCCCAGCACCTCTGATACAGCGATACCCCAGGCGGCACATAAATCCGCCATCTCCCCTCATCAAACTAGGCACAGGAGCACCGCTACTATATGGTATCCAAGACACTACAGGCCCATTACGGACGATACGGCTACCCCACCTGGATGTCCAGTAGTAATTAGGAGCTTTACTTCCTCTCAATGCCGTATACTAAGTAACCCCATGAATAAGACCCTGGTGGGTCGAAACGTTGGGTTCTTTCTACTCGTACTGCTCATATTACCTTGTGGCAACATTCCTTGTTATGACAATAAACTTGTTGAACACTTTTGCATCATATCTACTCTGAGTGTGTGGTAATTTTTTGGTATATGGCCCCACCACAGGCAGGCGCCGGCGAGTCATTAAGTGGTGAGTGGGGAGAGCACCTTATCACCGGGCACGCCTAAGGTTACTGGAGAAGAAGTAACGGAAGAACAAAGAATCCAATGCTCATAGAAAGGCGGAAAAGTGATGTGTGATCGCGTTGTTGAAGGGTGCAGGTGCGGCATTCCGGGGCTCACCACTACAGGTCACAGGGTATAGTGACGCTGACGGGAAGGGGCTGATATGATAATGCAGACCGGAGGCAGAGTTTCCTTCCAGGCATCACATGCCCCGGAGCCTGGAAGAACTCATTACCATAACAGAATAAAAGATGATTTCTCCATAAGTATACTGCTGATAAGAGGCACACAGGTATGACTTTGTACCATTTTATCACCTGTATGCCTGTATTAATAGGTTAAAACATCCCAGGGGGTGACATATTCCCTTTAATCTCATATTAAAGGGGTTTTCCCTTTATACTTTTATTTTTTCTAATTTAACATGGTTGTGCTAAAAATAATAAAATCATCTGTTATTTATCTTCTCCATGTCCAATGGTGCCTCTGTGCTCAGCATTTGCAGGCTGCAGTGTTGACGTCTGGTGCTGCAGTCCATCAGCGGCTCTGCCAATCTAAGTATCAGCTGATGTTCTTATTTTTAGCACAGTCACAAACTAGTTAAAGTAATAAAAAGGGAAAACCTTCCTCATGGGCTATTGTAAGGACAGGTCATAATTGCTTTTACCTATGAAGTCTTCATAAACCTTCAATTCTCATTTCTTTTAATCGTGCACTACATTCCTCTAACAGCCAGTAATAGCAGCCAAGGTTGTAAGTGCAGGGATTTCTGTGCATGACATTTTTAATTGATATCGAATAAATAGATATTTTGCAAATTCTGTTTCCATTTTTTTCATGGTTTCCATTTCATTACCATGCCTATCCACCCTGTGATTTCCATGATTCCTTTTCCTTCCTGGGGTTATAATTTCAATGTTAAGTAGTATAAACGAATATATATGAACTGATCACAACGGTAATATGCTGTGTTGCCTTTTGAGATATATTCAGAATAGCTTTTTTTATGACAGAAGCTTTGTGACATATCACGCATTTTTGAAAGTTGCTATGCTAACCTATAGCACACTCTGGACTAAAACAGGCCCATAAAATTCTAATCTTAGTAAATTTCCTTCATGGGGTTTTATAGGTTAATCATCTTTATTTTGTTTCTGATTGTCTTTTAACAGTTCTAAACCAGGAGTGTCACTAGCATCAAAGATACAGTAACTACCCAGTGCCAGCATGGGTTTGTTTCAAACAAGTCATGCCAGACTAATCTAATTTCCTTCAATGATGGAATCACTGACTGGGTGGATCAGGGAAATGCGGTAGATATAGTATTTCTCGACTTCAGCAAAGCATCTCATAAAGTATCTCTTAATATCCCTATTGAAAAAATGACCATGTATGGGATTGACAAGGATATGGTTAGGTGGATTCATGACTGCCTCAGTGATCGTACTCACAGAGTGGTAATAAATGGTTGTACATCCGATTGGAAGAATGTTTCAAGTAGGGTACCACAAGGCTCTGTCCTGGCCCCAATGTTCAACATATGGCCAGTGGTAAATACCAGCCCTGCAGAACATATAAGAGATCACAGCACAGTTACAGAAGGTGACTTACCGCTGACATTCTTTCTGATGGAGTTGTTCACTTTTCCGGTCTTTTCCATCTGACCCAGACCAACATGACAACTTCTTCCACCCAGGACTAGTCTGCAGAGAATACAACAAAGACACATTTCATGTCTCATATTTTCAGCCCGTCACCATCTATTCCCAACCTGCACAAACTCCTCATCCTACTGGTACCCCAATGCCGCTGCCGTATGTGTCCCTATTACTGCACCTGCTGTGTGGTTCACTGTGCTTTCTAAATTCTAAAGCAATCATCTAGAATATAGTAATGCCGGGTGCAAGTGCCCTAGAAAACAGTGCCCACATTTTGTCCAGATTCTCCCCCCCCCTGTACAGCTCCCCTATACACAGTATGATGCTCTCTTAAGTATTTGGTATACCACTATTCAAGGTTTGGGAACCCACTTCGAGGCACCTCCACCCTAGGCTGTGCTGAACATTTTCTTTGCTACTGTATAGTATAATGCACCCCCATTAGGCAGCCAGTATATTATAATGCACCCCCATTAGGCAGCCTCTATAGTATAATGCACCCCCATTAGGCAGTCTGTATAGTATAATGCACCCCATTAGGCAGCCTGTATAGTATAATGCACCCCCATTTGGCAGCCTGTATAGTATAATGCACCCTCATTAGGCAGCCAGTACAGTATAATGCACCAGATTTAAAAAAATCCAATACTCACCTATCTTCCTCCTTGTTCCCGCGGTGCTCTGAGCGCCCGTTCATCTCCAGACAATGGGCGCCGGATACTGACGTCATCGCGACGGTGATGTCAGACGCTGACAGGGGGATAATGGGAGAGGGAGCGTTCACTCCTCTCATAAATTAGGTCAACTGTATCGGCATGTAGCCAATACAGCTGACACTGCAATGACAGGCGGAGGTCCCACTGCTGGCACCGGGCCCCCTGCTGCCTCCTCATGGGCCACACAGTGGCTGGGCAGCAGAGCAGGGAGATCGTGTAGCCCCGGGTGGGCCCTCTCTGCCCCCCGGTAGCTACGCTCCTGCTTCCCGGGCAGGTGCGGCGGTGGTGCTCTGTGGTGCAGCGGCAGTGCTCTGTGGTGCGTAGGGGCTCATCCGGCATTTTCTGAATGCCCAGAGACCCCCACAGATCCATTGCTGTGATGAGATGGCCTTCGTGAAAATGGCCGCTGGGGGCGGCTCATGTTCAGATTGAGATTTTGGCGACGAGATCTCATTGCCGAGATCTGAATCTGAGCATGCGCTGCCCCAGCGACTATTTCCCAGGAGGCCATCCCTGTGAACACTCCTCCACCTGTGCCGATCCCCCCTGGTAAGCAGAATTCGGACTGTAAGATGGACCCCCATTTTACACATTTTCTTTCCCTATTTTCCTTCTGAAAATTTAGGGTGCATCTTATGGTCCGGTGCGTCTTATAGTTGTAAAAAATACGGTAATTTATACAATTTTCTGGATTTTATTTTTGATATTCTATCTCTCAATGTTAAAATTAACCTATCCTTAAAATTTGAGACTGTTCATGTCTTTATCAGTGGGCAAACTTACAAAATCAGCAAGGGATCAAATACTTATTTCCCCCACAACATGGGCAAGACCAAAGAGCTTTACTGTATATGAATGTGAGAGACAAGATCATACAAATCAAATAAATAAGGCAGCACACTGCGGCGCTAAAACATGCAAACATGAAAATTGAACTGCATTACTGCACTAGAAATATGAAAAAATTAGAGCATTTAGCGCATAAATTGGCCAATTCATGTGTACCTGGTAGCCACATTAAGGCATCTCTCGTATACCAGGTCCTAAACTTTCCTTTCCTCGCTGAGAATAAACGTCTTCATCTGAATGGGAACCTGTGAATCCTCTTCTTAGACTAAATTTCTCTCTCTGTAGAGGGGTAATGAACCTGCTGCGATTAAAACACCTGTGGCTAAGAGGCAGGAGTGCTCAGTCAGAAGGCTAATGAATACAAATTTCAAAAAACTGACCGTCACTTCCAAACATAGAATAAGTGTGAACAGGTGCTGAACCTAGAGTCACCAACTCGTATACAGTCAAATAAATAAGGCAGTACACTGCGGCGCTAAAACCTGCAAACATGAAACACGAAAATTGAACTGCATTACTGCACTAGAAATATGAAAAAATGAGAGCGTTTAGCGCATAAATCACACTTTATAGGTGAGGTCATTATACTATATTTATGTAGCAGTGGGACCAGAATACTGTACATATTATTCCCTGTCCCTCCAAGCAAGAAGGCCACAACGAGGTTCAGGGACTTGTAGCCTCCTCCTGCCGAAGTCAAAGGAGACCCAATCTTGCACCCAATCTTGCTCCCAGCATCTCCCGGAGTTCCCACAAAAGCGAGAAGAATGTCAGGGTGTTGCAGAGGTAATGGAACCTGATGGTCACACATTCCCCCTTCAAGACCGTTCAGGAGGAAATTCATAAGGGAATCGCATCCCGAGAAGTGCTTGTGAAGGACACACGTGCAAAAAAGGAACGTGACACACAGTGAAAAAAATAAATTAAATAAATTGATGTAACAGTTAAAAGGTCAGTCTTATCTGGGGTACGTGCTCAGACCAATTTGTATGGACATTTGAATGAGCCCCTCCACCCATGGCTGCATTTCAGATGCAAACGATGTAATGTTTTCTTACCTTGGATTGGTGTCTCCTTCAATTTGAAACAGTCACCTTTGTGATAGGATTAGCTTTTCCAAAAACATTCAGGTTGTACTGTATCCAACATAATTTATTTAAAGACAAAAAAAACCACTAGCAATAATATCTCAAATTAACATAACATACATTGTTAGGCTGCTTTCACACATCATTTTTTTTGCCATCAGGCTCAATTCGGCGAATTTAGAAAAAAATGGATCCGTCGCAAATTGTGAAAAACTGATGCGACGGATCCGTTTTTCACCGGATCCAACTAGCTGATTCGACTAAATATATCCTAAGGGTATGCTTCTGGGAGAGAGATAGAGACCAGAATGGAAAACGCTACTGCACATACCCTAGAAAAATCAGAGCATGCTCAGTTAAAAAAACGGAAACCATCGGCGGATTCCATCATTTGACAGATCCGGCGCCATAGGTTTCCATTGTAGCAAACGCCGGATGGTGCCAGATCCATCGCTGTCCGTTTTTTCGACAGACACAAAAAACGTTCCTCTGTGTGTTGTCTCTGGCCACCGGACCAACAATTTTCTATGGATCCAGCGAACAACAGATGAAACGTGAGGCCATCCATCGCAATCAGTCGCTAATACAAGTCTATGAGAAAAAAACAGATCTGGCGGCGTCATTTGCCGGATCCGTTTTTTTCAAAATTCACTGGATTGAGCCTGATGGCAAAAAACTGATGTGTGAAAGCAGCCTTATATGCTCAGTCAGTATAAGATGTCCATTGTTTTAAATGATAGGCAGTAATGTCTAGGCTGGGACAAGGTACTTTGATGCCCTAGGCAGATGGAGCTGTAGGGCTTCATTCCCCACCACATGAACCCTCAGCCCCCATGTAATAGAAAACGTCAGAGACTAAGGCAACAGGACCCCTAATGCACCCCCCTCCGATGTTCAGGTAACAAGCTCTGATGACCACTTTCAAAATTGTTACCTGTTTCACCAAAAAATACCAGCAAAAGTAGAAAACAGTGGTGTTCTTTAGAGGTGAGGCTCAACGGGAATGTGTTTTCATACTTAGATATAGAATCACTCATTGCTTGCAGAACATTTACACGATACCAGAGATATTCATGCCTGACAACCTATATTTTAAAGGTCGAACCCTAGGACAGTCATGGAAACTAAAATTACTTAATAATAATTGGGGCTGTTTGGTTTCAATTAAGGTATGAGGATTTGGTGAATACCCCAATGGAAGCTAAACAGACCCCATTATAAAGAGACATGTATGATTTTTCTTTATGCCCACCATGCAGCAAATACAGTTTGCAACAGAACTGATGGTGTCATGGTGCCCTATTCCTGTATGGATAGTGGTTCTGCTGATGGATTAATGTACTGATGGTGGTTCTGGTCTTGTATTCCTGTACTGATGGTGGTTGTGGGGACATCTTCATGTAGTGATGGTTGTTCTGGTGCTGTATTCATGTACTATTGATGGATCTGGTGATGTATTCACGATGTAGTAATGATGGTTCTGGTGATGTAATCTTCAACAGAACCACCATCAGTACATGAATATGAAATCAAAATCATCATGAGTACATGAACACATCACCAGAGCCATCAACAGTACATAAAAGTGGCACAACTGCCAGTAAATAAATATAACTCCAGTACCATCATAAGTGCATGAATGTCACCAGAATCACCATCAGTACATGAATACATCACCAGGATCACAATCAGAACATGACTACATCACCAAGTTTAGAACAGCAAACAACTGTAATGTCAAGTCAGGCCCATATACAATTGTATCTCATGAACCTAGACCTCTCAGTATGTCTTTAAAGGGAACCTGTCACCCCCCCCCCCCAGGCGTTTTTAACTAAAAGAGCCACCTTGAGCAGCAGTAATGCTGCATTCTGACAAGGTGGCTCTTTTAGTTCTGGGTGCTGTAACTGCCGAAATAATCAGTTTTATAATTTGTCCTAAATACCTTTTCTTCAGTCAAGGAGGCAGGCCTTTCCCCCCTGCTGTAGACGCCACACAGCCATCACTCAAATCTTCTTGGCGCCGGGCGCCGCCTCCTCACTGCTATTTTGAATTGAGCCGGCGCCTGCGCTCTTTTCTCCTGCCTTGGGCAGGTGCAGTGAGCGCTGCCCGTCCTCTGTGCTCATATGCAGTCTAGCTGACTGCGCCTGTGCGGCCGCCCTGCCTGTGAATCCCAGCCCCGCAGTGAGAATAAATCATAAGACACTGCGGGACTGGGATTCACAGGCAGGGCGGCCGCACAGGCGCAGTCAGCTAGACTGCATATGAGCACAGAGGACGGGCAGCGCTTACTGCACCTGCCCAAGGCAGGAGAAAAGAGTGCAGGTGCCGCCTCATTTCAAAACAGCGGTGAGGAGGCGGCGCCCGGTGCCAAGAAGATTTGAGTGACGGCTGTGTGGCGTCTGCAGCAGGGGGGAAAGGCCTGCCTCCTTGACTGAAGAAAAGGTATTTAGGACAAAGTACAAAACTGATTATTTCGGCAGTTACAGCACCCAGAACTAAAAGAGCCACCTTGTCAGAATGCAGCATTACTGCTGCACAAGGTGGCTCTTTTAGTTAAAAATGCCTGGGGGGTGACAGGTTCCCTTTAACACTAGTGATGAGCGAACGTGCTCACCACTACTCATTACTCGCCCGAGTATCGCTATGCTCGGCGTACTCGGCGAGCAGCAAGCATTTCCGGGATTATTCGGCAGTAACTGCAGTCTCCACCCAGCAGTTTTGGTGGACTTTGGAGACCCAATCACGGTGCAGGGATTGTCTGCCAGGCCATGAAACACCGCAGCCATCTTTGTTGTGGTCATGCAGTGATTGGCTGGGCCGCACAGCATCATCCCGAGTATAAGAGACCTGGTGCTGCCCTGCACGCCGCATTCTGTTCCTGGTTCAGCGAAAGTAGGGAGAGCTGCAGCCGAGATAGGGTCAGAATCGTGGTTTTAGAGTTAGTGTAGGTCTGCAACTCTTACATCCACAACTCCTCAGAAACCAACAGTCCTTTTTAGGGCTAATTGGTGGGTCCCGATATTGCAGCGCTAGGTAGGCAGGGCACAGCATATCCACACCAGTGCAAGGCCTGCAGGCACTGTATGTGCGTCCATTGGTCCCACTGCATCCTTCCCAAAACTCCATAACTGCCTGCTGCTGCTGCTGCAGCTTATTTACTGTCTACATACCAATTTGTTTTTTCAAAAAAATCCCCCCCCCCAAAAAAAAATACAGTCTGTTCTGTCAGACTGAGGCCTCTTGAAAAGAGATAGTTTGTCAGGCATACGTAGCATAGTTGTGTGTGCTGCCCTTGTGCCCCCTTTTTTTTTGGGGGGGTGTTTTAAATTCACCAAAAAAGGCCTCATATATCTCTGTGCTCCAAGTTTGGTCATTAGAGGCAGGTGTACTTATTTTTTGGCTGTGTGATACTCAAATTCTATACAGCGCTATTTAGCATCCAAAAAAATTGAAAGGCCACAGATTTGCCAGTGTGGTATTTCCGTTAGAGCTGTCATATATCTCTGTGCTCCAAGTTAAGTCATTGGATGCTGGTGTACTTATTTTGTGGCTGTGTGATACTCAAATTCTATACAGCGCTATTTAGCCTCCCAAAATATTGAAAAGCCACAGATTTGCCAGTGTGGTATTTCTGTTACTGCCGTCATATATCTCTGTGTTCCAAGTCAGGTCATTGGAGCCTGGTGTACTTATTTTGTGGCTGTGTGATACTCACATTCTATACAGCGCTATTTAGCCTCCCAAAAAAGTGAAAGGCCACAGATTTGCCAGTGTGGTATTTGGGTTACAGCCGTCATATATCTCTGCTCCACGTTTTGGCATTGGAGGCCAGTGTACTTATTTTTTGGCTATGTGAAACTCAAATTCTATACAGCGCTAATTAGCATCCAAAAAAATTCAAAGCCAGAGCAGTGTTAAACAGTTGTTGGTTGGATAGCGGATAATGCTTCCAGTCACTTAGCCACCACCACCACCTTTTCTTCCACACGGTCAAGTCTGAGTAGCCGTGAGTGTGGCCAGGATATTCCTCAACATGATCCTCCTTCCTCCCACCATGCCGAGTGCCCTGAGACAACTGATCCCACACTTGGACACTCTGAAGAGCTGTTCAGTTTTCCATTTCAAGATTCAGAAATCTCTGCCGGTCAACTTGAAGTGGGGAAAGATGAGATCGCATGTAGAGCTGCCCAAAGATTTGACCAGCCCCGGTCACACGAAGGCGATGGTGAGAAAGTGTCACAAGAGGTGGAAGATGATGAGACACAATTGCCAGAAAGTCAGGAGGAGGAGCAGGGTGCGGATGTGGAAGACGAGGTAGTGACTGACCCAACCTGGCAGGAGAACATGCATAGTGAGGACAGCAACACAAATGGGGAAGGAGGCATATCCCCCCAACAGGCAGGAAGAAGCAGTGTGGTGGCCACAGACAGAAGGCGTGCATCCATTCCCTGTAACACCAACATGAGTGAAGTTGCCATTCCACCTGTGAGATCTTCCCAAGTCTGGCTATTTTTTAAAGACTCTGCCGATAACCCCAACAGGCCATTTGCAGCACTTGCCATGCCCTCATCAGCAGGGATAGCAAAACAACCAGCCTGACCACCACCAGCATGATCAGGCACATGCAAGCAAAGCACCCGACTTTGTGGGCCGAACCTCAGGCTCCAGGACCACTGCCTGCTGGTCACACCACTGCTTCTTCCACTGTTTTGCATAGAAGCTAATCCCCAGTACACTGTGCATGTGAAGATGCCTCTAGCCCTGCACCTGTGGTGGCCCACAGTCAAGCAGCACCATCAGCAAACCCGTCCACATTCGTGTCCCAGCACAGCGTTCAGTTGTCTATAACCCAGTCTTTGGAACGCAAGCGGAAATACCCAGCCAACGCCCCACAAGCCACAGTCCTCAATTCTAATAATTCTCTTCTGCTTGCGCTAGAAATGCTGCCTTTTAGGCTTGTTGAGACCGAAGCTTTCCGCAACCTGATGGCGGCGGCCATCCCAAGGTATTCGGTCCCCAGTCGCCACTATTTCTCCCAGACCTTGGGATGGAACACATCCTCCCCACGTCGAGGATTGCTGGCCCTATGTCAATCAGGGTTGCCCCCACAATCTACAGCTCCTGCACCTCTTCATCCTCCATGTCTGAAAACAACACATCAGTCAGAAGCTGGAAGCACTGCAGCACTGCCTCAGCCAAGCGGCAAAAGGCTGTTCTGAAGCTAATCTGCATAGGCAGGTACGGACTGGGGCTGAAATTCAGCCCTTGCATTTGAAATCACAGGCCCATGGTGTCCCCATCCCCAAGCACCAGATGGGATATATTACTAATATTACCCTGGATGGAGAAAAGCAAGATTTTCTACAAGACCAATATTTCTAATGATACCCGTGGCCTGCTGGGGTAGGTGACAAAGTCAGCAACTTTGTGTTCCATCATAACTCTTAACAGTATGACTGTCTTGAGAACACAGATTCTGTTAACAACGTAGCAGTCAAGGGAGCCCACAACCAGACAGGCCCTTCTGGCATTTGCCAGAATTGCCAGATAGCCAGTCCGGCCCTGAACATCAAGACGTACTGGTGCATCCATTTGTGGAAAGTGCTTACATTGTGAACCCATATGTCCAATGTTGGAAAGATTTGCAGATTTGCCAGTGTGGTATTTCTGTTACTGCCGTCATATATATCTCTGCTCCACGTTTTGGCATTGGAGGCCAGTGTACTTATTTTTTGGCTATGTGATACTCAAATTCTATACAGCGCTATTTAGCATCCAAAAAAATTCAAAGCCAGAGCAGTGTTAAACAGTTGTTGGTTGGAGTTGTTAAAAAATAAAATAAACGTTACTGTACATTGTTGCTGTCTATTATTTCCAAAAACTGATATCTGAAGAAAACACTTTAATGCTATTTTACTAGGCTTATATTACATAATTCAAGCTGAGATTAAATTGTTTTCTTTTTTTGTTTGTAAAGATATTATCTTGGAGACTTTACCAGCTAAAGGTACCTTCACACGAAGCGACGCTGCAGCGATAGCGACAACGATGCCGATCGCTGCAGCGTCGCTGTTTGGTCGCTGGAGAGCTGTCACACAGACCGCTCTCCAGCGACCAACGATGCCGAGGTCCCCGGGTAACCAGGGTAAACATCGGGTTGCTAAGCGCAGGGCCGCGCTTAGTAACCCGATGTTTACCCTGGTTACCAGCGTAAAAGTAAAAATAACAAACAGTACATGCTCACCTGCGCGTCTCCCGGCGTCCGCTTCCTGTACTGTGTGAGCGCCGGCCCTAACAGCAGAGCGGTGACGTCACCGCTGTGCTTTTACTTTCACTTTAGGGCCGGCGCTCAGTCAGAGCAGGATGCGGATGGCAGGGGACGCGCAGGTGAGTAAGTACTGTTTGTTTTTTTTACTTTTACGCTGGTAACCAGGGTAAACATCGGGTTACTAAGCGCGGCCCTGCGCTTAGTAACTCGATATTTACCCTGGTTACCAGCGTAAAACATCGCTGGTATCGTTGCTTTTGGTGTCAAACCTGACGATACACGCCGGTCTGACGACCAAATAAAGTTCTGAACTTTATTCAACGACCAGCGATATCACAGCAGGATCCAGATCGCTGCTGCATGTCAAACACAACGATATCGCTATCCAGGACGCTGCAACGTCACGGATCATTGTCGTTCTCGTTGTAAAGTCGTTTCGTGTGAAGGTACCTTAAATGTTTTTGGATAAGCTAATACCATCCCAGTGGTGTTGATAACTGAAGGAGACAGGATTTCATGATGAGAACATATCCCTCATCTCATTCGCATCTGAAATGCAACCCTGGGTGGAGGGGTCTTTACTGTTGATTTTAAGGTCCGTTTACACTGCAAGATTATAATGAATGAGCTTTCCTAGGAAATCTTGTAGTCTGAACAGGTTGTCGATCACCTGATGAATGAACACGCTCACTCGTCGATTGAAGTGATCTTTTGCGCGATACAAAAGACAATCTTTCTTATCAACCTGTGTAATATTGGATGCACTTTGATTGATCCATTACAGACCGCTCAGTGTGCACCGTTAGGTGTGGCCTAAACTTTTACCAATCGGAGGTCATTTAATGCTACAAGTCAGTTTTTGGAAAAGAACCATTAGCCTCTCTCTTACACATTTTAAAGGGGTTGTCCAGGTTTAACACAAAAATCTACAGTCACCCAATGTGACTGTAGACTTGTGAATACTCACATCGCGTGTAGATTCTATAGTGCATATTGGTGGCCAAATTCCTACTAGACATGCACGGCATTGCTCAATACCAGAGAACTGAGCGTGGCTTTCGGAGTGTGGCCAGAAGTATGCATATCATATACTTGCGGTTACATGACCTCTCGGTCTCACCGCCGGCACAAGAGATTCCTTGCAGCATGCACGGATCTGACAGTTACAAAGTACGCCTGTGCCGGAGCCGCGGCGTGAAGACCAGAAGAGGATGTCATGGAATAAAGATAGGCGGCGCTGTACCGGACCTGAGACGACCATCGGAGCGGGACCGCCCCTGGTAAGTATAATCTAACCTCTTTTTCTCCTCTTTCAGGTAACATCGGGGGCTTATCTACAGCATTACAGAATGCTGTAGATAAGCCCCTGATGACGGTGAGCTTACCTCACCATCGATTTTGGGGGTGACAGGTTCCCTTTAATATAAATGCACTTCTCAATTTTCAGATTTATATTTTTAAAATAATTTGAAAACCATGTATCATTTCCTTTACACTTCACAAATACTTGTTACTTTGAGTTGGTATATCACATAAAATCCCAATAAAATACATTGAAGTTTGTGGATGTAATATGAAAAAATGTGGAAATGTTCACGGGTCATGGAAACTATTTCAAAGTACTGTATTGCCAGTTACAGTTGTTCATCATGGCTATACATGTTCAGTGATACCGGGCATGAACCAACAATCTTTCTTTAATTGGAATGTTTTTATTTGGTTTTTTTTTGAAAGGAAGATCATACATCATTCATGGACGTACTGAAGGACCTATTTTTAACAATTTTTTTTTACTTTTAGACAATAATGTAACACGATTGACTGAATTTCAAATGATGACATTATGTTAATGGTAGGGTAAAACAATAAAACGATGGTTCGTTTTTGAGTTTTTACCAAATTAATTGTTTTCTATAAAATCGTTAGTTTTCATCAACTTTAATCTACAATGTAAAGCCTTTAGGAACAATTATGTGGCTTTTATGATGTGACTTGGTAGTAATTGCTGAGACATCTCATCCATGATAAGAACCAGGACCTCCTCTCATTTACATCTGAGCCCCAGCCTTTGTCAGAGGTGTTTACATTAGATAACTGCCATACCAGTCTCTTTAACATCTAAAAGACAGAAAACTGATCCTTATATTGTTTTTAGATCTTCTATAAGGTTGGATGCCCATTCATCTAGTGCCATCCATTCAATTTATATTAGCTTTGTGTGTTCTTAGGTCTGCTTGAAGATTAGGCTACGTTCAAATTTGCGTTGTGCGGTGCAGCGTCGGCGACGCAACGCACAACGCAAATGTAAACGCATGCACAACGCAGCGTTTTGTGACGCATGCGTCCACTTTTGCATGGTTTTTGGCGCAGAAAAAAATGCATCATGCAGCGTCCTCTGTGCCCTGACGCATGCCTCACAAAACGCAAGTGCAACGCATGTCCATGCGCCCTCCATGTTAAATATAGGGGCGCCTGACGCAACACTAATGTGAACATAGCCTTAAGTATTTGCTGCAGACATTTCTGCATCAAACATGTACCTCTTTGCAGGAAAAAAAATGTTTTTTTATGCCTTCTTCCCACTCATCAGAATGGATGAAAAACACTCAGAAAACACTAAAAGGATTGACTTTGAAAAATAAGCAGTGCGTTTCAGAAAACTCATTTACTTTGCTTGGACAGTAAAATGTTGTGGTTTTAGTGGCAAAAGCATCCAGGGTTAAAATGCGGCAAAAATGATACCATACCACTAAGTTTATATAAAATAGTATCACTGTCTCTATCAGTTGTCAGGATCTCAGTACATCTGTCAGCACCACCTTGCTATTTCTGTTTTTGCCGTTTTGGTTTTTCCTCCCCCTTCTTTCCAACGCCATAACTTTGTTACTTTTCCACCAATATAGCCAAACCAGGGCTTGTGTTTTGCGGGATGAGTTTTACTTCCGAATGACGCCATTGATTTTACCATATAGTGTACGGGAAAGAGGGGAAAAAAATTCCAAGTGCGGTGAAATTGTAAAAAAAAAAACTGCACCTCCACAATTGTTTTTTGTTTTGTTTTTTTCACCAAGTTCACTAAATGCTAAAACTGGCTTGATTATGATTATGAATATGATTCCTCGGGTCGGTATGAGTATGCAGTACCAAACATGTATAGGTTATTTTTTATTATATGGTGAAAACAAAAATCCGCAGTATGTGAGGAAAAAAAAAAGTTGCTATTTTCCGAGACCCGTAGCATCTCCATTTTTGGGGATTTCGGGCTGGGTGAGGACTTATTTTATTGATAACAATTTGGGGGTAGATACAATGATTTCATCACCTGTTATTGCATTTTCTTGCCATGTTGCAGTGGCCAAAAATAAAAACATAATTCTGCCGTTTCAATACTTTTTTCTTATTACACCATTTACCAATCGGATTAATTTAAATTATATTTTTATAGATCAGATACTTCTGAAAGTGGCAATACCAAACATTTTTTTTTGTTTCTTGTTTTATGTTAAATGGGGCAAAGAAGGGTGATTTAAACTTTTATGCTTTTTACATTTTTTAAATACTTTTTAAAACTATTTTTTTTAAACTTTATACTGGCTTCAATAGTAGGAGACTTGAAGCTGTGATCATCTGATCACTTGTGCTACACATAGCAGGGCTTCAGCCATATATGTATATGTGTAACATAAATCATGATCTCCTATGAACGCCGACCATGGGCCAGAGTACATATGAGATTTGCAATGACATTCATGAGTGTCTTCTGCAGACCCATGGTTGTCATAACCCATTGGCGCCCTGCCGTATACGGCCCGCGATATCATCTGCTGCGGCCCGCAGCCACTTTGCCCGTTATTGTCCGCGGACCTTTTAACTCTGCAGAGGTGCGTGCAGATGGCCGCTCTGTGGCCCAGTGTCGCCCCATTGCTCATTCAACTTATCGGCATCATACACACATACAGTTGACGATACAGTTGAAAGCAGTGATGGAGGAGAGAGCGTCAGACACGCCCTCTCCCATCACTCCCCCTCTGCTTGTGACTCTGGAGCGGCCCCCAAACGCAGGGCAGCGGGGTACTCAGTACCGGGTCCCTCGGTCTCAGTTCTAGGGGTGTCACAGTGGCCCGACCCGGTCCGTGGCCCTGCTAAGGGGCGCCCAAATAAAGGTGTAGGTGAGAGTTTGTCAAGTGTTCGTGACGCCACCTGTGGTATTCGGTCAGGGTGACCGACGCTGCTAGGGGTCCACTGGGGTGATGGAATGGCAGCTAGATGGTGTAACTTCCCACAGATGAAGTATGTCCCCAGGGCTTCCCTTGATGAGTAGATGGTAATGGTGTAGGTCGCAGTAAATGACGAGGACACAGGGTTGCAGTCTCTTTACCTTTTTACTGAAGGCTTCGGCATCCACAATCCAGAGCACTGCTAACAGGGCTGGCTGAGACCGGCCGGTCCGAAGGCACATCCAGAGTTCCCTTTGCAGGTGGAAATCAGTAGCCTTCCTACTAGCGCCTGTGTGTTATAGTACTTCCATGCTGAGCACCACGGGATAGTCCTCACAACTGTCATGTATGTTTCTGTTCTTTCTCTCTGTCCCCCAGATGGTATGGATAGGACGCACCCGTATGACGGGTTAGGCCTGGAGTTATTTTATAGGGACCCTAGAGACGCCCCCTCCCACAATTGCCTTCGTTGTCTTCATTAGGTGTAAAGGTGAGACAGCCAACCTAGAGTTAACTGCCCTGCCGTAGTTCAAAGTAATGCGTAGAGCCTATTACTTCCTCGGTGTTCCGGCCACCGGCTACGCGCCTCAGAAGGATGTTACCGATCTTATGGCAGGACTCCTTCTGGTGTTGTCTCCTTGCGCCGTGACTTCAATTCTCACTCTCCACAATCTACTTCGCTTCTTGTCCTTCCTTAGGAGACTGCCGCTATGCAGTGCAGGCGCAGCTCCGTAATGATCTGTCTCGTGCTAGGCCACTGTCAGGATCCCACACCTGACAGGTCCTCCCTGGAACTCTCCCATGTTGCTTTCTGACTAACTTCCTATCCAACCCCCAGTTTTACCAGAGTGTGAGGAGTGGCCTAATACATAGAACCTTTTGCTCCCCCTGGTGGCCAGAGTGTGAAGTGTAGTGTGTGACTGTGATACCTGGTCAGGTGAACTCCTTTAGTGCCATCAGACGTACCGTCACTCCCCCTGGTGGAGGAGCAACATTACTGCAACGACCAGACTCTGGGGCGCTGCACTCCCCCCCCCCCCCCGTTTAATCCAGTACTCCCGAACTGTTAAAAGAAGAACAACAATACATGTTAGCAAAAGACATACAAAATTTTTGGAAATGCTGTAAACAATTAAACATATAACAGTGCTCCCCTTTATGGGAGGTGAGAACACTTGAACGTTGCAAAAATCTTGGTCATGCACAGGTCATGACTCAGTTCAGTAAGTGCAACTTGAAACAGCAGGGATCCCGGGTAAACAAAGGGATCCCTTTTGAAAGTTTTGGAGCAATTCACTGTCCATTACTCCATTGTCCATTTTAAACCTGTAACAAAGATATATATACAAACATTTTTAACCAAACAGCAGCACCCGTTAATACTTCCAAGTTTTGTAGTGAATTGGGGTTTGATTCTTGGTGCTACGTATAGACCTCCTCAGTGCCGGGGTTGCTAGTGACCTAACCGGACCTGCTGTGCTTGCTATCGCTGGTGTAGTGCACTGTCTTCTAGCTACACTTCTAGTGAGTCTGGGTAGCACTGGTATGCTAGAGCTCTCAGGACTGCTACTACTAATTGTGGGCATGATATACAATCCTTAACGAACAAAGCCACATTATGCCACAGTGGATCCCAGTAAACAATTAAAGGGTCCCTGTGTAAGCGATAAGGACTACCACCCCTATCATCAATATAAATACATCAAAATCCACACACCAAAATGATTACAGGGTCAAAAAGATATAGAAAATTTCATAGTTTATTAATTAAAATGACCAAACATGAGGTAAAAAAACCAAATAGATACAACAAACAAGAGGGAGATATGCACCGCTGATAATATGCATTGTGGATTGTTGTATGTGTCAGAACATACACTGGGAAATAAGTGAGGCCAGAATTATGAGCTCACATATGGGTAGAGTAATACACTATAATACACTATGCACACCTTTGAAGAAGGAAGGTCCGAAACGCGCGTCGGGGCGGACGGACCGGGCCATTGGGAGTTTTTTGTGCCAGGCATCGCCTACTAGCAGGTAATTATGGTTATGCTATGGAGGTGTGGCGGTTGCCCTTAGTTCAGCAATATGCTGATATTGAATATAGGCATGTTTTGGTGGTAATTGCGGTTAACCCCTGGCCTCTTGTCTAGGGGTGTGCATAGTGTATTATACTCTGCCCATATGTGAGCTCATAATTCTGGCCTCACTTATTTCCCAGTGTCCTGGTATGTTCTGACACATACAACAATCCACAATGCATATTATCAGCGTGTGCATATCTCCCTCTTGTTTGTTGTATCTATTTGGTTTTTTGACCTCATGTTTGGTCATTTTAATTAATAAACTATGAAATTTTCTATATCTTTTTGACCCTGTAATCATTTTGGTGTGTGGATTTTAATTGTGGGCATGGCAGATTCACCGATAGCAGAGGGAGGACTTGCCGATTCAACTGGTGGCACGGCATCCTCTGTCGGAATCTGCTGTGGTTGAATTACAGCCGAAATCGCGTCGGCTATGGGAATCTGTTGGTGCAGAGTCTCTTTTGGCTCCAAATTATCTGGCATCACATTTGGTTCCGGCAGCTTCGGCTGACGAAACGTTAAGACAGGTACCACGATGGCCTGATTTATTCGAGTCCAAGACTGGGGAAAATTGCCAAGAACAGTGTGTATCATCTTCTCCTCTTATACGGGTGGAGATGTTCCCGGATCTGTTTCCCTATCTTTCAACTTATCAGGGCATACTTTGAGGTGGTCTCTGGATATTGCTGTCGAAGTTTCTCCACCATCTTTGCTGATGAGACAGACCTTCGTATTGTCGAAGTTGGATGGCAGGATGGTATAGGGTTCCGCTTCCCATTGGTCGTCAAGTTTGTGTAGTCTCCTCTTCCGTTTGAGTACTTGTTCACCTGGCGACAAGGGAATTGCAGGAGCATGCTGGTTGTAGTCCCTTTCTTGTTTTTGTCTGACTTGGGCTAGACTTCTTTCCACACATTCCTGCATTTTGCGGTACCTTTGCTGCCTTTCTGTATCCCAATCTGCATCTGACGAGGTATCTTCGGGGGTTAGGACCCCCATGTCTAGATCAACAGGCAACTTACTAGATCTCCCTCGCATCAGATATGCCCCTGGACGAAGCTAACGCGAAACGCGCGTTGGGGCTCAGGATCGCACAGAACAGGTCATGTAACACAGCTTTTACTATTTACTTACTATTTAACATTGTTATATGCAGTATAGATGCATGGGGCCAAGTAGGCTATTGTTAGTAGAAGGATTCCCCCATTGGTGTTTGTGATGTTGCTGTGGAGGTGCAGTGTGGGCAAAGGTTTGGCACAATGCACTAAGCACTTTACTTCACTATATATGCCACCACAATACCTCCATAGTGATATTCACCTCTACCTACTGCTGGGGTAGCTCCAAATACGTGAACAACTTACTGTCATAACAAGAGCTTCAGTTATATAATAAAGGGGCACCAATATCCTTAAAATAGGTTCCCCATATACCTGCATATATTCAAGCATATATATGTTTGTACAACTTGTGTTGCATGTAGGGTTATGTGCGGTTTTCTTTGCATATGTTGTCTCCATATATTTTTAAATCTTCAGTTTACCTCATTGTTTTTAAAATATTCAATAAAGTATATTTGTTTACAAGATAAATAGGACGTTTACTTCCGATTTTTCTTCTCTTGGATTTGTTGATTCTATGGAAGTGTCACCTATATAGGCCTGAAGTTCTATATATGTAGATATGCTGGAGTGCAGTTGGTAAAATTCACTGGGATGTGGTTGTACATGTCTACCAAGTCAGGCAACTTTGTTGGCCACATGTTCCGTTCCTCCACAGTCAAGGTCTTCAGTAAGTCGATTACCACTTGGTTCATCTTCTCGCACATCCCGTTAGTTTGTGGGTGATACGGTGTTGTTCTGATCTTCTTACACCCGTATAAATTGCAGAATTCCTGGAACACCTCCGCTTCAAATGCTGGCCCTTGATCGGTCAGTACCTTCTCCGGGTACCCATGTGGTCTACAGAAGGTTTTGGCGGCCGTCCTGGCTGTCAGATCTTTGACAGGCACCACTACCAGAAATCTAGAGTAGTGGTCCACGATGGTGAGCGTGTAGACATAGCCTGACCGGCTGGGTGTTAACTTCACATGATCTAGCGCGACCAGTTCAAGTGGCCGTTTGGTGATGATAGGCTTCAGGGGAGCCCTTTGGCTGTCACGGCCCTTCCTGCGCAGCTACACTCCCGACACCACTTTTCGATGGCTTTCTTCATGCCAACCCAGTAGAACCTCCTACGGAGTAGACTCTCCAACTTCCTCCATCCGAAGTGTCCTGCCTCATCGTGGTACACTCCCAGAACCATTGGCGCATCTTGCCTTGGGACTACTATCTGCCATACCAACTCATGAGTGCGTGGGTCTATGCTTCTTCGGCATAGCTTACCATCGTGGATAAACAGTTTGCCTCTCCCCTTCCACAGTTGTTGTGTCTCTTGTGGATCATCCGGATCGGGGTGCGAACCTGCCTGCGACAGGAGCTCTTTCACCCGACGGACCGCGGGGTCACCATCCTGGGTCTCTGCCCATCCGTGTTGGGGCAGGGGATTCAGCGTGGCATCCTGCTTGTTCTTGCGCCTGTTCTCCACATGATGGGAACACTGGGTGGCCTTGGGGCGATGGAAAGCGGGCAACTCTATCTCTTCAAGTGCTTCCGGGTCTTCTCCCATTTCTGGCAAGTTGGGCATCCTGGACAATGCATCGGCATTCGCATTCTTGTGCCCTGCCCGGTACTTGATGGTGAAGTCGTAATTGGACAACCGGGCCATCCACCGCTGTTCCAAGGCACCAAGTTTTGCTGTGTCCAAGTGTGTTAGTGGATTATTATCCATGAAGACGGTGAATTTTGCTGAGGCCAGGTAGTGCTTGAACCTCTCCGTCACTGCCCAAATGATGGCGAGGAACTCCAGCTTAAAGGAACTGTAATTGTCCGGGTTCGTTTCAGTGGGACGAGTTTCCTGCTGGCGTAAGCAATTACCCTCTCCTTGCCTTTCTGGACCTGGGACAACACGGCTCCCAGTCCCATGTTGCTGGCATCCGTATACAGCACAAACGGTTGGTCATATTCAGGGTAGGCCAGTACCTCTTCTCCCATCAGCGCCAACTTTAAGCAAGTGAAGGATCCCTCCAGTCCGTCGTTCCAATCAAATGGGTTATTCTTACCCTTGGTTTTCTTGGATTGGCCCACCAACAGGTCTTGCAGTGGCGTGGCTTTCTTGGTGAAGTCCTTGATAAACCTCCTGTAGTAGCCTACCAACCCGAGGAACTGCCGGACTTCATGAAGGTTGCCAGGCTTCGGCCAGTCTTTGATCACAGTGACCTTGTCAGGGTCTGGGGCCACACCTTCGGCACTCACTAAATGGCCCAGGTACTGCACTTTGGGTTTTAGCAGATGGCATTTGGACGGTTTTACCTTTAAGCCAAAGTTGGACAGGGCTTCGAACACCTCGGCCAGGTGCTTCAGATGGTCCTCATAAGTCTTGGAGAAGACAATGACATCGTCCAAATATAGCAACACGGTTTCGAAATTCTTGTGTCCCAGACAGCACTCCATCATCCTCTGGAACGTTCCCGGGGAATTGCACAGTCCGAAGGGCATGTAGTTGAACTCGCAGAGACCCATCGGCGTCGTGAAGGCTGTCTTTTCCTTGTCCGCCTCTGCCACGGGAACCTGCCAGTACCCACTGGTGAGATCCAAGGTAGAGAAGTAGTTAGCAGATTTTAAAGCAGCCAAAGACTCCTCTATCCTGGGCAGTGGGTATGCATCCTTATGTGTAATGCGATTTAGCTGCCTATAATCAACACACATCCTCATTGTGCCATCTTTCTTCCTAACGAGGACTAATGGAGCTGCCCAGGGGCTACAACTGTCTCTCACTACCCCAGCCTCCTTCATCTCTCGCAACATGTCTTTGGCACACTGATAGTGAGCTGGGGGTACAGGACGGTATCTCTCTTTTATGGGTGGATGATCTCCTGTGGGGATGTGATGTTGAATCCCTTTTACCTGCCCAAAATCTAGGGGGTGCTTGCTGAATACCTGCTCATACTCATGAACCACTCTGTAGGCCCCCTGTTTCTGGTGTGATGGGGTAGAGTCAGTGGCCACGTGTAATTCCTGACACCAATCTCTCGTTTGCCCTGCAGAGCCACTGTTCTCCGCCTGGTTGGATGGGACCAAGGGTTCGGGTGCCTGTATCACACTATTATCAACAGTAAATAGTTTGGCAAGTGTGACATATTTGGTTAGGTGCATCTCTTCCTCTCCATAATTAAGGACGCGTACTGGCACCCTCCCTTTGCGGACCTCAACCACTCCTCGGGCTGTCAGGAGGGTAGGCCTACTATCTGAATATACAGGTTCTACCAGGGCCTGGTAATCTTTACCCCTGAGGCCTATTGCTGCCATATTAACACCATATTAACATTTCACTCCTGGGGAGTATTGCAATGGGGGTTGAATCACACTGTGACACAGCCAATTTCATCACCAGTCAGTTCTACCTGTTGTCTCTGCATCAGAGCTCTGATTTCTTTCTGCAGGGAACGTTGTTCACTGTAACCAGCTGTTTCTGCCACCTGCTGTAACAAGACAATAACCTCTGCAAGACAATTTTCTATGACATTAGTACCAATGGTCATCATGGGGTTACATTCACGTCGGTCAATATCAACAATTATAATTCCTTGGGCCTCCAATTCTACCCGACCCACTTTAATGGTGACCTGTTTGTACCCCACTTGTGGCAATGGCTGACCATTACTGGCTATTATAGTGAAATCATCATCGGGGCCACGAGTAATGTCGGTGTCCTCCCAATAACGCTTGTAAAGGATGTAAGGCATAGTTGTCACCTGAGAACTGGTGTCCAACAGAGCGTTCATGGGAATACCGTCGATCACAATGGGGAGAACAGGTTGTCCTCCAATATATTTGGCTCTCCAATTTTGCGGGCCGGGTTGTCCTACTCCTGGGGGTTGGCCCTCTGCCCCAGGGGTTGCTCGTTTAAATGACAGTACCTTGCAAGGTGGCCCACCTGGTTGCAGCGGCGGCAGATGGGTCGTCCGTCCTGATGAAAGCGATCGTCGTCTCTGCCTCTGGTCGGCGGAATCCTCCTCTGTCTCCGCCAGGGGACATCCTCCGGTCTGGAAGCCAGCTTGATCTTTTCTTTGGGGGCCTCCTGTAGAGACTGTACGGTCCGGGCTTAGGCAGAAACGCTCTTGGTCAGTTCTTGCATCTGGAGGCGTAGTCCTGCAGGGGAATCATCTTCCAGGGTCTGGGCATCGGCCTCGGCAGAAACTGGAGTATCCGGCACCACCTCCTGGTGGTACGTGAGAGCTTGCCGCCTGGGAAGTACTGCACGGCCGGGCTGTCGCTCCTGCAACACTTGGATGGCTTTGTCCTTAAATTGCGCAAAGGTCAGGTCAGGGTTCTGCATGGCCAGGAGGTGTAGTTGGGCCCTTTGGTGACTGCACAGGAGCCCCTCAATGAACCGCTCCTTCAAGAGTTTATCCTCATCTTGCATGCTGTTTGGATCATTCTGCTTGATGGCCCGCAGTGCCTCCTGGAGATTAAGGGCATAGTCTCGTAAGCTATCCTGCGGCCTCTGCTTGCACCCATAGAACGTCAATTTAATTTCTGTGGCGGTGCGGGTGTCAAAGGTGGCTTTGAGCTTTGCAAAGACCTGCTGCGCAGTTCTCTTATCCGCAGCGGGCCAGGACTTCACTTCTCTCAGAGCCGCTCCAAACAGTTGGCCCGTTACCATGTGAACTTTCTGAGGCTCTGTTAAGGGATAAAACTCAAGCAGGCTGCAGATCCCTTCTTTAAAGTCAGTTAATGTATGCGATTCTCCAGAGTATCGTGGGAGCCAGGCTGCTCCAGGTATATATGGCATGGAGAAGGGCATTATGGCCGCTGTAGCCGCGGCGGTGTCTGGCTGGCTGATGGGAGCGGCAAGCTCTGCGGGACCTGGCAGCGGTACAAGGCCTGCGGCTGCGCCTATTGCGGGGCCTGGGGACGCTTCTGAGTCTGCAGCTGCGACCACCGCCACCTCCCCTCCGGGATCGAAGGTGGCCGCTCTCCCCCTCCGCTAACCTGGTGGAAGTTGGGGTTCCTTTCCATAATCGACACCCGCCCTCTTGCTTCGCGCTCCTCTCGGCTCGCTCCGCCCACGAAGCTACGAATCCTCCCCTCACGCTCCACACGGCGCGGCAATGGCGGATTTTGGCGGTAAATAGCAATACACAGTCTTTGCAATAAATCACGATTCAAGCACAATTCAGTCACAGTTCCAAGGCACACATGACCTGATTCTCAGGCTTATGTAGATCCTGTTCGTGACGCCAAGTTTGGAGCGGCCCCCAAACGCAGGACAGCGGGGTACTCGGTACCGGGTCCCTCGGTCTCGGTTCTAGGGGTGTCACGGTGGCCCGACCCGGTCCGTGGCCCTGCTAAGGGGCGCCCAAATAAAGGTGTAGGTGAGAGTTTGTCAAGTGTTCATGACGCCACCTGTAGTATTCGGTCAGGGTGACCAACGCTGCTAGGGGTCCGCTGGGGTGATGGAATGGCAGCTAGATGGTGCAACTTCCCACAGGTGAAGTATGTCCCCAGGGCTTCCCTTGATGAGTAGATGGTAATGGTGTAGGTCGCAGTAAATGATGAGGACACAGGGTTGCAGTCTCTTTACCTTTTTACTGAAGGCTTCGGCATCCACAATCCAGAGCACTGCTAACAGGGCTGGCTGAGACTGGCCGGTCCGAAGGCACATCCAGAGTTCCCTTTGCAGGTGGAAATCAGTAGCCTTCCTACTAGCGCCTGTGTGTTGTAGTACTTCCCTGCTGAGCACCACGGGATAGTCCTGACAATTGTCGTGTATGTTTCTGTTCTTTCTCTCCATCCCCCAGATGGTATGGATAGGACGCATCCATATGATGGGGTGGGCCTGGAGTTATTTTATAGGGACCCTAGAGACGCCCCTCTCCCACAATTGCCTCCGTTGACTTCATTAGGTGTAAAGGTGAGACAGCCAACCTAGAGTTAACTGCCCTGCCGTAGTTCAAAGTAATGCGTAGAGCCTATTACTTCCTCGGTGTTCCGGACACCGGCTACGCGCCTCAGAAGGATGTTACCGATCTTATGGCAGGACTCCTTCTGGTGTTGTCTCCTTGCACCGTGACTTCAATTCTCACTCCACAATCTACTTTGCTTCTTGTCCTTCCTTAGGAGACTGCCGCTATGCAGTGCAGGCGCAGCTCCGTAACGATCTGTCTCGTGCTAGGCCACTGTTAGGATCCCACACCTGACAGGTCCTCCCTGGAACTCTCCCAGGCTGCTTTCTGACTAACTTCCTATCCAACCCCCAGTTTTACCAGATTGTGAGGAGTGGCCTAATACATAGAACCTTTTGCTCCCCCTGGTGGCCGGAGTGTGAAGTGTAGTGTGTGACTGTGATACCTGGTCAGGTGAACTCCTTTAGTGCCATCAGACGTACCATCACTCCCCCTGGTGGAGGAGCGACGTTACTGCAACGACCAGACTCTGGGGCGCTGCAACTCAGCGGGCACGCGATGACATCACTTCATCGTGAGCCACACTGCTGTCCCTGCAGTGGAGCCGATGAGACCGGAGCAGCAGACCCTGGAGCAACGCGGGGATCAAGGAGGAGGGGTGAGTATTGTGTGAGTGTCTGTATATGCATTATTGTGTGTGTGTGTGTGTGCGTGCGTGCGCGCGTGCGTGCAGGGGTTTCTCTATACTGTGTGTATCTGCACTATACTGTGTACTGGGGTGGCTGCGCCTGCACTATACTGTGTGTTGGTGGGGACAGAACATGTGCTGCCGAGAACAATGATATTCTATGAGTATGCATTATTGATCATTCAGTGCTGATGGGAAGTATTAAATTGCCATTATAACCAACTGGCGGATGTCTAATGGTTGGGGGTCAGCCAGTATAGAGGTTTTGTACAAAGGATGGAAAGAAGGGCTTTTCAAAGACTTTTTTTGTTCACAAGGCCTGAAGTGAAGCCTTACCTTTGCCTAATGGAAATGCTGCTCCATTCAGGACTGCACTTTAAATTGAAATAAGGAGAGGTGATAATTCTTTATCGTGAAAGTCACCATTATGTTGTCCTAAAATAACAAAGTCCTAGATTACAAGTCACCAGGAGAAAAAACTGCATGCAAAAAAAAGAGATATCAGAAAGGAGAAAATAGGGTTGATATGGAGACTTCTTAGGCTAGTTTCACACATCAGTTTTTTGTTTTCAGGCGAAATCCGGCTAATTTCTTAAAAAACCTCCTGAGTGCCACAGCTCAGTGCCTTACCTCCTCTGTGTCACAACTCAGGGCCCCACCACCTAATTGCCACAGCTCTGGGCCCCGTTTCCTCTGTATCACAGCTCAGGATCCCAACTCCTCAGGGTCCGGACTCTTCAGTGCCACAGCTCAGAGCCCTGCCTCCTCAGTGCGACAGCTAAGGGCCCATCATCATCAGTGTTGAAGCTCAGGGCTCATCCTCTTTTGTGTCACAGCTTAGGGCCCTGCCTCCTCAGTGTCACAGCTCACGGCGTCGCCTCTTCAGTGCCACAGCTCAGGGCCCCACCTCCTCAGTGCCACAGCTCAGGGCTCCGCCTCCTCAGTGCCACATATCAGGGCCCCGCCTCCTCAGTGCCACAACTCAGGACTTCACCTCCTCAGTGCCACAGATCAGGGCCCTTGCCTCCTCAGTACCACATATCAGGGCCCCGCCTCCTCAGTGTCACAGCTCAGGGCCCCGCCTCCTCAGTACCACAGGTCAGGGCCCTACCTCCTAAGTGCCACGTATCAGGGCCCCGCCTCCTCAGTGTCACAGCTCAGGGCCCCACCACCTCATTGCCACAGCTCTGAGCCCTGTCTCCTCTGTATCACAGCTCAAGGCCCCGCCTCCTCAGTGTAACAGTTCTAGCTCCATCTCTTCTGTATCACAGCTCAGGACCCCACCTCTTCAGTGTCCTGACTCCTCAGTGCCACATCTCAGAGCCCTGCCTCCTCAGTGCCACAGCACATTGCACACCTCCTCAGTGACACAGCTAAGGGCCCAACATCATTAGTGTTCAAGCTCAGGTCTCCTCCTCTGAGTCACAGCTTAGGGCCCGCCCCCTCAGTGTCACTGCTCAGGGCCCCACCTTCCTAGTGTCAAATCTCATGGCCCCACCTCCTGAGTGTCACAGCTTAGGACTCCATCTCTTCTGTGTCAAAGCTCAAGGCCCCACCTCCTCTTTTGGATGGTAGTCGTGAAGAGGCCCTACGTGATGTAACCCAAACGACATCAAGCAAGAGACAAAACCCCAAGGTCCAGAGCCAGACTACACCAATTGAGGCCCGAACCCTAGACCTGCACCAGTCAAGATCCAGTGCTCAGATGACGCCAGGAAAAAGCCAGAGCCCAGATCCGAAAGACATCCACATCAAAAATAGGATGCCTGCGGTCATAGAAGGAAGACACGAGTTCGCTTCCAGCATGAGTGTACAGTACAAGGGCTGCCCTGGACAACAGGTGGTGTGGGGTCAGTGGGATCAAAGGAAGCTCAACGTGCGTTGGTAGACTTTGCTAAGAGTAATTGTGGCCTAGGGCTAGTACTCCAGGAGCCAACATACAAAGGGGATGTGGAAACCACAAAAAAAGACCAAAAGAGGATAACTATAATATGAAAAAAATCTTTATTCAAACACAAAACATGTTAAACATATTAAAATTGTAACAATGATCGGACAAAAATAGAACACAATGGGAAAGATGGTGCAGGTCACAGCACAAAAGTGCTACCGTGCAAAAACATGCAGACCGAAAAACTGGCTCCCTAATATAAATATGAGATGTTAGTATGAGGGATAAAACAAGCGAGTGAACATGCTTACTACATATATAGAGTACACCTATGAAACATGCTGTTATATCCTGGATTAAATAAATGCAGTTCGCAATCAGACCATATAAATACCACATTGGGTTTAAAGTGCTAAGCTGATGCATGTAGGAAGACGGAAGATTCAAAATGTCCAGGGTAACCTCTATGAAAAAACAAGCTACAAGTACTCATATATAGTGTTAGCCATCCCTAGGGCTGTCATGTCTCACGACTTGGGAAATCATTCAATGTTTGCATTGCTTGTGTTCTATCCTTCTTTCTAGGCAGAAGTTTGCTTTTCCCTGTATTTTGTCCCAACTCTCTCACTGTAGTCCTGTGATGTATGTTTGTTCACGCCCTTATTCTCCATTTTGTCATCATTCCTCCATCTGTATGCATCCTACCGCATGTCCTCTGTTGAATATTCCTTTTTACCTGCTACGTTCATCATAATACAAGAATTTCAGTTAAAGCAATCCTCTTTTCCTGGAGTCTTCTTACATGAGATCGTGGCTGAGTTAAGCTATCTGATAAATCAGTATGAACGTGAGTACAGGTCAATACGGAAGCGCCCAAAATAAAGGCCTATCCAGGCACCACTGCGTTCTACATATCCATGAGTCAGAATAGTAAAAAGGAATAGCCTGCCTTCAGAGACAGTAACTCAAGGTCTGTGCTGAACCTCAGTGGAAAAGGACATTTCCCAGATACACAGTAACCCAGTTCCCAGCCAGACCCTAGCGTGCATAGAAGCACACACTGCAGATAAACAGTGAGAAGTATAACCCTCATCATCCACTCTTCCTGCCTGCAAACAAATCATGTCTGAAGCGAGGTATACAATGTCACTACCAGACTTACAAACACAGGACAGAGACCCAGATCCCCACCCACCAGCTAGTGAAAGGGGAAAACGTACAGTCAAACCTACATGGAAAGTCATGGAGAATTTAGAGACTGAAAAATGTGTTGTATATAGTGATGTGTCTTCACTATGGGAGAAAGTGCTGAGTCACATAGACACTGTATCAAGGCCTGCTTCTCACGAGTTACCACTTGAGGGAGCCCTAGAACAATTATGCACAGCATACCAAAGGTATATGGAGAAGACTGACCAATACATTATTCTCCTGAAGAAACTGAATCTGCCAGAGACTTTAAAAGAATTGCAAAGTTTCCAGCAGCTTAATTCTGAAAGAGACTACACCGTACGCGACATTAAGACAAAGATAGAGGCTAAAATTGCACGGACACCAGATGCATCATCTCGCTCATCCAAATCGTCTAAGCACTCAAAACGCTCATCTAGGTCAAGTTCATCAAAACATTCCACTCTCAGCGAGCAGCTTATAAGGGCACGTGCTAAGGCAGAAACGTCTAAGATACAAGCAGCCTTTGCGCAAAGGAGAGCAGAAATGGATGCAGCCACAGCACAAAAGAGAGCAGAAATGGATGCAGCCACAGCACAAAAGAGAGCAGAAATGGATGCGGATGCAGCACGCAAGGAAGCTCTGGAGAAGGAATGTGAGCACGCAACAGCCATGGCGGAGTTAAGGATCCTGGAGCGAGCTATCAGTGTGAGTCAAAGAGACAGCATCAGTTTGTGTGAAGTGGAGGCGGAGGACCCTATTGAACGCACAAGAGACTACGTGCTAAGCCAAAATGGCGAACCGCAGATCATCACTAACACTCCTGATGGCGTTCATGCTTCTCCAGGACACCAGGATGCCGATCCACTTACAGAACCCTACACTCAAGGTCAGTACAATGCTCCCAAACTTGAACTTCCTTCGTATTCCAGTATGCGCCAAGACCCTGCATCTCATCAAACTCCACAGGCTATTATCTACACGCAACCCAATATACCGGCAGGTCATTATACTCTCGACAACCGCACAGTGCCAGCTCCGCATGTAGCAGAGACTATACCCACCAAACCGGTTGCTGGACTAAATGCATATGCCACTCCATACTTACCCACGTTTCAAGGCCAAGACGTCTCCACTCCTATGTACAACACCGCTCAGCCCACATTCGTGCATCCTAAGTCAGAAAGAACAAACATGTCCGACTTCGCAAGGTACATGATTCGCCGCAAACTTACTAAAACCGGTCTCACAAGGTTTGACAACCAACCTGAAAATTACAGAGGTTGGAAAAATGCCTTTAGAACCGTAACTAGTGACCTCGGCAACACTGCTGCCGAAGAGCTGGACCTGCTAATCAGATGGCTAGGACCACAATCCACCGAGCGTGTCAAGAGACTCAGGTCTGTACATATCAGTAATCCAACGGCTGGTCTCATGGCTGCATGGGAAAGACTAGAGAAAAACTTTGGCAGTCCAGAAGCCATAGAGGATGCACTGTTCAAGCGTCTACAGAGTTTTCCAAAGATATCAAGCAAGGACAGTTCAAAGTTCCTGGAGCTCAGTGACTTGCTGTTAGAGCTCCATCTGGCCAAGGCAGACACCCACCTACCTGGCCTCAGCTATCTGGACACTGCTCGTGGAGTAAATCCCATTATCTCCAAGCTACCGTACAATGTACAAGAAAAGTGGACTACACTAGGGTCAAAATACAAGAAAGACCATCAAGTGTCATTTCCTCCGTTCTCCTACTTCTGTGAGTTTATAAAAGATGTGGCAGAGCGTAAGAACGACCCAAGCTTTTCCTACGAAGAATCCAGTGGCCCAGCTTCACCTCCTTCTAAATACGTGAGCGCACGCTCGAATGAGAGAAACCGCAGGGGTCCAGTGTCAGTGAAGAAGACGGATATTCTTCCCTTACCAACATCACCCCCAGACAAGAGTAACAAGGGTGAAAAGATAGAGAACCCAAATCGTGAGTGTCCCATCCACAAGAAGCCACATCCCTTAAAAAAGTGCATCGGCTTCAGGAAGAAACCGCTCCAAGAATGCAAGGAGCTTCTAAAGAAGTTCGGGGTATGCTACAGATGTTGTGCTTCTACTGAACACCTTGCTAAAGACTGTAAAACTACAATTAAGTGCATGGAGTGTGACAGTGAGGACCACGTACAAGCACTCCACCCATTCCGTCCTGACTCTACACTTACTCCTTCCCCCACCACGAGCCATGGTGGGGAGGACGCAGCTCAAACTGCAAGCCATACCACAATATCTTCTTCATGCACAGAAGTCTGCGGAGAAGACCTCTGGGACAAGTCCTGTGCGAAGATTTGCCTGGTGAACGTATATCCCAACGGTCACCCAGAGAAAGCCGTGAAGGTGTACGTCCTTCTGGATGATCAGAGCAACCGATCACTTGCAAGGTCAGAACTCTTTGATATGTTTAACTTAAAGGGAAATGCCTACCCTTACACCTTAGGCACCTGCAGTGGTGTTACAGAGGTTTCTGGGAGAAGGGCCAGTGGTCTTACAGCTACATCTCTCGAGAACACCGTCGAGATACCGTTACCTACACTGGTCGAGTGCAACCAGATTCCGTCCAATCGAGAAGAGATCCCAATGCCAGAGGCTGCTCTTCATCACCAACATCTCAAGAGGATAGCAAACAAGATACCAGCCCTCAACAACAATGCAGATATCCTGATTCTGCTGGGCAGAGACATTCTCCGGCTGCACAAGGTACGTCAGCAAATTAACGGACCACACGATGCACCATTTGCCCAACGCTTAGATCTAGGCTGGGTGATCATAGGCAATGTTTGCATACACAAGATGAAGAGACCTAACAACATCTCCTCTTACAAGACACACATCTTGTCAAATGGTCGCAGCACCCATTTCCAACCATGCCCACATCACTACTGCGTGAAAGAGAAAGTGAGCAACACCAACTGGCAACAGGAATCCTTCAACAACATGAACACGCACCAGCCCTGGGATGAAAACCTCGGGTCATCAGTGTTCGTTTCCACAAGTAATGACAACAAGTTGGCACCCACGAGGGAAGATAAAGAATTCATAAAGGTTATGGATAAAGAATTTGTTCAAGATGACTCCAACAGTTGGGTAGCTCCTTTACCTTTTCATTTCCCAAGATCGAGGTTGCCGAACAACCTGCAGCAAGCAACTGCAAGGTTCTCATCCTTAAAGCGTACCCTAAAGAGGAAACCAGAGATGGAGAAGCATTTCATTGACTTTATGCAGAACATCTTTGACAGAAATCATGCTGAACCTGCGCCACCACTGAGGGAGGGAGAAGAATGTTGGTATCTTCCATCCTTTGGTGTCTATCACCCTCGCAAGCCCTCAGGGTGCCATGGTTGGCACGTGTGTAAGAGTCGTCTTACTGCCGACGACATAGACCATGCTGGACAAGTCATCATCAGGTGTGTGCAACAAGAAGAATATTCACATGAGATTGGCAGTATTACCAAAGAAGTCAGTGTGTCCAAAAATAGCACCCTACTCGACTTGAACCCAGTAGTCGATCATCTCAAGTTTCTAAGAGTGGGTGGACGTTTAAGTAAATCAAACCTATACGATAAGGAGCAGAACCCTATCATCATTCCAGGTCGACATCACGTCACTACTCTGTTGATTCGGCACTATCACGAACGAGTACAGCACCAAGGCAGACATCTTACTGAAGGTGCCATCAGGTCTGCTGGCTTGTGGATCATGGGAATGAAGAGGTGCGTCTCCTCAGTTCTCTATAGATGTGTCAAGTGTCGAAGGTTACGAGGAAAACACCAACATCAACAAATGGCGAACCTCCCAGCAGATCGACTAAGCATGGACCAACCGTTCTCATATGTTGGTGTAGACGTCTTCGGGCCATGGTCGGTTGTTACCAGGAAAACCCGTGGAGGAGCCGCGAACAGTAAGCGGTGGGCTGTCCTATTCACCTGTCTCAGTATCCGTGCAGTTCACATCGAGGTAATTGAATCTATGGATACCTCCAGCTTCATCAATGCCCTAAGAAGATTCTTTTCCATCCGGGGACCTGCCAAGCAACTCCGGTCCGACTGCGGCGCAAACTTTGTAGGAGCCTGCAAGGAACTGCAGTTTGACAACTTCTTGTCCGACAATGGATGCACTTGGGTATTCAATCCTCCACACTCTTCACACATGGGTGGATCTTGGGAACGCATGATTGGAGTTGCACGTAGGATCCTTGACTCCATGTTGCTGGACCATAAACTTCCCCTTACTCATGAAGTTCTGGTCACTTTCCTCGCAGAAGTGTCAGCCATAATAAATGCTAGACCTTTGGTTCCAGTGTCATCCGACCCCGATGCTCCAAGGATCCTTACTCCAGCTACACTTCTTACACAGAAGACTGGAGCTGCTACAGTTCCGCCTGGGAATTTCGATAACAAGGACATTTACAAACGTCAGTGGAAGCAAGTACAACATCTGGCTAACGTGTTTTGGCATCGTTGGAAGACTGAATATTTGCACTTGCTTCAAAACCGTCACAAATGGCAGACGCCCAGTCCCAATCTCCAAGAAGGAGACCTTGTTCTTTTAAAGGACAAAGAGGCTCATCGTAATAACTGGCCAATGGGACTTATCACCAAGGTCCTACCCAGTGAGGATGGAAAGACTCGTAAGGTAGAAGTTAAGGTGACAAAAGGGGGCTCTACCCGAACCTTCTTCCGCCCGGTGACTGAACTCGTGCTGCTTCTACTAAAGGAAGACATCACATGAACTGAACATGCTCCCGACGTTGCTCACGGCGGGGAGCATTCCTCCTCGTTCCCTAGTTTTATTGGATATTGACATTTTCCATTGGATTGAACTGTTAATATTCCCTTTGGATGCTGGGTTGGTGGAAGAGTTGCATGTTTGCGGCTTCCCCAATCTGAAGATGGGTTTTATATACTTGGACTTATCTTTCGCTGTGATCTACGGGTCGACGACAACGAGTTTGACTTAAAAATGTTTGATGTTTATTATTGCATGCATGTTTTCTTTCCTCTTGCCTTTTCAGGTTCGAACGACTTCGAAGAATTGCGGACATCGTGAAATCCAAGGATTTCAGACGGGGAGTGTCATGTCTCACGACTTGGGAAATCATTCAATGTTTGCATTGCTTGTGTTCTATCCTTCTTTCTAGGCAGAAGTTTGCTTTTCCCTGTATTTTGTCCCAACTCTCTCACTGTAGTCCTGTGATGTATGTTTGTTCACGCCCTTATTCTCCATTTTGTCATCATTCCTCCATCTGTATGCATCCTACCGCATGTCCTCTGTTGAATATTCCTTTTTACCTGCTACTTTCATCATAATACAAGAATTTCAGTTAAAGCAATCCTCTTTTCCTGGAGTCTTCTTACATGAGATCGTGGCTGAGTTAAGCTATCTGATAAATCGGTATGAACGTGAGTACAGGTCAATACGGAAGCGCCCAAAATAAAGGCCTATCCAGGCACCACTGCGTTCTACATATCCATGAGTCAGAATAAGGGCCACTACCCTAATGACCCGGAAAAACAGTGGTGGTGAAATCACCAACATGGATACTAGGCAAACAAGGCTGCCTCGGTGTGTATTACCTTGTCAGCGGAACACTCGGATGTGACCAGGTCCACAGTCTGCACGTCTGCCCGACGCGCGTTTCGGAGAGAAACTCCTTCGTCAGGGGGCATGTCAGATAACCCATATGCCGGGGTTTAAATACCATACCGCCAATACCAGCGGCGGCGCTCACCGGAAGTGACGCAGGCGTTAATATTTCAACCCGCGACTCACAGCGGCGGTGATGTCATGCAGGAGCGCCGCCAGGAGCCAACATAGTAGTTCCGGCAGCAACGTGTGTATCATCCTTGACAGAGGGACACAAGTATAATCTCTAAGAAACTCTGCTGTCACTCCAATTGGATTCTAAGATCTATTATATGTTCCGTATTTTATCATTTACTTGTGACTGCGCTTCTTCATATTGTTAGTTTCCTAAACTTTTGTAAGTTCCTGTCATATCGGAGGAAATAAATAGTTTGTTGCCTGTTCCTGCCTAGTGCCCATCTGTGCATTGCATCCAGTCACCTGCTTTACACCTGGGTTCCACAGCTCAGAGCCCCGCCTCCTCAGTGTCACATCTCACGGCTTCGCCTCTTCAGTGTCACAGATCAGGACCCCGCCTCCTCAATGGCACATATCAGGGCCCCACCTCCTCAGTGTTACAGCTCATGGCTTCACCTCCTCAGTGTCACAGATCAGAGCCCCGCCTCCTCAGTGCCACATAATAGAGCCCCGCCTCCTCAGTGTCACAGATCAGGGCCCCACCTCCTCAGTGTCACAACTCATGGCTTCAACTCCTCAGTGTCACAGATCAGAGCCCCGCCTCCTCAGTGCCACATAATAGAGCCTCGCCTCCTCAGTATCACAGCTCATGGCTTCAACTCCTCAGTGTCACAGATCAGAGCCCCACATCCTCAGTGCCACATATTAGAGCATCGCCTCCTCAGTGCCACAAATCAGGGCCCCGCCTCCTCAGTGTTACAGCTTAGAGCCCTGCCTCCACAGTATCATAGCTCAGGGCTCTGCCTCCGCAGTGTCACAGGTCAGTTCTCCACCTCCTCAGTGCCACAACTCAGTGCCCCACCTCCACAGAGTCACAGAGCTCAGTACCCTGTCTCCTCAGTGCCACACAGCTCAGTGTCCCACCTCCACAAAGTCACAGCTCAGTGTCCTGCCTCTGCAGAGTCACAGCTCAGGGCCATGCCTCCACAGAGTCACAGCTCAGTGCCCCGCCTCCACAGTCACAGCTCAGTGCCCCGCCTCTATAGAGTCAAAGCTCAGTGCCCCACCTCCACAGAATCACAGCTCAGTGCCCCACCTTCACAGAGTCACAGCTCAGTGCCCCATCTCCTCAGTGCCACAGCTTAGTGCCCTGCCTCCTCAATGTCACAGCTCAGTGTCCACCTCCACAAAGTCACAGCTCAGTGCCCTGCCACTGCAGAGTCACAGCTCAGGGCTTCGCCTCCACACAGTCACAGCTCAGTGCCCCAACTCCACAGAGTCACAGCTCAGTGCCCCGCCTTCACAGAGTCACAGCTCAGTGCCCTGCCTCCACAGTCACAGCTTAGTGCCCCATCTCCTCAGTGCCACAGCTCAGTGTCCCACCTCCACAAAGTCACAGCTCAGTGTCCTGCCTCTGCAGAATCACAGCTCAGGATCTCGCCTCCACAGTCACAGCTCAGTTCCCCACCTCCACAGTCACAGCTCAGTGCCCTGCCTCCACAGAGTCACAGCTCAGTGCCCCGCCTCCACAGAGTCACAGCTCAGTGTTCTGCCTGACAGAGTCACAGCTCAGTGCCCCACCTCCACAGTCACAGCTCAGTGCCCTGCCTTCACAGAGTCACAGCTCAGTGTCCTGCCTCCAGAGTCACAGCTCAGTGCCCTGCCTCCACAGTCACAGCTCAGTGCCCCGTCTCCTCAGTGCCACAGCTTAGTGCCCCATCTCCTCAGTGCCACAGCTCAGTGTCCCACCTCCACAAAGTCACAGCTCAGTGTCCTGCCTCTGCAGAGTCACAGCTCAGGACCTTGCCTCCACAGAGTCACAGCTCAGTTTCCCACCTCCACAGTCACAGCTCAGTGCCCTGCCTCCACAGAGTCACAGCTCAGTGTCCTGCCTGACAGAGTCACAGCTCAATGCCCTGCCTCCACAGTCACAGCTCAGTGCCCCGTCTCCTCAGTGCCACAGCTTAGTGCCCCACCTCCTCAATGTCACAGCTCAGGGCTCCGCCTCCACAAAGTCACAGCTCAGTCACAGCTCAGTGTCCTGCCACTGCAGAGTCACAGCTCAGGGCTTCACCTCCACAGAGTCACAGCTCAGTGCCCCGCCTCCATAGAGTCACAGCTCAGTGCCCTGCCTCCACAGTGCCACAACTCAGTGCCCAACCTCCACAGAGTTATAGCTCAGTGTCCTGCCTCCACAGAGTCACAGCTCAGTGCCCCGCCTCCACAGAGTCATAGCTCAGTGCCCCACCTCCACAGAGTCACAACTCAGTGCCCTGCCTCCACAGAGTCATAGCTCAGTGTCCCGCCTCCACAGAGTCACAGCTCAGTGTCCTGTCTCCACAGAGTCATAGCTCAGTGTCCCGCCTCCACAGAGTCACAGCTCAGTGTCCTGTCTCCACAGAGTCACAGCTCAGTGCCCCGCCTCCACAGAGTCATAGCTCAGTGCCCCGCCTCCACAGAGTCACAACTCAGTGCCCCGCCTCCACAGAGTCATAGCTCAGTGTCCCGCCTCCACAGAGTCACAGCTCAGTGCCCCGCATCCAGAGTCATAGCTCTTGCCCCACCTCTACAGTCATAACTCAGTGCCCCGCCCCCACAGAGTCATAGCTCAGTGCCCCACCTCCACAGAGTCACAACTCAGTGCCCTGCCTCCACAGAGTCATAGCTCAGTGTCCCGCCTCCACAGAGTCACAGCTCAGTGTCCCGCCTCCACAGAGTCATAGCTCAGTGCCCGCCTCCACAGAGTCACAACTCAGTGCCCCGCCTCCACAGAGTCATAGCTCAGTGTCCCGCCTCCAGAGTCACAGCTCAGTGCCCCGCCTCCAGAGTCATAGCTCTTGCCCCGCCTCTACAGTCATAACTCAGTGCCCCGCCCCCACAGAGTCATAGCTCAGTGCCCCGCCTCCACAGAGCCATAGCTGTGTCCTGCCTCCACAGAGTCATAGCTCTTGCCCTGCCTCCACAGTCACAGCTCAGTGCCCTGCCTCCACAGAGTCATAGCTCTTGCCCCGCCTCTACAGTCATAACTCAGTGCCCTGCCTCCACAGAGTCACAGCTCAGTGCCCCGCCTCCACAAAGTCACAGCTCAGTGTTCTGCCTGACAGAGTCACAGCTCAGTGCCCCGCCTCCACAGTCACAGCTCAGTGCCCCGCCTCTACAGAGTCACAGCTCAGTGCCCCACCTCCACAGTCACAGCTCAGTGCCCTGCCTTCACAGAGTCACAGCTCAGTGTCCTGCCTCCAGAGTAACAGCTCAGTGCCCTGCCTCCACAGTCACAGCTCAGTGCCCCGTCTCCTCAGTGCCACAGCTTAGTGCCCCATCTCCTCAGTGCCACAGCTCAGTGTCCCACCTCCACAAAGTAACAGCTCAGTGTCCTGCCTCTGCAGAGTCACAGCTCAGGACCTTGCCTCCACAGAGTCACAGCTCAGTTCCCCACCTCCACAGTCACAGCTCAGTGCCCTGCCTCCACAGAGTCACAGCTCAGTGCCCCGCCTCCACAGAGTCACAGCTCAGTGTCCTGCCTGACAGAGTCACAGCTCAGTGCCCCGCCTCCACAGTCACAGCTCAGTGCCCCGTCTCCTCAGTGCCACAGCTTAGTGCCCCACCTCCTCAATGTCACAGCTCAGTGTCCCGCCTCCACAAAGTCACAGCTCAGTCACAGCTCAGTGCCCTGCCACTGCAGAGTCACAGCTCAGGGCTTCACCTCCACAGAGTCACAGCTCAGTGCCCCGCCTCCACAGAGTCACAGCTCAGTGCCCTGCCTCCACAGTGCCACAACTCAGTGCCCCACCTCCACAGAGTAATAGCTCAGTGTCCTGCCTCCACAGAGTCACAGCTCAGTGCCCCGCCTCCACAGAGTCATAGCTCAGTGCCCCACCTCCACAGAGTCACAACTCAGTGCCCTGCCTCCAGAGTCATAGCTCAGTGTCCCGCCTCCACAGAGTCACAGCTCAGTGCCCCGCCTCCACAGTGCCACAACTCAGTGCCCCGCCTTCACAGAGTCATAGCTCAGTGTCCTGTCTCCACAGAGTCACAGCTCAGTGCCCCGCCTCCACAGAGTCATAGCTCAGTGCCCCGCCTCCACAGAGTCACAACTCAGTGCCCCGCCTCCACAGAGTCATAGCTCAGTGTCCCGCCTCCACAGAGTCACAGCTCAGTGCCCTGCCTCCACAGAGTCATAGCTCTTGCCCCGCCTCTACAGTCATAACTCAGTGCCCCGCCCCCACAGAGTCATAGCTCAGTGCCCCGCCTCCACAGAGCCATAGCTGTGTCCTGCTTCCACAGAGTCAAAGCTCTTGCCCCGCCTCTACAGTCATAACTCAGTGCCCCGCCCCCACAGAGTCACAGCTCAGTGTCCTGCTTCCACAGTCACAGCTAAAAAAAATTCTTGCTGTTTATTTCTCTATATCATAATATAAACTTCACAAAACACTTCAAAGTCCTTTTTCTTTTTTCTCCTGTAGAATTCACTGACATTTTTATGCCAAATACATTAAAATGGGTTCATGAATTTTACGTAAAATAAAAAAAATGCTCTTTATTTTTGCCTTTAAAGGGAACCTGTCACCCCCAAAATCGATGGTGAGGTAATCTCACCATTATCAGGGGCTTATCTACAGCATTCTGTAATGCTGTAGATAAGCCCCAATGTAAAGGCCCCGTCACACTTAGCGACGCTGCAGCGATACAGACAACGATGCTGATCGCTGCAGCGTCGCTGTTTAGTCGCTGTGTGGTCGCTGGAGAGCTGTCACACAGATCGCTCTCCAGCGACCAACGATGCCGAGGTCCCCGGGTAACCAGGGTAAACATCGGGTTGCTAAGCGCAGGGCCGCGCTTAGTAACCCGATGTTTACCCTGGTTACCAGTGTAAAATGTAAAATAACAAACAGTACATACTCACCTTCGCGTCCCCCGGCGTCCGCTTCCTGCACTGACTGAACGCCGGCCCTAACAGCAGAGCGGTGACGTCACCGCTGTACTTTCACTTTCCGGCCGGCAGTCAGTCAGTGCGGGAAGCGGACGGCAAGGGACCTGACGGACACCGGAATGTGAGTATGTAGTGTTTGGTTTTTTTTACATTTACGATGGTAACCAGGGTAAACATCGGGTTACTAAGCGCGGCCCTGCGCTTAGTAACCCGATGTTTACCCTGCTTACCAGTGAAGACATCGCTGAATCTGTGTCACACACACCAATTCAGCGATGTCAGCGGGACCTCAACGACCAAAAAAAGGTCCAGGCCATTCCGACACGACCAGCGATCTCGCAGCAGGGGCCGGGTCGCTGGTACGTGTCAAACATAGCGAGATCGCTACTGAGGTCGCTGTTGCATCACAAAACTTGTGACTCAGCAGCGATCTCGCTAGCGATCTCGCTATGTGAGACGGGGCCTTTACCTGAAAGAGGAGAAAAAGAGGTTATAATATACTCACCTGGGCGGTCCCGCTGTGGTCCGTGGTCAAATGGGTGTCTCAGGTCCGCTCCGGCGCCTCCTATCTTCATTCCATGACGTCCTCTTCTGGTCTCCACGCCGCGGCTTCGGCGCAGGAGTACTTTGTCTGCCCTGTTGAGGGCAGAGCAAAGTACTGCAGGTGCCGGGCCTCTCTGACCTTACCGGCGCCTGCGCACTGCAGTACTTTACTCTGCCCTCACCAGGGCAGACAAAGTACGCCTGCGCCGAAACAGCGGCGTGAAGACCAGAAGAGGATGTCATGGAATGAAGATAGGAGGCGCTGTACCGGACCTGAGACACCCATCGGAGCGGGACCGCCTCTGGGTGAGTATAATCTAACGTCTTTTTTTCCTCTTTCAGGTAACATCGGCGGCTTATCTACAGCATTACAGAATGAGCTTACCTCACCATCGATTTTGGGGGTGACAGGTTCGCTTTAACTTGTTTTGCAGTCTTTTGGGGCAAAAAGTCGCATATTTGGCTAAAATGTTGCAAAATTTATTCAAAAACTGCAGGTATATATAAAAACACTCCAGGGGTGACCGCGGTACATGTGCGAGAAATATTAGCAACTTTTTAAAAAGACACAAACTATGAATTAGGGAAAAATATCTGGAAACCCTATACTTTGCCCACATTGGGACATAATTGCAATAACCAATAAGGCATCCATGCAAGTATAGTGGACCCTTAATGTAGCTCTGTATGCTTCTGATTTCGTAAGAATGATTGCACTACATTTAGGGGAGAAAATCTGATCACACTGATCATAATACCCACATTTGCTTTTACTTTGTTGGTAAATGTTATCTTACACTGCCCTCTAGTGGCAGATATACAAAACAAAACAATGTGTTATGTGGCAATTAGTGTTGAGCATTCCGATACCGCAAGTATCGGGTATCGGCCGATACTTGCGGTATCGGAATTCCGATACCGGTATTCCGATACTTGCCGCGTATCGGATACCGGAATCGGAAGTTCCAAGATTCAAAATTCAGAAATTCAGCCAATGAGAATGATTCCAAGTGTGGGCACATCCTGTTTAGCATGGAGGGCATGAAACTACTGGCAAGGCTGTGATTGGCTGCTGAAATGATGTCATGATGCAGTTTAAAAGTCGCTGGCGCCATTTTCCGATCACTCTGCTGTGAATTCAGTTAGTGACAGGACGCTGTTTGCTGACTGAGGGACAGTTTAGAGATAGCGATTTGCTTCTTTGTGCTTTCCAAAGGCTAATTTAGCAACCGCTGTGTTCACCTACTATTCACCTTGCTTTTGCCTTGCAGCGCTGTTTTCACAGCGATCTGCAAGGTCTGTGTGTGTGTGTGTGTGAGTGCAGCCCACTCTCTAGTCTGAGTGCAGCCACATAGGCCATCCATAGCTGGTTGTATTCAGTTCAGGGAGGGTGGTTCATTGCCTCATACTGTTCTTTTTTTTTTTTTTTTTTTCAAGTAGTGTAGTCTGCTGCTAATTTATTCAAAAAAATCCTATTAGTGTCTTTCCACCCGTCTCCAGCTAATTTGTGGAAAAACACTACATAGGATAAAGTAGAGGAGGGTTTTTGGGCCTTGCAGCGCCGTTTACGGCTGTCTGCACGGTCTCCGTGTGACTGCAGCTCGCCCTGTAGTCTGTGAGCAGCCGTAGCCTGGTTGTCTGCAGCTCAGGGTTGTTCACTGCGTCATACCGCCAAATCAATTTTTATTTTTTTTCAAGTAGTGTAGTCTGCTGCTAATTAATTTAAAAAAATCCTATTAGTGTCTTTCCACCCGTCTCCAGCTAATTTGTGGAAAAACACTACATAGGATAAAGTAGAGGAGGGTTTTTGGGCCTTGCAGCGCCGTTTACGGCTGTCTGCACGGTCTCCGTGTGACTGCAGCTCGCCCTGTAGTCTGTGAGCAGCCGTAGCCTGGTTGTCTGCAGCTCAGGGTTGTTCACTGCGTCATACCGCCAAATCAATTTTAATTTTTTTTCAAGTAGTGTAGTCTGCTGCTAATTAATTTTAAAAAATCCTATTAGTGTCTTTCCACCCGTCTCCAGCTAATTTGTGGAAAAACACTACATAGGATAAAGTAGAGGAGGGTTTTTGGGCCTTGCAGCGCCGTTTACGGCTGTCTGCACGGTCTCCGTGTGACTGCAGCTCTATCTGTTGTCAGTTCAGCCCCCAAAAAAGAAATAAATAATAAAGTTCACCAAACACACCAGTTACACCACTTTACATTTGTGTAGGCCACATTAGCTCATATTAAAGTCTAGTCCACACTTTAGAAAATTAGTGTTTCTTATACCTGTTAGGAGGAGTTGCTCAGGAATAAGCACACAAATCCGTTAGTACTTTTCTGCTTATCTTTATCAGTCAACCAAGATGAAGAAGGCAGTGAGTAAGGCACGTGGGCGTGGGCGCGGAGCAGGGAGGGGACGTGGGGATTCTGTGCCTGCTGCGGGCACCGGTGACTCATCAGCACCCACTTTCACCAGGCAACAGTCGTTCATGCGCAGCTTTGTGTCAGAGCGCCGTACACCGCTGCTGCGTGAAGACCAAATTGAAGCCGTTGTCGGATGGATGGCAGCTAATGCATCAACTTCCATTAGTGCCACATCCTCTCAGACACAGAGCACTGGAGAGCAGCCATCTGTCTCTTCACCACCTGCCAAATTGCCCAGGCAGACAGAGAGCCCAGGACAGGAGCCGTCTCTACTTCTGTTCTCTGAATCTCTTGGCTTGGAAACAGGGGGCCAGCCAAGCAGCATTGGAGAAATGGAAGAAGAGGCAGGGTGCAGTGATGCCCAACAGCTTTTTCTGTCTTCCTCTGAAGAGGCGGGTGGGCCAGTGGCTCCGGTCACCACATCGCAGGCCGCATCAGCTGATGATGACACTCAGGTGCCACTTACTGGTGCGTGCTCTGCTGCTGAGACTACCCAGGAGGAGCAGTTGGGGGCAGAGGGTAGTGTAGATGATGAGGTCCTCGACCCATCTTGGCGTGAGGGACAGGAAGGTGGTGGGAGCAGCTCTGAGGAAGAGATTCCCCGTACGGCCCAAAGAGGGAGAGGGAGGGGGAAGACTGCGGATCCTGCAGCCTCCGCTTTGGCACCCGTTAGGAGCATGTCTCTTCCAAAAGCCAAAAAGGGCGCTCCCAAGACTTGCAGTGCCTGGTCCTTTTTTGACACAGTTGCAGATGACATTTGCTATGTCAGATGCAACGTGTGTCATCACAAAGTCAAAAGAGGTCGAAATGTCAGCAGCCTCAATACCTCCAACATGTGGAAACATGTGCGCACCAGGCACCCGGCGTTGTTAGAAAAACACACTGAAGAGGTAGGCCAACCAACAGCGGCAGCTACCACCTCTTCAGCTCGTGTTGCCTCTTCCTCTAGCTCACACGCAGCTGGTTCGGCTTCCTCCCAGGATCGCCGTGGAAGAACCTCTGGCCCTGTTGTCCAGAGACCCGCTGTAATTCCACCCGCAGCACCACTTTCCCAGTCATCCACACACTCCCAGCCCAGTCTACAGCCATCGGTAGTACAGGCATGGGAGAAAAGGCGGCCTTTCTCGTCAAACCACCCACGAGCACAGGCTCTGACTGCAGGCATTGCCAAACTTCTGTCACTGGAAATGCTGTCATTCAGGCTGGTGGAGACTGACAGCTTCCGTGACTTGATGTCATTGGCAGTCCCACAGTACAATGTGCCCAGCCGCTTTTACTTCAGCAGGCAAGCCGTCCCTGCCCTGCACAAGCATGTGGAGGGACACATAAAACACGCGCTACTGAACGCCGTCAGTAGCAAGGTCCACCTCACCACCGATGCGTGGACCAGTCAACATGGACAGGGGCGATACCTTTCCCTCACTGCCCATTGGGTTAATGTCATTGAGCCGGGTACAGACCGTGCGAGTGGCGCAGGACGTGTCCTGCCCACTCCAAGGATTGCAGGAATCCATTCTGTACGCATTGACTCCTCCTCTTACACCAGTTCCTCAGAATCATCGCTGCAGGAGCCGTCACAGTCCACCTCCACATGGACCCGTGATGAACGTGTACCTGTTACGACCGACATGAGCACAGCCGTGGCCAAACGTCAACAGGCCGTGTTGAAATTAATTTTTTGGGGGAATCGTAGCCACACAGCGCAGGAGCTCTGGAATGCCATCGAGCAGGAGAGCGATGTGTGGTTTGTGCCAGCGAATCTCCAGCCAGGCATGGTAGTGTGTGATAATGGCCGAAATCTGGTGGCAGCTCTGGGCCTCGGCAACCTCACTCACATCCCATGTCTGGCACATGTGCTCAATTTGGTCGTGCAGAGCTTTTTGAGGGACTATCCGGATCTTGATGCACTGCTGCACAAGGTCCGCCTAGAGTGTGCTCACTTGCGGCGTTCCAGCACGGCAAAAGCGCGCATTGCGGCTCTGCAGCGCCGACACCGCCTGCCGGAACATCGCATCATATGTGACCTACCTACCAGGTGGAATTCCACGTTACATATGTTGGAGCGGTTGTGTGAGCAGCAGCAAGCTGTAATGGAGTACCAGCTGCTTCAGGCGCAAAGAAGTCGCACTCAGCGCCGTACAGACTTCACAACCACAGAGTGGGCCACTATGAATGACGTCTGCCAGGTTTTGCGTCCCTTTGATTATTCCACGCGGATGGCGAGTGCAGATGATGCACTAGTCAGCATGACTGTCCCCCTTATCTGCCTGCTTGAAAAATCACTGCAAGCGCTAAGGGATGATGTTGTGGAAGAGGTGGAGGATGAGGATTCACCATTTCCATCATCTTCTGGACAGTCAGCGCCACGTGGTTCCTCACAAACACTTAGGCAGGGGACAGTTTGTGAGGAGGATGAGGAGGAGTCAATGGAGGAGGAAGACGTCCGTCCAGAGGAGGGAGTTACCGAATTGTCCAGTACTCAGTGTGTACAGCGAGGGTGGGGTGATGACGAGCGGGCAGAGATCACGCCTCCAGCAGGGGACAGCGTTTCTTGGGCAGTTGGCAGTCTGCAGCACATGGTGGATTACATGCTGCAGTGCCTGAGAAACGACCGCCGCATCGCCCACATTCTCAACATGTCTGATTATTGGGTGTTCACCCTCCTCGATCCTCGCTACCGGGACAACGTAGAAAGCCTCATCACACCGTTGAACCGTGAGCGAAAAATGCGGGAGTACCAAGACACACTGGTCAATTCCATCATCTTCTCCATTCCAACTGAGAGAAGTGCTGCTAGTGCATTCCAAAGCAGCTCAGTGCGTCCAGGCAATGGTGGAGGCTCTGCACAAAGAGGGAGCAGAAGCAGTGCCTCTGCCCAAGGCAAGACCAGTATGGCCCAACTGTGGCACAGTTTTCTGTGCCCCCCACAAAAGTCTACACCATCACAGACGGCTCCAGTCAGCAGGAGGCAACGGTTCCGTCAGATGGTGACAGACTACATGTCTTGCCCTCTTGCTGTACTCCCAGACGGCTCTTCCCCTTTCAAGTTTTGGGTCTCAAAGCTGGATACATGGCCAGAGCTAAGCCAGTATGCATTGGAGGTGCTGTCTTGCCCTGCGGCCAGTGTATTATCGGAACGTGTCTTTAGTGCTGCAGGTGGTGTACTAACTGACCGTCGCATGCGACTATCCTCCGATAACGTTGACCGGCTTACTTTCCTGAAAATGAACAAGGCCTGGATCTCGCAGGAATTTGCCACTCCTCCTCCTGATTAAATAATTAGGTCACTGTATACGTTATCCAGGTCTCCTGTTGTGTTCATCTTTCTACCACCTGAACTTTAATTCCTGGGCTCCAACACCGCCAGTTGAGGCTCAGAAGTGCCGTCTGCACAGTCAAAACATACGACCCAGTGTTATTGGGTTTCAGTAACGTCAGCTGATCCCCAGCTGTGTAGCCGGCAATGTGTCATGCGACCGCCACGCTGACACAACAACTGAAATGTAAGGGAATCTGTCCCCCCCCCCCAAGGCGTTTGTTACTGAAAGAGCCACCTTGTGCAGCAGTAATGCTGCACAAGGAAAAGGTAGCTATTTTTGTTTAGCTCCTTGCACACGCAGAACTTAACACTTATAAAATGTGTCCCCTGCAACCGTAAAACCGTCCCGGAGGTGGGACTTTCCTTCGTAATGTGACGCAGCACAGCCGTCATTCCTACCCCCCCGGCGCCGCGCACCGGCTCCTCAGCGTTGTTTTATTCCGTCCCGGAGCCTGCGCTGTTATGTTATCCCGTGGCCAGGCACACTTAGCGCTGCCCGTCTTCTGGCATCATTTGGTGTCAGGATGGCTGCGCCTGTGCGGCCGCGTTGGCAGAGAGCCCGCCTCGCAGTGTCTTCTGATTTAATCCCACTGGGGGCCTGGGATCCATGGACATGCGCAGTGCATATCTGAACCTCCACCTCTCACTCATTTCCCTATGGCTTCTGTTGTGAATTTGGATTCTGGGCTCCCCCGGTGGCTACTGGTGGAATTGAACTTGTGACATCATCTTCCCTGTTCACCTGTTCTGATTAGATCTGGGTGTCGCTATATAACCTGGCTTCTCTGTTAGATGCTTGCCGGTCAACAATGTTATCAGAAGCCTCTCTGTGCTTGTTCCTGCTCCCAGACATCTACTAGATAAGTTGGACATTCGTCCATGTTTTGTTTTTGTATTTTGGTTCCAGTTCACAGCTGCAGTTTCGTTACTGTGTCTGGAAAGCTCTTGTTGATCAGGAATTGCCACTCTGGTATTATGAGTTAATGCCAGAGTCCTAAAGTAATTTCTGGATGTGTTTTGTTAGGGTTTTCTACTGACCATGAAAGTATGCTTTCTGTCTTCTGCTATCTAGAAAGCGGACCTCAAATTTGCTAAAACTATTTTCCTGCTGCGTTTGTTGTTTCATCTCATATCACCGCCAATATATGTGGGGGGCTTCTGTCTCCTTTTTGGGCATTTCTCTAGAGGTGAGTCAGGTCTTATATTTCCCTCTGCTAGCATTATTTAGTTCTCCGGCCGGCGCTGGGCATATAGGGATAAAAAGTAGGACATGCTACCTGGCTACTTCTAGATGATGCGGTAGGTTTAGTTCATGGTCAGTACAGTTACATCTTCCAAGAGCTTGTTCCTATTGAGGCTTATGCTAGTTCTCTGGCCATGGAGATCATGACAGTTTGACCGGCCGCCTAAAGGGTTAAAATCCTTGGCTGAGAAAGGAGAGAAATAAGAAGTCTGCTGAAAATTTTTTTTTTTTTTTTTTTCTCTAGTAGTTAGTGTGCTCTTAATTGGATCACTTGCCAGTCTGTCTATGCTGCAGTCTTTCTTTTTTTTTCTCTCTCCTTCTAATCTTTGAATGGCTCTATGTTCACCTGTCTATAATGGATCTACAGAGTGTAACTGCAGGTTTGAATAATCTCGCCACGAAAGTACAAAGTTTGCAAGATTTTGTTGTTCATGCTCCGGTATCAGAGCCGAGAATTCCTTTGCCGGAATTCTTCTCAGGGAATAGATCTAGCTTTCAGAATTTTAGAAATAATTGTAAGTTATTTTTGTCCCTGAAATCTCGTTCTGCTGGAGACCCTGCACAGCAGGTTGGGATTGTGATTTCCTTGCTCCGCGGCGACCCTCAAGATTGGGCTTTTGCATTGGCACCAGGGGATCCTGCGTTGCGCAATGTGGATGCGTTTTTTCTGGCCTTGGGGTTGCTTTATGAGGAACCTCATTTGGAACTTCAGGCAGAAAAAACTTTGATGTCCCTATCGCAGGGGCAAGATGAAGCTGAAATTTACTGCCAAAGATTCCGTAAATGGTCTGTGCTTACTCAGTGGAATGAGTGTGCCTTGGCGGCTACTTTCAGAGAGGGTCTTTCTGATGCCATTAAGGATGTTATGGTGGGGTTCCCTGTGCCTGCAAGTCTGAATGAGTCCATGACGATGGCCATTCAGATCGATAGGCGTCTGCGGGAGCGCAAACCAGTGCACCATCTGGCGGTGTCCACTGAGAAGACGCCAGAAAACATGCAGTGTGATAGAATTCTGTCCAGAAGCGAGCGGCAGAATTTTAGACGGAAAAATGGGTTGTGTTTCTATTGTGGGGATTCTACTCATGTTATATCAGCATGCTCTAAGCGTACTAAAAAGCTTGATAAATCCGTTCCCATTGGCACTTTACAGTCTAAATTTATTTTGTCTGTGACCCTGATTTGCTCTTTGTCATCTATTACTACGGACGCCTATATCGACTCTGGCGCCGCTTTGAGTCTTATGGATTGGTCCTTTGCCAATCGTTGTGGGTATGATTTAGAGCCTTTGGAGACTCTTATTCCTCTGAAGGGGATTGACTCCACCCCATTGGCTAATAATAAACCACAATACTGGACACAAGTGACTATGTGTATTAATCCGGATCACCAGGAGACTATTCGTTTTCTGGTGCTGTATAATCTACATGATGATTTGGTGCTAGGATTGCCATGGCTGCAGTCTCACAACCCAGTCCTTGACTGGAGAGCTATGTCTGTGTTGAGCTGGGGATGTAAGGGGACTCATGGGGACGTACCTTTGGTGTCCATTTCATCATCTATTCCCTCTGAAATCCCTGAGTTCCTGTCTGATTATCGTGACGTCTTTGAAGAACCCAAGCTGGGTTCGCTACCTCCGCACCGTGAGTGCGATTGTGCTATAGATTTAATTCCGGGTAGTAAATACCCAAAGGGTCGTTTATTTAATCTGTCTGTGCCTGAACATACTGCTATGCGAGAATATATAAAGGAGTCCTTGGAAAAGGGACATATTCGTCCATCGTCATCTCCCTTAGGAGCCGGTTTTTTCTTTGTGTCAAAAAAAGACGGCTCTTTGAGACCATGTATTGATTATCGGCTTTTGAATAAAATCACGGTTAAATATCAATACCCATTGCCGTTGCTGACTGATTTGTTTGCTCGCATAAAGGGGGCCAAGTGGTTCTCTAAGATTGATCTCCGTGGGGCGTATAATTTGGTGCGGATCAGGCAGGGGGATGAGTGGAAAACCGCATTTAATACGCCCGAGGGCCACTTTGAGTATTTGGTGATGCCTTTTGGTCTTTCTAATGCCCCTTCAGTCTTCCAGTCCTTTATGCATGATATTTTCCGCGATTTTTTGGATAAATTTATGATAGTGTATCTGGATGATATTCTGATTTTTTCGGATGATTGGGACTCTCATGTCCGGCAAGTTAAGAGGGTTTTTCAGGTTTTGCGGTCTAATTCTCTGTGTGTCAAGGGTTCTAAGTGCGTTTTTGGGGTTCAGAGAATTTCCTTTTTGGGATATATTTTTTCTCCCTCTTCCATTGAGATGGATCCTGTCAAGGTTCAAGCTATTTGTGATTGGACGCAGCCCTCTTCTCTTAAAAGTCTTCAGAAATTTTTGGGCTTTGCCAACTTTTATCGTCGATTTATTTCTGGTTTTTCGGATGTCGTTAAGCCATTGACCGATTTGACTAGACAGGGTGCTGATGTTGCTAATTGGTCCCCTGATGCTGTGGAGGCCTTTCAGGAGCTTAAGCGCCGTTTTTCTTCTGCCCCTGTGTTGCGTCAGCCTGATGTGACTCTTCCTTTTCAGGTTGAGGTCGACGCTTCTGAGATCGGGGCTGGGGCAGTGTTGTCGCAGAAAAGTTCTGACTGCGCCGTGATGAGGCCTTGTGCCTTCTTTTCCCGTAAATTTTCGCCCGCTGAGCGGAATTATGATGTTGGGAATCGGGAGCTTTTGGCCATAAAGTGGGCGTTTGAGGAGTGGCGCCATTGGCTCGAGGGGGCCAGACATCAGGTGGTGGTATTGACTGACCACAAAAATTTGATCTATCTTGAGACCGCCAGGCGCCTGAATCCTAGACAGGCGCGCTGGTCATTATTTTTCTCTCGGTTTAATTTTGTGGTATCGTACCTACCGGGTTCTAAGAATGTTAAGGCGGATGCCCTTTCTAGGAGTTTTGAGCCTGATTCACCCGGCAACTCTGACCCCACAGGTATTCTTAAGGAGGGAGTTATCTTGTCAGCCGTTTCTCCAGACCTGCGGCGGGCCTTGCAGGAGTTTCAGGCGGATAGACCGGATCGTTGTCCGCCTGATAGGTTGTTTGTTCCTGATGATTGGACCAGTAGAGTCATCTCTGAGGTACATTCTTCTGCATTGGCAGGTCATCCTGGAATTTTTGGTACCAGGGATTTGGTGGCAAGATCCTTCTGGTGGCCTTCCCTGTCACGAGATGTGCGAGGCTTTGTGCAGTCTTGTGACGTTTGTGCTCGGGCCAAGCCTTGTTGTTCTCGGGCTAGTGGATTATTGTTGCCCTTGCCTATTCCTAAGAGGCCTTGGACACACATCTCGATGGATTTTATTTCAGATCTGCCTGTTTCTCAGAAGATGTCTGTCATCTGGGTGGTGTGTGACCGTTTTTCTAAGATGGTCCATTTGGTTCCCCTGCCCAAATTGCCTTCTTCTTCCGAGTTGGTGCCCCTGTTTTTTCAAAATGTTGTTCGTTTGCATGGTATTCCTGAGAATATCGTTTCTGACAGAGGAACCCAATTTGTGTCTAGATTTTGGCGGGCATTCTGTGCTAGGATGGGCATAGATTTGTCTTTTTCGTCTGCTTTTCACCCTCAGACTAATGGCCAGACCGAGCGGACTAATCAGACCCTGGAGACATATCTGAGGTGTTTTGTGTCTGCTGACCAGGATGATTGGGTTGCTTTTTTGCCATTGGCGGAGTTCGCCCTCAATAATCGGGCCAGCTCTGCCACTTTGGTGTCCCCGTTTTTCTGTAATTCGGGGTTCCACCCTCGATTTTCCTCCGGTCAGATGGAATCCTCGGATTGTCCTGGAGTGGATGCGGTGGTGGAGAGATTGCATCATATCTGGGGGCAGGTGATGGACAATTTAAAGTTGTCCCAGGAGAAGACTCAGCTTTTTGCCAACCGTCACCGTCGTGTTGGTCCTCGGCTTTGTGTTGGAGATTTGGTGTGGTTGTCTTCTCGTTTTGTCCCTATGAGGGTCTCATCTCCTAAGTTTAAGCCTCGGTTCATCGGTCCGTATAAAATATTGGAGATTCTTAACCCTGTTTCCTTCCGTTTGGACCTCCCTGCATCCTTTTCTATTCATAACGTTTTTCATCGGTCGTTATTGCGCAGGTATGAGGCACCGGTTGTGCCTTCCGTTGAGCCTCCTGCTCCGGTGTTGGTTGAGGGTGAGTTGGAGTACGTTGTGGAAAAAATCCTAGACTCCCGTGTTTCCAGACGGAGACTCCAGTATCTGGTCAAGTGGAAGGGATACGGCCAGGAGGATAATTCTTGGGTCACTGCATCTGATGTTCATGCCTCTGATCTGGTTCGTGCCTTTCATAGGGCCCATCCTGATCGCCCTGGTGGTTCTGGTGAGGGTTCGGTGCCCCCTCCTTGAGGGGGGGGTACTGTTGTGAATTTGGATTCTGGGCTCCCCCGGTGGCTACTGGTGGAATTGAACTTGTGACATCATCTTCCCTGTTCACCTGTTCTGATTAGATCTGGGTGTCGCTATATAACCTGGCTTCTCTGTTAGATGCTTGCCGGTCAACAATGTTATCAGAAGCCTCTCTGTGCTTGTTCCTGCTCCCAGACATCTACTAGATAAGTTGGACATTCGTCCATGTTTTGTTTTTGTATTTTGGTTCCAGTTCACAGCTGCAGTTTCGTTACTGTGTCTGGAAAGCTCTTGTTGATCAGGAATTGCCACTCTGGTATTATGAGTTAATGCCAGAGTCCTAAAGTAATTTCTGGATGTGTTTTGTTAGGGTTTTCTACTGACCATGAAAGTATGCTTTCTGTCTTCTGCTATCTAGAAAGCGGACCTCAAATTTGCTAAAACTATTTTCCTGCTGCGTTTGTTGTTTCATCTCATATCACCGCCAATATATGTGGGGGGCTTCTGTCTCCTTTTTGGGCATTTCTCTAGAGGTGAGTCAGGTCTTATATTTCCCTCTGCTAGCATTATTTAGTTCTCCGGCCGGCGCTGGGCATATAGGGATAAAAAGTAGGACATGCTACCTGGCTACTTCTAGATGATGCGGTAGGTTTAGTTCATGGTCAGTACAGTTACATCTTCCAAGAGCTTGTTCCTATTGAGGCTTATGCTAGTTCTCTGGCCATGGAGATCATGACAGGCTTCTTCAGACTGTTCGGTGTCAGCTGGTCCCTAATAGCATGCCACGGCCGTGACACCGCACAGTCTTAAGAAGCCGTAGGGAGGGGAGTGAGAGGCGAGGATATGCACTGCGCATGTCCATGGATCCCAGGCCCCCAGTGGGATTAAATCAGAAGACACTGCGAGGCGGGCTCTCTGCCAGCGCGGCCGCACAGGCGCAGCCAGCCTGACACCAAATGATGTCAGAAGATGGGCAGCGCTAAGTGTGCCTGGCCACGGGATAACATAACAGCGCAGGCTCCGGGACGGAATCAAACAACGCTGAGGAGCCGGGGCGCGGCGCCGGGGGGGTAGGAATGACGGTTGTGCTGCGTCATATTACGAAGGAAAGTCCCACCTCCGGGACGGTTTCACGGTTTCAGGGGACACATTTTATAAGTGTTTAGTTCTGCGTGTGCAAGGAGCATGATGAAAAGAGCCACCTTTTCCTTTTGCATCTTTTGTGCTGCACAAGCTGGCTCTTTCAGCTACAAACGCCTTGGGGGGGGGTTAAAGGTTCCCTTTCGACTTTCTCAGGCTTCGGCCTACATTGTGTTCCTCTGCTTTTCCACCTGTCCCTGGGCTCCAACACCGCCAGTTGCCGTCCAGAAGTGCTGTACGCACAGTCAACAGTCCCTCCTCTGTTATTGGGGTTCAGTAACGTCAGCTGTTCCCCTGCTGTGTGTGTGGCAATCCCTCCAACCTCCTCCAACCTCCTCCTCCTCCTCCACCTGTCCCTGGGCTCCAACACCGCCAGTTGCCGTCCAGAAGTGCTGTACGCACAGTCAACAGTCCCTCCTCTGTTATTGGGGTTCAGTAACGTCAGCTGTTCCCCTGCTGTGTGTGTGGCAATCCCTCCTACCTCCTCCAACCTCCTCCAACCTCCTCCTCCTCCTCCACCTGTCCCTGGGCTCCAACACCGCCAGTTGCCGTCCAGAAGTGCTGTACGCACAGTCAACAGTCCCTCCTCTGTTATTGGGGTTCAGTAACGTCAGCTGTTCCCCTGCGCTGTGTGTGGCAATCCCTCCTACCTCCTCCAACCTCCTCCTCCTCCACCTGTCCCTGGGCTCCAACACCGCCAGTTGCCGTCCAGAAGTGCTGTACGCACAGTCAACAGTCCCTCCTCTGTTATTGGGGTTCAGTAACGTCAGCTGTTCCCCTGCTGTGTGTGTGGCAATCCCTCCTACCTCCTCCAACCTCCTCCAACCTCCTCCTCCTCCTCCACCTGTCCCTGGGCTCCAACACCGCCAGTTGCCGTCCAGAAGTGCTGTACGCACAGTCAACAGTCCCTCCTCTGTTATTGGGGTTCAGTAACGTCAGCTGTTCCCCTGCTGTGTGTGTGGCAATCCCTCCTACCTCCTCCAACCTCCTCCAACCTCCTCCTCCTCCTCCACCTGTCCCTGGGCTCCAACACCGCCAGTTGCCGTCCAGAAGTGCTGTACGCACAGTCAACAGTCCCTCCTCTGTTATTGGGGTTCAGTAACGTCAGCTGTTCCCCTGCTGTGTGTGTGGCAATCCCTCCTACCTCCTCCAACCTCCTCCTCCTCCACCTGTCCCTGGGCTCCAACACCGCCAGTTGCCGTCCAGAAGTGCTGTACGCACAGTCAACAGTCCCTCCTCTGTTATTGGGGTTCAGTAACGTCAGCTGTTCCCCTGCTGTGTGTGTGGCAATCCCTCCTACCTCCTCCAACCTCCTCCTCCTCCACCTGTCCCTGGGCTCCAACACCGCCAGTTGCCGTCCAGAAGTGCTGTACGCACAGTCAACAGTCCCTCCTCTGTTATTGGGGTTCAGTAACGTCAGCTGTTCCCCTGCTGTGTGTGTGGCAATCCCTCCTACCTCCTCCAACCTCCTCCAACCTCCTCCTCCTCCTCCACCTGTCCCTGGGCTCCAACACCGCCAGTTGCCGTCCAGAAGTGCTGTACGCACAGTCAACAGTCCCTCCTCTGTTATTGGGGTTCAGTAACGTCAGCTGTTCCCCTGCTGTGTGTGTGGCAATCCCTCCTACCTCCTCCAACCTCCTCCTCCTCCACCTGTCCCTGGGCTCCAACACCGCCAGTTGCCGTCCAGAAGTGCTGTACGCACAGTCAACAGTCCCTCCTCTGTTATTGGGGTTCAGTAACGTCAGCTGTTCCCCTGCTGTGTGTGTGGCAATCCCTCCTACCTCCTCCAACCTCCTCCAACCTCCTCCTCCTCCTCCACCTGTCCCTGGGCTCCAACACCGCCAGTTGCCGTCCAGAAGTGCTGTACGCACAGTCAACAGTCCCTCCTCTGTTATTGGGGTTCAGTAACGTCAGCTGTTCCCCTGCTGTGTGTGTGGCAATCCCTCCAACCTCCTCCAACCTCCTCCTCCTCCTCCACCTGTCCCTGGGCTCCAACACCGCCAGTTGCCGTCCAGAAGTGCTGTACGCACAGTCAACAGTCCCTCCTCTGTTATTGGGGTTCAGTAACGTCAGCTGTTCCCCTGCTGTGTGTGTGGCAATCCCTCCTACCTCCTCCAACCTCCTCCAACCTCCTCCTCCTCCACCTGTCCCTGGGCTCCAACACCGCCAGTTGCCGTCCAGAAGTGCTGTACGCACAGAGCCAAACACCTCGCCAATGTGTTAGTGGGGTTCAGCACCGCCAGCTGTTCCCCTGCTGTGTATACGGCAACGTGTACTGCGACCGCCACGCAGTCACAACAAGTTTACTTTAAGGGAACCTGTCCCCCCCCCCCCCAGGCGTTTGTTACTGAAGGAGCCACCTTGTGCAGCAGTAATGATGCAAAGGGAAAAAGTGCCTCTTTTCGTGGTGCTCCTTGCACATGCGGAACCTAACAGTTATGAAATGTGTCCCCTCACAGCGTTAAACCGTCCGGTAGGTGGAACTTTCCTTTGTCGTGTGACGCAGCACAGCCATCATTTTTACCCCCTTGGCGCCGTGCGCCGCCTCCTCAGCGTTGTTTGAATCTGTCCCGGAGCCTGCGCTGTTAGGTTAGCCCTTGGCCATGCACACATTTTGCGCTGCCCGTCTTCTGACATCATTTGGTGTCAGGCTGGCTGCGCCTGTGCGGGTGCGCTGGCCGAGATCCCGCCTCGCAGTGTCGTCTAATGTAATCCCACCGCGGGCCTGTGATCCGTGCCCGTGCGCAGTGCATATCCTCGCCTCTCACTCCCCTCCCTACGGCTTCTTCAGACTGTGCGATGTCAGCTGGTCCCTAATAGCATGCCACGGCCGTGACACCGCACAGTCTGAAAAAGCCGTAGGGAGGGGAGTGAGAGGCGAGGATATGCACTGCGCACGGGCACGGATCACAGGCCCGCGGTGGGATTACATTAGACGACACTGCGAGGCGGGATCTCGGCCAGCGCACCCGCACAGGCGCAGCCAGCCTGACACCAAATGATGTCAGAAGACGGGCAGCGCAAAATGTGTGCATGGCCAAGGGCTAACCTAACAGCGCAGGCTCCGGGACAGATTCAAACAACGCTGAGGAGGCGGCGCACGGCGCCAAGGGGGTAAAAATTATGGCTGTGCTGCGTCACACGACAAAGGAAAGTTCCACCTACCGGACGGTTTAACGCTGTGAGGGGACACATTTCATAACTGTTAGGTTCCGCATGTGCAAGGACCATAATTAAAAGAGCTAAGTTTACCTTTTCCAGCATTAGTGCTGTACACAATGGCTCTTTCAGCTACAAACGCCTGGGGGGGGGGGGTTAAAGGTTTCCTTTCAACTTGCTCGAGTGCAGGCTTCGGCCTACACTCCGCTCCCCCTGCTCCTCCTGCTGACCCTGGGCTCTAACACCGCCAGTTGGGGCCCGGTACTGCTAGCTGCACAGAGAAAAACACCTCGCCAATGTGTCAGTGGGGTTCAGCACCGCCAGCTGTTCCCCTGCTGTGCAGCCGGCATCGTGTCCTGCGACCGCCACGCAGACACAACAGACCCAAAGCTGCCGCCAGTGCAGGCTTCGGCCTACACTCCCCTCCCCCTGCTCCTGCTCCTCCTCCTCCTGCTGACCCTGGGCTCTAACAAACCGCCAGTTGGGGCCCAGATGTGCTAGCTGCACAGAGAAAAACACCAGCCAATGTGTCAGTGGGGTCCAGCACCGCCAGCTGTTCCCCTGCTGTGCAGCCGGCAACGTGTCCTGCAAAAGCCACGCAGACACAAGAACTGAAATTGAAGGGAACCTGTCCCCCCTCCCCCAGGCGTTTTTACGTTATCCAGCCACCTTGTACAGCGGTAATGCTGCATGTGTGCAAGGTGGCTCAGAAACGTATTCTCCTCGCACATGTGGAACTGAAAACACGTCTGCAATGTGTCCTCTGTGTGACCATTTAACCGTCCCGGTGGTGTGACTTTCCTTTGTAATGACACGCTGCAACCCCCTTGGTAGCGCTGCCCGTCTTCTGGCATCATTGTTTGGCTGCCTGCGCCTCTGCGGCCGCCCTGACCCACACAACGCCCCTCGGTGTCTTATTTATTGGGACTGCGAGGGTGTGTTTGATGGGCATGAGCAGTGCATCAGTTCGCCTGTCCCTCATCTCCTTCCGCCTTCTTCAGACTGTGCGGCTTCATGGCCGTGGCATGCGATAAGGGATCAGCTGACGCCACATAGTCTGAAGCAGGTGTAAGAACCCAAGCGAGAGGCGAACATATGTACTGCGCCAGGCCATGAATCCCAGCCCCGCAGTGTTTTAACTATGTCAATACACTGCGGGGCTGTGATTCATGGGCATCGCGAACCGCACCAGCCAACATTAAATGAGGTCAGAAGATGGGCAGCGCTAACAGCGCTAGGCCAGGGGATAACACGACAGCGCAGACTCCTGTACAGCAAATAACAACGCTCAGGAGGCTGCACCCAGCACCAAGGTGGGATTCTTGACATCTGTGCTGCGTCTCATTACAAAGGGAACTCGCGCCTCCAACACAGTTTGACTGTATAAAGGGCTAAATGTTATACGTGTTTCATTCAGCGTGTGCAAGGAGCGAAATTAAAAGAGCAACCTTTGACTTGTGCAGCACTACTGCTGCATAAGCTGTGGCTCTTCTACTTTCTAACCCCTGAGGGGGGGTTAAAGGTTACCTTTGAAATTGGTTCAAGTAGGCTTCGGCCTACACTCTGCTCCCCCTGCAGAGCCCTGGGCTCCAACACCGCCAGTTGGGGCCCGGTACTGCTAGCTGCACAGAGAAAAACACCTCGCCAATGTGTCAGTGGGGTTCAGCACCGCCAGCTGTTCCCCTGCTGTGCAGCCGGCATCGTGTCCTGCGACCGCCACGCAGACACAACAGACCCAAAGCTGCCGCCAGTGCAGGCTTCGGCCTACACTCCCCTCCCCCTGCTCCTGCTCCTCCTCCTCCTGCTGACCCTGGGCTCTAACAAACCGCCAGTTGGGGCCCAGATGTGCTAGCTGCACAGAGAAAAACACCAGCCAATGTGTCAGTGGGGTCCAGCACCGCCAGCTGTTCCCCTGCTGTGCAGCCGGCAACGTGTCCTGCAAAAGCCACGCAGACACAAGAACTGAAATTGAAGGGAACCTGTCCCCCCTCCCCCAGGCGTTTTTACGTTATCCAGCCACCTTGTACAGCGGTAATGCTGCATGTGTGCAAGGTGGCTCAGAAACGTATTCTCCTCGCACATGTGGAACTGAAAACACGTCTGCAATGTGTCCTCTGTGTGACCATTTAACCGTCCCGGTGGTGTGACTTTCCTTTGTAATGACACGCTGCAACCCCCTTGGTAGCGCTGCCCGTCTTCTGGCATCATTGTTTGGCTGCCTGCGCCTCTGCGGCCGCCCTGACCCACACAACGCCCCTCGGTGTCTTATTTATTGGGACTGCGAGGGTGTGTTTGATGGGCATGAGCAGTGCATCAGTTCGCCTGTCCCTCATCTCCTTCCGCCTTCTTCAGACTGTGCGGCTTCATGGCCGTGGCATGCGATAAGGGATCAGCTGACGCCACATAGTCTGAAGCAGGTGTAAGAACCCAAGCGAGAGGCGAACATATGTACTGCGCCAGGCCATGAATCCCAGCCCCGCAGTGTTTTAACTATGTCAATACACTGCGGGGCTGTGATTCATGGGCATCGCGAACCGCACCAGCCAACATTAAATGAGGTCAGAAGATGGGCAGCGCTAACAGCGCTAGGCCAGGGGATAACACGACAGCGCAGACTCCTGTACAGCAAATAACAACGCTCAGGAGGCTGCACCCAGCACCAAGGTGGGATTCTTGACATCTGTGCTGCGTCTCATTACAAAGGGAACTCGCGCCTCCAACACAGTTTGACTGTATAAAGGGCTAAATGTTATACGTGTTTCATTCAGCGTGTGCAAGGAGCGAAATTAAAAGAGCAACCTTTGACTTGTGCAGCACTACTGCTGCATAAGCTGTGGCTCTTCTACTTTCTAACCCCTGAGGGGGGGTTAAAGGTTACCTTTGAAATTGGTTCAAGTAGGCTTCGGCCTACACTCTGCTCCCCCTGCAGAGCCCTGGGCTCCAACACCGCCAGTTGGGGCCCGGTACTGCTAGCTGCACAGAGAAAAACACCTCGCCAATGTGTCAGTGGGGTTCAGCACCGCCAGCTGTTCCCCTGCTGTGCAGCCGGCATCGTGTCCTGCGACCGCCACGCAGACACAACAGACCCAAAGCTGCCGCCAGTGCAGGCTTCGGCCTACACTCCCCTCCCCCTGCTCCTGCTCCTCCTCCTCCTGCTGACCCTGGGCTCTAACAAACCGCCAGTTGGGGCCCAGATGTGCTAGCTGCACAGAGAAAAACACCAGCCAATGTGTCAGTGGGGTCCAGCACCGCCAGCTGTTCCCCTGCTGTGCAGCCGGCAACGTGTCCTGCAAAAGCCACGCAGACACAAGAACTGAAATTGAAGGGAACCTGTCCCCCCTCCCCCAGGCGTTTTTACGTTATCCAGCCACCTTGTACAGCGGTAATGCTGCATGTGTGCAAGGTGGCTCAGAAACGTATTCTCCTCGCACATGTGGAACTGAAAACACGTCTGCAATGTGTCCTCTGTGTGACCATTTAACCGTCCCGGTGGTGTGACTTTCCTTTGTAATGACACGCTGCAACCCCCTTGGTAGCGCTGCCCGTCTTCTGGCATCATTGTTTGGCTGCCTGCGCCTCTGCGGCCGCCCTGACCCACACAACGCCCCTCGGTGTCTTATTTATTGGGACTGCGAGGGTGTGTTTGATGGGCATGAGCAGTGCATCAGTTCGCCTGTCCCTCATCTCCTTCCGCCTTCTTCAGACTGTGCGGCTTCATGGCCGTGGCATGCGATAAGGGATCAGCTGACGCCACATAGTCTGAAGCAGGTGTAAGAACCCAAGCGAGAGGCGAACATATGTACTGCGCCAGGCCATGAATCCCAGCCCCGCAGTGTTTTAACTATGTCAATACACTGCGGGGCTGTGATTCATGGGCATCGCGAACCGCACCAGCCAACATTAAATGAGGTCAGAAGATGGGCAGCGCTAACAGCGCTAGGCCAGGGGATAACACGACAGCGCAGACTCCTGTACAGCAAATAACAACGCTCAGGAGGCTGCACCCAGCACCAAGGTGGGATTCTTGACATCTGTGCTGCGTCTCATTACAAAGGGAACTCGCGCCTCCAACACAGTTTGACTGTATAAAGGGCTAAATGTTATACGTGTTTCATTCAGCGTGTGCAAGGAGCGAAATTAAAAGAGCAACCTTTGACTTGTGCAGCACTACTGCTGCATAAGCTGTGGCTCTTCTACTTTCTAACCCCTGAGGGGGGGTTAAAGGTTACCTTTGAAATTGGTTCAAGTAGGCTTCGGCCTACACTCTGCTCCCCCTGCAGAGCCCTGGGCTCCAACACCGCCAGTTGGGGCCCGGTACTGCTAGCTGCACAGAGAAAAACACCTCGCCAATGTGTCAGTGGGGTTCAGCACCGCCAGCTGTTCCCCTGCTGTGCAGCCGGCATCGTGTCCTGCGACCGCCACGCAGACACAACAGACCCAAAGCTGCCGCCAGTGCAGGCTTCGGCCTACACTCCCCTCCCCCTGCTCCTGCTCCTCCTCCTCCTGCTGACCCTGGGCTCTAACAAACCGCCAGTTGGGGCCCAGATGTGCTAGCTGCACAGAGAAAAACACCAGCCAATGTGTCAGTGGGGTCCAGCACCGCCAGCTGTTCCCCTGCTGTGCAGCCGGCAACGTGTCCTGCAAAAGCCACGCAGACACAAGAACTGAAATTGAAGGGAACCTGTCCCCCCTCCCCCAGGCGTTTTTACGTTATCCAGCCACCTTGTACAGCGGTAATGCTGCATGTGTGCAAGGTGGCTCAGAAACGTATTCTCCTCGCACATGTGGAACTGAAAACACGTCTGCAATGTGTCCTCTGTGTGACCATTTAACCGTCCCGGTGGTGTGACTTTCCTTTGTAATGACACGCTGCAACCCCCTTGGTAGCGCTGCCCGTCTTCTGGCATCATTGTTTGGCTGCCTGCGCCTCTGCGGCCGCCCTGACCAACACAACGCCCCTCGGTGTCTTATTTATTGGGACTGCGAGGGTGTGTTTGATGGGCATGAGCAGTGCATCAGTTCGCCTGTCCCTCATCTCCTTCCGCCTTCTTCAGACTGTGCGGCTTCATGGCCGTGGCATGCGATAAGGGATCAGCTGACGCCACATAGTCTGAAGCAGGTGTAAGAACCCAAGCGAGAGGCGAACATATGTACTGCGCCAGGCCATGAATCCCAGCCCCGCAGTGTTTTAACTATGTCAATACACTGCGGGGCTGTGATTCATGGGCATCGCGAACCGCACCAGCCAACATTAAATGAGGTCAGAAGATGGGCAGCGCTAACAGCGCTAGGCCAGGGGATAACACGACAGCGCAGACTCCTGTACAGCAAATAACAACGCTCAGGAGGCTGCACCCAGCACCAAGGTGGGATTCTTGACATCTGTGCTGCGTCTCATTACAAAGGGAACTCGCGCCTCCAACACAGTTTGACTGTATAAAGGGCTAAATGTTATACGTGTTTCATTCAGCGTGTGCAAGGAGCGAAATTAAAAGAGCAACCTTTGACTTGTACAGCACTACTGCTGCATAAGCTGTGGCTCTTCTACTTTCTAACCCCTGAGGGGGGGTTAAAGGTTACCTTTGAAATTGGTTCAAGTAGGCTTCGGCCTACACTCTGCTCCCCCTGCAGAGCCCTGGGCTCCAACACCGCCAGTTGGGGCCCGGTACTGCTAGCTGCACAGAGAAAAACACCTCGCCAATGTGTCAGTGGGGTTCAGCACCGCCAGCTGTTCCCCTGCTGTGCAGCTGGCATCGTGTCCTGCGACCGCCACGCAGACACAACAGACCCAAAGCTGCCGCCAGTGCAGGCTTCGGCCTACACTCCCCTCCCCCTGCTCCTGCTCCTCCTCCTCCTGCTGACCCTGGGCTCTAACAAACCGCCAGTTGGGGCCCAGATGTGCTAGCTGCACAGAGAAAAACACCAGCCAATGTGTCAGTGGGGTCCAGCACCGCCAGCTGTTCCCCTGCTGTGCAGCCGGCAACGTGTCCTGCAAAAGCCACGCAGACACAAGAACTGAAATTGAAGGGAACCTGTCCCCCCTCCCCCAGGCGTTTTTACGTTATCCAGCCACCTTGTACAGCGGTAATGCTGCATGTGTGCAAGGTGGCTCAGAAACGTATTCTCCTCGCACATGTGGAACTGAAAACACGTCTGCAATGTGTCCTCTGTGTGACCATTTAACCGTCCCGGTGGTGTGACTTTCCTTTGTAATGACACGCTGCAACCCCCTTGGTAGCGCTGCCCGTCTTCTGGCATCATTGTTTGGCTGCCTGCGCCTCTGCGGCCGCCCTGACCCACACAACGCCCCTCGGTGTCTTATTTATTGGGACTGCGAGGGTGTGTTTGATGGGCATGAGCAGTGCATCAGTTCGCCTGTCCCTCATCTCCTTCCGCCTTCTTCAGACTGTGCGGCTTCATGGCCGTGGCATGCGATAAGGGATCAGCTGACGCCACATAGTCTGAAGCAGGTGTAAGAACCCAAGCGAGAGGCGAACATATGTACTGCGCCAGGCCATGAATCCCAGCCCCGCAGTGTTTTAACTATGTCAATACACTGCGGGGCTGTGATTCATGGGCATCGCGAACCGCACCAGCCAACATTAAATGAGGTCAGAAGATGGGCAGCGCTAACAGCGCTAGGCCAGGGGATAACACGACAGCGCAGACTCCTGTACAGCAAATAACAACGCTCAGGAGGCTGCACCCAGCACCAAGGTGGGATTCTTGACATCTGTGCTGCGTCTCATTACAAAGGGAACTCGCGCCTTACAAAGGGAACTCGCGCCTCCAACACAGTTTGACTGTATAAAGGGCTAAATGTTATACGTGTTTCATTCAGCGTGTGCAAGGAGCGAAATTAAAAGAGCAACCTTTGACTTGTGCAGCACTACTGCTGCATAAGCTGTGGCTCTTCTACTTTCTAACCCCTGAGGGGGGGTTAAAGGTTACCTTTGAAATTGGTTCAAGTAGGCTTCGGCCTACACTCTGCTCCCCCTGCAGAGCCCGGGCTCCAACACCGCTAGTTGCTGTCCGGAAGTGCTGGCTGCACAGAGCCAAACACCTCGCCAATGTGTCAGTGGGGTCCAGCACCGCCAGCTGTTCCCCTGCTGTGCAGCCGGCAACGTGTCCTGCAAAAGCCACGCAGACACTTGCTCTTGGACCTTCTGCTTAGTAACCGGGTTCCAGTAACGTCAGCTGGTCCTCGGTAGTTCCATTGGCTCTTGGACCTTCGGCTACCCATCCGGGTTCCAGTACCGTCAGCTGGTTCTCGGCAGTGTCTTTTGCTCTTGTACCTTCTGCTCCCCATCCTGGTTCCAGTACCGTCAGCTGGTTCCGGGCAGAGCCTTTGGCTTAGGTGCCTCCCTCTGGGTATCCGAGTTCCACCAACGTCAGGTGGTCCTTGGTAGTGCTTTCAGGCACGGGTACCTCCTGCTTAGTAACCGGGTTCCAGTAACGTCAGCTGGTCCTCGGTAGTTCCATTGGCTCTTGGACCTTCGGCTACCCATCCGGGTTCCAGCACCGTCAGCTGGTTCTCGGCAGTGTCTTTTGCTCTTGTACCTTCTGCTCCCCATCCTGGTTCCAGTACCGTCAGCTGGTTCCGGGCAGAGCCTTTGGCTTAGGTGCCTCCCTCTGGGTATCTGAGTTCCACCAACGTCAGGTGGTCCTTGGTAGTGCTTTCAGCACAGGTACCTCCTGCTTAGTAACCGGGTTCCAGTAACGTCAGCTGGTCCTCGGTCGTTCCATTGGCTCTTGGACCTTCGGGTAGCCATCCGAGTTCCAGTTCCATCAGCTGGTTCTCGGCATTTTCTCAGCCTTCTTGTACCTTCTGCTACATTTCCAAGTTCAAGAGACTAAACACGATGACCCGGAAGACCACCCCTAAGATGACGACGACACCAGAGACGACAACCACCGTGATGACGACGACCCTGGAGACGATGACCCTGAAGACCACCCCGATGACGACGACCCCGGAGACCACCCCGATGACGACGACCCCGGAGACGACGACCCTGGAGACGACGACGACCTGGAAGACCGAGAAGCAGAAGAATAAGAGGCTGCAGAACAAAGAGCAGAAGGACATTAAGCATAACACAAAATATCAGAGCAAAAAATATTATGTAAATTATAAGCAGAAGAAGACTAAGCAGTGTATGGGGGTGAGTCCGTTCCTCCTCGTGGTGCCCCTGGATAAAGCCTGATGCTGCAGGCCAAACTGAACGCGGACAAATGTAACTGTTTTGTGACAGGCAGAACGGAAGGTGTAATCTTCAAACTTTTATAGATAACAACTACGGGAATGCCTGTCACAAATAAGAATATGATGAAGAAGTAGAATATGATGAAGATAATAGTAAACTAAAAACAATATGAACAATGTAACCCAAAAAATAATAGGTAGAAGATGAAGAAGAAGATGAATAAGGTGAAGAAGTTGATGTCAAAGAAGCTGATGATGAGGATAATTAAGAAGAAAGCGTGGGAGAAGTAAAAAAAAAGGTGAAGGGCGTGGAAGCAGTGAAACATCAATATCTGACATTAAAAAAAAAATTAACATAGTCAAATTCTTTCTAACGCCGAACGTCATAAAAAAAAACGCAAAATCCTGCTATTCTATTACATTGGGCTAAACCTCTGTGCCTTTAATATCTCCGCCACGTCCCCCAATACATCCTACATTATTCTTAGTTGTTTTCCTTCATGTAGAATGAACCTACAAGTGTATAAAGGGTTTATTTTAATTCCGATATTTTCGTCCCATTGACTTGCATTGGGATCGGGTATCGGTATCGGATTAGATCCGATACTTTGACGGTATCGGCCGATACTTTCCGATACCGATACTTTCCGATATCGGAAGGTATCGCTCAACACTAGTGGCAATACGTTTCTATTAACCAGGTCAAAGCCAGCCTATATTCCTCCATTCCTGATCAGTCACATTTTTGTTTGCTTTTTCATGAATACACTTTAGATATTAAAATAATTGTTGCTTTTTTTTTTTCTTGATACAATGGGACTAATTTTATGCTATTTTTATACTCTTTTGGGGGGGGGGAAATATGTGTCTGTGTTTCCACATTTTTGTATTTATTCTTTTATGACCACAAAGGACCACTACATTGTACTTTAAAACGTGTTCCTTTTTTTTTTAACCCCCTTCACATCCTTAGATGTATCCATACATCCAGGTTGGTAAGGGCGATCAAAATGAAGAATATAAAAAATTGTATCACTGAAAATTACATCTGGTCTCGCAAAAAAACAAGCCACCATACAGCTCCATCAGTGGAAAAATAGAAAAGTTATAGCTCTCAGAATAAAGCGATGCAAAAATAATTATTTTTTCTATCAAATAGTTTTTAATGTTCCTAAACATAAAAAAAATGATATCAATGTGATATCGCTGTAATCATACTGACCTGAAGAATAAAGCTGCCTTATCAATTTTGTCACATGCGAAACGGCATAAAAAAATCAATTCTTGAATTGCTGTTTTTTGTTTATTCTGCCTCCCAAAAATTGGAATAGAAAGCGATCAAAAAATGTCATGTGCCCAAAAATACCAATGAAAATGTCAACTCGTCCCACAAAAAACAAGCCCTCACATGACTCTGTCTACAGAAATATTAAAAATTATAGCTCTCAAAACATGGCGATGCAAAAACTAGTTTTTGAAAAAAAAAAAAAGACTTGTAATGTGTGACAGCAGCCAAACATAAAATCCTGATAGAAATCTGAAATCACGGTAACCGCACAAACCGAAGAATAAAGTCACCTAATCACTTATACTGCGCGAGGAAAGGCGTAAAGAATAACTAAAACCAATTCTTCACCTGCTGTTGATTTGTTTATTCTGCGTCCCAAAGATTGCAGTAAAGCACGGCGCACATATATCCTGTGCTCTGCGCTGAGTGCTTAGGCCGGGTTAACATTAGCATTTCTGTGCGCAGCGTATGATCCGCATACATCCGCATGTGTCATGTGTACATATATTTAACATGGTGTACACAGGGACATGATTTTGCATGCATTCGCATGCGGATGTGTCATTTTGCGGTGTGTGGCGTTGTCCGGCGAGAGCAACATGTTGCATTTTTTGAGGCGTCAAATATTGCACAATCGTCCACATGCGGACGATTGCGGATGATTGCGTCAAAAAACGCATTACTGTCTATGGGAACACATTGGTACGCAAAGACATGCGTACGCATGCGTTCAATATGCAATGCGTACTTCAGACTGCGCATGTCCAGAAAATGATGTCACGGCCTCCACCATGCGCATAAAAAAATGCAAACGCATGCCAAAACGCATTTAAGCACATGCACACGCAGTGGTTTTGTTTGCGTCATGCGCAAGATTATGCGCAGGCGTAAGCATTCTTTTGCATGCGTTTTGGCATGCATTTGCATATGCAGATGATACGCTGGGCACAGAAACGCTAATGTGAACCTTGCCTTACTTCAGGGTTTCTCTGTAAATCTCTGAAATTATATCTAACAAGCCTACTATCTTCAATTTGAGTAAATATAAATTGAGGGAGGATGAATTATCATTATTACAGAAGGGTCTTAAATATGCTCCAGCGAGCGGATTTAATAAATTTGAAGACTATATTGGCATCAAAATGTTTATGAGGAAATTAGCCATACAGAGATACTATATTAGGAACCCTGTGGTCAGGAATGCAGAATCTGCTCAAAAAAATATATATATCCACACTGATCTTAAAAATCCATCAAAGTTTCATCCAGTAAATGAATATTCTGCACAGATGGATACATTCCAGACCATTGTAACAGATGAGATTAGAAAAATCAGTGAGAATAAGTGTCGCAAATTTAGGTTCAATTTAACAAGCAAAGAAAGAAATGCCATTATTTCTCTACAACAAAATAATGAACTGGTCATTCGCCCAGCCGATAAAGGGGGAGGGGGGGTGGTTATTTTGGATCAAGATTCCTATCACAAGGAAGCATTACGTTTGCTCAGCGATTCCCGTACTTATAGGAAACTACCTGGAAATCCGACGGCTGATTATATTAACGAAATGAAAATTTTAACTAAAAAAGGTCTGGATATGGGATTTATCAACAAGCATGAGTTTGAATTTATCAATTGTGGTTCTCCCAGATTGGCGGTGTTTTACTATTTACCTAAAATTCATAAGGACCCCGCCAATCCACCCGGTAGACCTATAGTATCGGGGATTCAATGTTTGACAGCTAACATGTCTACACTGTGTTCCAAATTATTATGCAAATTGGATTTCAGTGTCGTAAAGATTTAATTGTTTTGTTTTTCAATTAAACTCGTGGATGGTATTGTGTCTCAGGGCTCAATGGATCACTGAAATCAATCTGAAACACATGTGATAATTAGTTTTCCAGGTGATTCTAATTAAAGGAAAACTACTTAAAAATGATGTTCCACATTATTAAGCAGGTCACAGGTTTCAAGCAATATCGGAAATAAAAAGGATCTCTCTGCTGCTGAAAAGCATCAAATAGTGCAATGCCTTGGTGAAGGGATGAAAACAATAGATATTTCCCGAAAACTTAAGCGTGATCATCATACTGTGAAGAGAATTGTGGCTGAATCTGAGCACAGACGTGTTCATGCTGATAAAGGCAGAATGAGGAAGGTTTTTGCCAGTCAAGTTGATCGGATTAAGAGAGCAGCTGTTAAAAAGCCATTACAAATCAGCAAACAGATATTTGAAGCTGCTGGTGCCTCTGGAGTCCCTCGAACTTCAAGGTGTAGGATCCTTCAAAGGCTTGCTGTGGTGCATAAACCTACTATTCGGCCACCGCTAAACAGTTTTCACAAGCAGAAACGGTTGTAGTGGGCCCAGACATACATGAAGACTAATTTTCCAACAGTCTTGTTTACTGATGAGTGTCGAGCAACTGTGGATGGTTCAGATGGATGGAGTAGTGGATGGCCACCATGTCCCAACAAGGCTGCGACGTCAGCAAGGAGTGGAGGAGTTATGTTTTGGGCCGGAATCATGGGGAAACAGCTGGTAGGGCCCTTTAAGGTTCCTAAAGGTGTGAAATTGACCTCTGCAAAGTACATAAAGATTCTGACTGACAACTTTCTTCCATGGTATAAAAAGGAGAAACGTGCCTTCAGGAGCAAAATCTTTTTCATGCATGACAACGCACCATCTGAAGCTGCAAAGAAAACCTCTGAGTCATTGGCTGCTATGGGCATAAAAGGAGATAAACTCATGGTGTGGCCACCATCTTCCCCTGACCTCAACCCTATAGAGAACCTTTGGAGTGGGAGGCAGTTCACACCAAAACAGCAGCACTGGGAGGTAATTCTGACTTCATGCAAAGAAATACAAGCAGAAACTCTCCAAAAATTCACAAGTTTAATGGATCCAAGAATTGTGAAGGTGATATCAAAGAAAGGTTCCTATGTTAACATGTAACTTGGCCTGTTAGGATGTTTTGGAGTTAAATAGCTTTTTTGTTCAGTGAATGTGACCTCCTAATGCTGCAAATTCCACAATTGAGCATTTTCAGTTCTTTAAAACATATCAAATGTTTAGAAATTCTACTGTGCATAATAATTTGGAACAGTGCATTTTGAGTTTTTATTCATTTTGGAGATTATACTGTTATCATTGGGAGGTTTCTCAATAAAATTCAATGTATAATCTAACGGGTGATGACTTTTATTAGACTGACTGTCATTTGCCCCGACCTTTTAGGAAAATCTGAGAAAAATGTAATTTGCATAATAATTTGGAACATAGTGTAAATTGGTAGATTCCCATTTACAGCCAATTGTCCCACTTTTGCCATCCCATTTGAAAGATAGTACACACATCTTGCAACTGTTACAGGAAGTAGAATGGCAAAATGGGTACATATTGGGTACTCTTGACATAACTTCACTCTATACGGTCATTGACCATAAAAAAGGATGTGGGGCTGCAAAACATTTTTTAAATAAGTTTTCTAAAGTTCCTCCTGAACAAATTGAATTTTTATGTGAACTTATGTATTTTATTTTAACTCATAATTATTTTTTATATAAGGAGGACTACTACTCCCAGCAGTGGGGTACCGCCATGGGGACCAGGTTCGCGCCAAGTTATGCTAACCTCTATGTGGGGAGCTGGGAAGAACAATTTATTTTTCCAGGGGGGCTTTTGTGTGCGAACCTGGTCCTCTGGCGGCGTTTTATTGATGATGTTGTTTTTATTTGGTCTGGTGGTTTGGATACTTTGAATCAGTTTTTAATAGACATTAATAAAAATATTTATTTTTTAAAATTTACCTCCACCATCAGTACCACTGAAATTAATTTTTTGGATCTACGCATTTTTATGGAAGATTTGAAAATACAGACGTGCACTTTTACTAAGCCAACCGATACAAACAGCTATATTCCTCTAGATAGTTGCCACCTCCCCAGTTGGCTGCTTAATATTCCAAAAAGTCAGTTCATTAGGATATATCGGAACTGTTCCAGGCCCCAGAATTTTGAAAAGGAAGCCCAAATTTTGACTAACAAATTTCTAGAGAAAGGATACGATGAAACAACATTAGAAATCTCAAAGAAAAAAGCTCTGTTAAAACCTAGACACGATCTGATTAAATCAGTAACCAGAGCTAGAGACAAAATGGAATCCATCCCGATTATAACTAGATTTAATACCAACTCAAATATCCTTCGTAAAATAGTCAGGAGACATTGGCATATTTTAAAGAATGACAAAATCCTGGGAGATAAGATCACTGATCAGCCTTGTTTTGTTTACAAAAAATCTCAAAACGTAGGAAATATTATCGCCCCGACGGTCCCAAAAAAATCCCCTGTAATACAAACCTCCCTTTATTATACTAAATTAAAGGGATTTTTCCCTTGCCATAAATGTACTATGTGCAAACATACTACTACTAAAAAAAGTATGCATATTAGAAAAGATGACAGGACCATTCAAATTAGGGACTTCATCACGTGTTCATCCACAGGGGTAATCTACACCATAGAGTGCCCCTGTGGAAAATTATATGTAGGGAGGACAAAACGATCTTTAAGAACTAGGATCAGTGAACTCATCCGTAATATTAAAAAGAAATTTTTGGGTCATCCGCTTTCCCATCACTTTGTTGTATGCCATGAGGGACAGACGCGACAGATGAAAGTACTAGGTACTGATATGGTACGCCGACACTGGAGAGGCGGGGATTTTATTAAAGCCATGTCAAGGACTGAGACGAAATGGATTTTTACTTTAGATACCATTACACCTAGAGGTTTAAATGTGGGCATAGAACTGTTCGGCTTTCAATAAGTAAAGACTTGGAATAACGGAGGCTATGTAAGGATCATCAGTACGGTGCAGGGATCATCCCTGAGGAAGGAGACAGGCGTCTCCGAAACGCATTGGATTTTCTTGATCCTCACTGCACGCCGTACATACCTCCGTCAGCGGTCAAGTGATCTTTACGTCACGAAGGTCCTGCGCACCATCCGGATTCACCGCTGACACTACACGCGGCACCGGTTTCGTAGGATCCCGCTCTCTATCGGAGGTCAGTTTTTGGGGGGCTGCCACCGGCCGGGGCAGCCACCTGTTTGGATAATGTTCTATTACCCGGATATATTCAGCACAACAGCGGTATCGTCACCGCTCTTAAAACCGGGACGACTCCTATTGAAGGTAGGAACATTGGTCTACTCCTCTACCTATGGTTTCCGCACACATTGCAGGGGACACTTACCTACGGTGGACATCAGAAACATTAGGACATTAGATTTATGATCCCCCCCTTTTTTCTGTCTTATTATCTTACATCTCCGAAGTGGATTTTTCCACCACTGCTCATTTCTTGCTATTGCCCAGCGCATACCGGTATATACTTTGGTATATACCAGTCTAATACTTCAAATCTCTGAAATGCATGATTCAGATGGAACCCCCCGGCGGAAGATTCCCTATAATGAGACTGATGGAGGCACTCTGGACTCCGTCTGGCCTTTTAGGTGTGCATAAAAGTGCAGTCGGCCACAATTTTGTGCACCTCTGAAAAGGACATCACTGAACAGAGGCCAGATGTAGTTCAGAGTAACTTTGATGCCTCATTATAGAGAATGGATCCTTCGGAGATTTCATCTAAATCATGTCATTAGGAGATTTCGATGGAAACCCCAAAGTAAGTGGTCTGCGTATCATGTCGGATAAATCTGATCCCAAAAGTTATGTAAAATGTTCCCAATAAAAGCTTCAACCTAATCCACAAAAAAAGCAAGTCCCCACTCAGGTCCGTCATCTGTTAATGGAAATATAGGGGGCTTCCACGTTACTGGTAGTAGAAAACTCTGGAAAAGCGAAATGGCTCCTCGACCCCTAAAAGAAATTCTGCGCTCCCAAATCCAAATACCTCCTCTCCCTTCTGAGCCCCAGTATGCCTAAACCACATTTAGCCTCCACATGTTTGGCATTTCGGTAGCGATGAGAGCCCACCTAACTTACAGGTGCATGTCTCCAGAAGCACCGGCTAGGCATAACGTAATGAACACTACAACATACTTGGCATTACAATGTACGGGCACTACAATGGCAGATTTGCAATTCTCACTGCTGCTTGTTTCTGGAAAATACCCATTGTGTCAAATCATCACTACACCTGTAAATAAATTCCCAAAGGGGTATAATTTCCAAAATGGGGTCACTTGAGGGGGGATTCTGCTCTTCTAGCACTTAGGGGCTCTGTATATTGAGTCTACAAACTATTCCAGGAAAATTTGCGCTACAGGAGGCAAATAGCACTCCATCCTTCCCTAGTCTCACTGTGTGGCTAAGGCCGGGGACACACTTAACGTATAAAAAAACGGTCCGTTTTTCACGGCCGAGAATCGCACAAATGTTTCAAAAACAGTGATCCGTGTGCAGTGCGAGGATGCGATTTCCTCGCATCAAATGATCCGTGTGACATCCGTGTGACATCCGTATGGCATCCGTATGCCGAGATTTTCTCGCAAGCTTGCAAAACCGACATCTAATGGATTTATGTGCTCAAATGTTCGGGAAAACATATATACAGTATATATATATATATATATATATATATATATATATATATATATATGTCATTGAGACACATATATATATATTCTGTATTTATATTTCATTCAGCGCGATATCTGTGAAAAGCCGGTAATTCAATTGCCGGATTTGCATTTCTCCTTCACAAACCCGACAGGATATGAGACATGGTTTACATACAGTAAACCATCTCATATCCCCTTTTTTTTTGCATATTCCACACTACTAATGTTAGTAGTGTGTATGTGCAAAATTTGGCCGCTGTAGCTGCTAAAATAAAGGGTTAAATGGCGGAAAAAATTGGCGTGGGCTCCCGCGCAATTTTCTCCGCCAGAGTGATAAAGCCAGTGACTGAGGGCAGATATTAATAGCCAGGAGAGGGTCCATGGTTATTGGCCCCCCCTGGCTACAAACATCTGCCCCCAGCCACCCCAGAAAAGGCACATCTGGAAGATGCGCCTATTCTGGCACTTGGCCACTCTCTTCCCACTCCCTGTAGCGGTGGGCTATGGGGTAATGAAGGGTTAATGCCACCTTGCTTTTGGAAGGTGACATTAAGCCAGATTAATAATGGAGAGGCGTCAATTATGACACCTATCCATTATTAATCCAATTGTTTGAAAGGGTTAAAAAACACACACACACATGATTTAAAAGTATTTTAATGAAAGAAACACAGCGGTTATTTTAATAATTTATTGCTCTCTCAATCCATTTTCAGACCCTCGCTTGGCAAAACAATAAACACACAATATACATACCCTCTCTGATGTCCTATCACGTCCCACGAGGTAATCCATCTGAAGGGGTTAACTAATATTACAGGCACGAGCTGCGATAAACCACTCGCTCGTGCCTGTAATCCCCGGGTGCTGAAAGGAAAGCAGTGATCTATACTTACATTCAGTCGCGGTGATGCGCCCCTGCTGGATGTTCTCATGAACTGCAGCCTGGGAACTTTTTCCCACGCTCCAGGTCATATGAGGACATCCACCAGGGGGCGCATCACCGTGACTGAAGGTAACTATAGGTCATTGACCTACATTTCCTTCAGTCGCGGTGATGCGCCCCCTGGTGGATGTCCTCATATGACCTGGAGCGTGGGAAAAAGTTCCCAGGCTGCAGTTCATGAGAACATCCAGCAGGGGCGCATCACCGCGACTGAATGTAAGTATAGATCACTGCTTTCCTTTCAGCACCCGGGGATTACAGGCACGAGCGAGTGGTTTATCGCAGCTCCTGCCTGTAATATTAGTTAACCCCTTCAGATGGATTACCTCGTGGGACGTGATAGGACATCAGAGAGGGTATGTATATTGTGTGTTTATTGTTTTGCCAAGCGAGGGTCTGAAAATGGATTGAGAGAGCAATAAATTATTAAAACAACCGCTGTGTTTATTTAATTAAAATACTTTTAAATCATGTGTGTGTGTGTTTTTTAACCCTTTCAAACAATTGGATTAATAATGGATAGGTGTCATAATTGACGCCTCTCCATTATTAATCTGGCTTAATGTCACCTTACAATAGCAAGGTGGCATTAACCCTTCATTACCCCATAGCCCACCGCTACAGGGAGTGGGAAGAGAGTGGCCAAGTGCCAGAATAGGCGCATCTTCCAGATGTGCCTTTTCTGGGGTGGCTGGGGGCAGATGTTTTTAGCCACGGGGGGGGGGCAATAACCATGGACCCTCTCCTGGCTATTAATATCTGCCCTCAGTCACTGGCTTTACCATTCTGGCGGAGAAAATTGCACGGGAGCCCACGCCAATTTTTTCCGCCATTTAACCCTTTATTTTAGCAGCTACAGCGGCCAAATTTTGCACATACACACTACTAACATTAGTAGTGTGGAATATGCAAAAAAAAGGGGGATATGAGATGGTTTACTGTATGTAAACCATGTCTCATATCCTGTCGGGTTTGTGAAGGAGAAATGCAAAGCCGGCAATTGAATTACCGGCTTTTCTATAGAACACCGCTGCGTATTTCTCGCAATGCACACGCATGGTCCGTGTGTAATCCGATTTTTTCTCGCACCCATAGACTTGCATTGGCGAGTCTCGGCCGAGATACGCTGACAATCGCAGCCTGCTGCGAGTTCCCTCGGATCCGAAATACGGTGGAGAAAATATCGGATGATGGGAGCTGAACCATAGATTAACATTGGGCCGAGTGCTATGCGATTTTTTATCGCATAGCACTCGTCCGTATTACGGTCTAGTGTGACCCCGGCCTAAGCAGTACTATGCAGCAACATATGGGGTATTTCTACATTCAGCAGAAATTGTGTGAAAATTTTGATGCCATTTTTACTCATTTCCCCTTGTAAAAATGTAAAATCCAGGGCTAAAACAACATTTTTGTAGTAAAAATTTAATTATTTTTTCTTCACTGCCCAATAGCATAAAATTCTGTGACACACCTGTGGAGTCAATATGATCGCTGCACCCCTAGATGAATTTGTTGAGAGGTGTAGTTTGTAAAATGGGGTCACTTATGAAGGCTTCTGCTGTCCTGCACCTCACAGGAGCTCTCCCAGTGGGTCACGGCATCTGCAAACCATAACAGTAAAATCTGTACTATATAGTGCTCCTTCCCTTCTGAGTTTGGCACTGTGCCTCAAAAGTAGTTCCTGATTACATGTAGGGAATTGGCACACTCAGTAGAAGATGCACAACAAACTGAGGTCCATTTTTTCCTATTAGCCCTTATAAAAATTAAACATTTGGGGCTAAGCAACATCTACACAGCCCAATGCAGTAGCATAGCTACCGGGGGGGCAGAGGGTGCGGGCACCCCTGGCCTGGTGCTCAGAGGGGGCCCACCTGGAGCTACGCCATTGTAACTGCATCGGCGCGCTGCGCGCGCCGATACAGTTACATTCTCCGGCAGAGCAGGGAGAATCAATCTCCCTGCACTGCCGCTATGGGCCCCTCGCCTGTCATTGCAGGTTCAACTGTACCGGCACTAGCCGATACAGCTGCCCGCATTGATGAGAGAGGAAGTGTTACGCTCCTTCTCCCATCATTCCCGTCAGTGTCTGACGTCACTGACTCAGACACTGACAGCGGGCGCGATGACGTCACTACCCGGCGCCCGCTGTCAGGAGATGAGTGGGAGCTCAGAGCAGCGGACGAAGCAGGAGGAAGAGAGGTCAGTATTGAATTTATGTTTTGGGGGTACATCATGTTATAGAGTCTGCCTATGGGGGGGTGCAATATACTCTACAGGCTGCATATGGGGATGCAATATACTATACAGGCTGCCTATGGGGGTGCATTATGCTATACAGGCTACCTATGGGTGTGCATTATACTATGTATACAGGATGCATATGGGGTGCAATATACAATACAGGCTGCATATGGGGTGCATTATACTATACAGGGTACCTATAGGGGTGCATTATACTATGTATACAGGCTGCATATGGGGGCAATATAGCATGCAGGCTGCATATGATGGTGCATTATACTATACAGGCTACCTATGGGGGTGCATTATATTATGTATACAGGCAGCATATGGGGTGCAATATGCTATACAGGCTGCATATGGGGGTGCATTATACTATGTATACAGGGTGCATATGGGGGCACATTACACTATAGAGGCTGCCTATGGGAGGTGCATTTGTAATAGAGTGCAGGGTTGAGTATGTCACCACGGAACAGACAGACCAACTGTTGAGGGGAATTTATTAACAGGAGTAAGATTCTCCTTGCAGGGAGTAAACAGGGGGTTAATAGAGGTAAATCAAACAGTAAACAGTTAAGCGAAAACAAAAGGGTTAAGGAGTGTTCTTGTAACTTATCAGTCCAGGGAGGTCCTGACTGGAGGGTCCTAATTCCAGCGTGGGTACAGTCACCAGCAGAGTCCGCTTTCATGTACTCACAAGATGCAGTCTTTAGCTTTTACAGCACAGCCAGGAATCAGGGGCTCCGCTGTTGTGAATTCTGTTTGTGGGCTCCCCCGGTGGTGTTTTATGGTAGTGCCACTTATTTGCCTTCTTCTATCCTTGATCACCTGTTGACACCCATTAGGGGAGTTTCCTATTTAAGGCTGCTTGGCTGCTGGTCCGATGCCGGCCAACAATGTATCAGTAGCATTCTGTTGCATTCTCCTGCCTCAAGATCCTGTTCAGCTAAGTTGAATTTTGTTTCTAGTTAATGCTATTTTTGTCCAGCTATTTGCAATGTGACTCTCTTTAGCTGGAAGCTCTCGTGGACTGAAATTGCCACTCCAGTGGCATGAGTTGTCACTGGAGTTTTAAAGTAATTTCAGGATGGTGTTTTTGAGTAGTGTTTTGAAGTTGACCGTGAAGTGACTCTTTCCTGTACTTCTGCTATCTAGTAAGCGGACCTCACTGTGCTAAATCTGCTGTTCATCCTACGTATGTCTTTTCCTCTTGACTCACCGTCAATATCTGTGGGGGGCTCCTATCTCCTTTTGGGGTTCATCTCTGGAGGTAAGGCAGGCCTGTATATTCCTCTGATAGGGGTAGTTAGATCTCCGGCTGGCGCGTGGTGTCTAGGGCATCGTAGGAAACACTCCCCGGCTACTTCCAGTGTTGTGTCAGGTTCAGGTCACGGTCACTTTAGTTCCCATCACCCGAGAGCTAGTCCGTTGTTGTTTTGATTTCCCTGCCATTGGGAAAATCATAACAGTTTGGCCGGCGGACATGTGTTAAAACTATGCACTAAAGCAGGAAAGGATATGAAAAGGTTTTTTTTTTTCCTTCTGTGTTTGGAAAGTGCACCTTAGTGCTTATTTGTACTCCTTGCTTAAACTGCAGTCTTCAGCCTTTTTTTTTTTTTTTTTCCTCTCCTCTTAATCTCTGAATGGCTTTGGTTACACCTGTTTGAATCATGGATCCACAGAGTTTGGTTGCAGGTCTGAATAACCTGGCTACAAAGGTCCAGAACTTACAAGATTTTGTTATACGTGCTCCAATGTCTGAACCTAAGATCCCTATGCCTGAATTTTTTACCGGAGACAGATCCCGTTTTTTGAATTTCAGAGAGAATTGTAAATTGTTTTTGTCTCTGAAATCTCACTCTGCTGGTGATCCTGCGCAACAGGTTAAAATTGTTATTTCTCTATTGCGGGGTGACCCACAAAGTTGGGCATTTGCATTGTCGCCAGGGGATCCTGCGTTATTAAATGTAGATGCGTTTTTTCTGGCTTTGGGGTTGCTTTATGAAGAACCTAATTTAGAGATTTTGGCTGAGAAAGCCTTGATAGCTCTTTCCCAAGGGCAAGATGAAGCTGAGATATACTGCCAAAAATTTCGTAAATGGTCGGTGCTTACTAAATGGAATGAGTGCGCTCTAGCAGCTAATTTCAGAGAAGGTCTCTCTGATGCCGTGAAGGATGTCATGGTGGGGTTCCCTGTGCCTACAGGTCTGAATGATGCCATGAAATTGGCTATCCAGATTGATCGGCGTTTATGGGAGCGCAAATCTGTGCACCATATGGCGGTATCTTCTGAGCAAAAATCTGTGCACCATATGGCGGTATCTTTTGAGCAAAAACCTGTGCACCATATGGCGGTATCTTCTGAGCAAAAACCTGTGCACCATATGGCGGTATCTTCTGAGCAAAAACCTGTGCATCATTTGGCGGTGACCTCTGAAAAGGCACCAGAGCATATGCAATGCGATAGTGTATTGTCTAGAGGCGAACGACAGAATTACAGGCGCAAAAATGGGTTGTGCTTCTATTGTGGAGATCCAGCTCATGTTATATCAGCATGCTCTAAACACATAAAGAAGGTTGATAAAAAGGTTGATAAATCTTTTTCTATGGGTACCTTGCAGTCTAAATTTCTTTTGTCCGTGACATTGATTTGTACTTTATCATCTGTTACTGTGGATGCTTATGTGGATTCTGGCGCCGCTCTGAGTCTCATGGATTGGTCCTTTGCCAAGCGTTGTGGGTTTGATTTAGAGCCTCTGGAGGTTTCTATTCCCTTAAAGGGTATTGATTCTACACCTTTGGCTAGCAATAAACCACAATATTGGACACAAGTGACTATGCATCTTTCCCCAGACCATCAGGAGATTATTCGTTTCCTTGTGTTATATAATCTACATGACGTATTAGTACTTGGATTACCATGGTTACAAATTCATAATCCAGTCTTGGACTGGAGATCAATGTCTGTGCTGAGCTGGGGATGTCGGGGGATTCATGGGGATGCACCTTTGGTTCCCATTTCTTCATCTACTCCCTCTGAGATCCCAGCATTTCTGTCAGATTTTTATGATGTCTTTCAGGAGCCTAAAACTGATTCTCTCCCCCCTCACAGAGAGTGTGACTGCGCTATTGAGTTGATTCCCGGTAGTAAATTTCCTAAGGGTCGCTTGTTTAATTTGTCTGTACCTGAACATACTGCTATGCGGGAGTATATCAGAGAATCTTTGGAAAAGGGTCATATTCGCCCCTCTTTGTCTCCACTGGGGGCAGGGTTTTTCTTTGTGGGTAAAAAGGATGGTTCATTGAGACCTTGTATCGACTATCGACTTCTGAATAAGATTACAGTTAAATACCAGTACCCGTTACCTTTACTGACTGATCTTTTTGCTCGCATAAAGGGGGCGAAGTGGTTCACTAAGATCGATCTACGTGGTGCGTATAATTTGGTGCGGATTAAGCAGGGGGATGAGTGGAAGACCGCATTTAATACGCCTGAAGGCCATTTTGAGTATTTGGTAATGCCTTTCGGTCTCGCGAATGCCCCTTCCGTTTTTCAATCCTTTATGCACGATATTTTCCGTGAATATCTGGATAAATTTATGATTGTGTATTTGGATGATATTTTGATTTTTTCGGAGGACTGGGAATCTCATGTTCAACAGGTCAGGAGAGGTTTTTCAGGTTTTACGAGCTAATTCTCTATTTGTGAAGGGCTCAAAGTGTATTTTTGGGGTTCAGAGAATTTCCTTTCTGGGATATATTTTTTCCCCTTCATCTATGGAGATGGACCCTGTTAAGGTTCAGGCTATTTGTGATTGGATACAACCTACTTCTCTAAAGAGTCTTCAGAAATTCTTGGGATTTGCTAATTTCTATCGCCGATTCATAGCGGGTTTTTCTGCCATTGCTAAACCTTTGACTGATTTGACCAAGAAGGGTGCTGATGTTGCTAATTGGTCCTCTGCGGCTGTGGAGGCCTTTCGGGAGCTTAAGCGCCGCTTTTCTTCTGCTCCTGTGTTGCGCCAGCCTGATGTTTCGCTCCCGTTCCAGGTTGAAGTAGATGCTTCCGAGATCGGAGCAGGTGCAGTTTTGTCGCAGAAAGGTCCTGACTGCTCAGTGATGAGACCATGTGCGTTTTTCTCTCGAAAGTTTTCACCCGCTGAGCGAAATTATGATGTTGGAAATCGGGAGCTCTTGGCCATGAAGTGGGCATTTGAGGAGTGGCGTCATTGGCTTGAGGGTGCTAGACACCAGGTGGTGGTCTTGACTGACCACAAAAATCTAATTTATCTTGAGTCAGCCAGGCGTCTGAATCCTAGACAGGCGCGCTGGTCGTTGTTTTTCTCTCGATTTAACTTTGTGGTTTCATATCTGCCTGGGTCTAAGAATGTGAGGGCGGATGCCCTCTCTAGGAGTTTTGAGCCTGACTCGCCTGGTGATTCCGAACCTACTGGCATCCTGAAGGATGGGGTGATATTGTCAGCTGTCTCCCCAGACCTGCGGCGCTCTTTGCAGGAGTTTCAGGTGGATAGGCCTGATCGCTGTCCGCCTGGTAGACTGTTTGTCCCTGATGACTGGACCAGTAGAGTTATTTCGGAGGTTCACTCTTCCGCGTTGGCAGGTCATCCTGGAATTTTTGGCACCAGGGATCTGGTGTCTAGGTCCTTCTGGTGGCCTTCCTTGTCTCGAGATGTACGTATTTTTGTGCAGTCTTGTGATGTTTGTGCTCGGGCTAAGCCCTGCTGTTCCCGGGCCAGCGGGTTGTTGTTGCCCTTGCCTATTCCTAAGAGGCCTTGGACGCACATCTCTATGGACTTTATTTCTGACCTTCCTGTTTCTCGTAGGATGTCCGTCATCTGGGTGGTGTGTGACCGTTTTTCCAAGATGGTTCACTTGGTACCTTTGCCCAAATTGCCCTCCTCCTCTGAGCTGGTCCCTCTATTTTTTCAGAATGTTGTGCGTTTGCATGGTATTCCTGAGAATATAGTGTCTGACAGGGGTACTCAGTTTGTGTCTAGATTTTGGCGGGCGTTCTGTGCCAGGATGGGCATCGACTTGTCTTTTTCGTCTGCATTCCATCCTCAGACTAATGGCCAGACTGAGCGTACTAATCAGACCTTGGAGACTTACTTGAGGTGTTTTGTGTCCGCTGATCAGGACGATTGGCTTGATTTTTTGCCATTGGCAGAGTTTGCCCTTAACAATCGGGCCAGTTCTGCCACTTTGGTTTCTCCATTTTTTTGTAATTCAGGGTTTCACCCTCGCTTTTCGTCCGGTCAATTGGAGTCTTCGGATTGTCCTGGAGTAGATGCTGTGGTTGATAGAATGCATCAGATTTGGGGACAGGTTGTGGACAATCTGAAGTTGTCCCAGGAGAAGACTCAACAGTTCACTAATCGTCATCGGCGTGTCGGTCCTCGTCTTTGTGTTGGGGACCTGGTTTGGTTGTCTTCTCGATTTGTTCCTATGAAGGTCTCGTCTCCTAAGTTTAAGCCTCGGTTTATCGGCCCTTATAGGATTCTGGAGGTTCTCAATCCTGTGTCCTTTCGTTTGGACCTCCCAGCATCTTTTACTATTCATAATGTTTTTCATCGGTCATTATTGCGGAGGTATGAGGTGCCGGTTGTTCCGTCTGCTGATCCTCCTGCTCCTGTGCTGGTTGAGGGTGAGTTGGAGTATGTGGTGGAAAAGATCTTGGACTCCCGTGTTTCCAGACGGAAACTTCAGTATCTGGTTAAGTGGAAAGGCTATGGTCAGGAGGATAATTCTTGGGTGACAGCATCTGATGTTCATGCTCCTGATTTGGTTCGTGCATTCCATAGTGCTCATCCAGATCGCCCTGGTGGTTCTGGTGAGGGTTCGGTGCCCCCTCCTTAAGGGGGGGGTACTGTTGTGAATTCTGTTTGTGGGCTCCCCCGGTGGTGTTTTATGGTAGTGCCACTTATTTGCCTTCTTCTATCCTTGATCACCTGTTGACACCCATTAGGGGAGTTTCCTATTTAAGGCTGCTTGGCTGCTGGTCCGATGCCGGCCAACAATGTATCAGTAGCATTCTGTTGCATTCTCCTGCCTCAAGATCCTGTTCAGCTAAGTTGAATTTTGTTTCTAGTTAATGCTATTTTTGTCCAGCTATTTGCAATGTGACTCTCTTTAGCTGGAAGCTCTCGTGGACTGAAATTGCCACTCCAGTGGCATGAGTTGTCACTGGAGTTTTAAAGTAATTTCAGGATGGTGTTTTTGAGTAGTGTTTTGAAGTTGACCGTGAAGTGACTCTTTCCTGTACTTCTGCTATCTAGTAAGCGGACCTCACTGTGCTAAATCTGCTGTTCATCCTACGTATGTCTTTTCCTCTTGACTCACCGTCAATATCTGTGGGGGGCTCCTATCTCCTTTTGGGGTTCATCTCTGGAGGTAAGGCAGGCCTGTATATTCCTCTGATAGGGGTAGTTAGATCTCCGGCTGGCGCGTGGTGTCTAGGGCATCGTAGGAAACACTCCCCGGCTACTTCCAGTGTTGTGTCAGGTTCAGGTCACGGTCACTTTAGTTCCCATCACCCGAGAGCTAGTCCGTTGTTGTTTTGATTTCCCTGCCATTGGGAAAATCATAACACTCCGCACTGTTAAGTCTCTCACCAAGAATCACAGTCTCTGTACTGATACTGCAGGGACCAGGGGATCGAAGTCTCTTCTCTGTTTCCTGGGAACTGGAAACTCCAGGGTTAAGACTTTTCTCCCAGTGAAGCTGCAAGCAGGAAGTCACACAGCCACTCTGCTGCGAGTCTCTGTATATTAGGCTGACAGTCTCTCTCTGCAGCAAGAATACACACACACTGAGCAGTTTCCTTAGTCACACTCAGGGGTCCTGGCTTGTCAGTGCGGTCACCGGGGCTGCGCGCTCAGGACACTGTAAGGGGATACGTTGTCTCTGATTATGGAGGCTTCCAAGTCCCCACTCTCACTCCAGCCTTAGTGCCCTCACGGGGAGCACTCTGTAATGGGGAGCGTGGCGCTGCAGCCTGCTTTCTCTCTGGCACGCTGTCCCCTCTGTCCGGCACGCTCTCCTCTCCCGCACTTTTCTCACCACGCCCCCCCTCTTCCTCTCTCCCCCTGCAGTCACATGGTCCCTTCTGTCCAGGGCAGAAAGTCTTCCCCCTGACAAGACAACCCAGCTGTCTGACTAAGTGGTTCCAGGTAAGGAGCAGGGAAAGCAACCTCCTTACACATTATACTATAGAGGCTGCCTGTGAGGGTGCATTATATTACGGGCTGCATAATACTATAGAGTCTGCCTATTGGAAGTGCATTATACTCAAGAGTCTGCCTATGGGGAGTGCATTATGCTATAGAGTCTGACTATGGGGAGTGCATTATACTATGTGGAGGCCTATGGGGAGTGCATTATATTATATTGAGGATTGTCTGGTGCGTTATACTATATGGAGGCTGTCTAGGGGGGCATCATATAGTGTGGAGATTAGTGTTAGAGCTATCAAACAGTTTTGGGGATACTAAGGGGTCAGTATATATATGTAGTAAGGCGGCATTAGACTGTATAAGAGAGCATCATATTGTGTAGAGGGGAGCTTTAAATGGGGGAGACTTGGGACATTATTAAATATAAAGTGGGTACTTATTGTTATAGGGGAACTCAGGTTACTGTGACTATCAAAGGGGCACACAGGGCAATATTACTTTTTAGGGGACAAAATGCGGGTACTATTTTCTAGGGTACTTGCACCCGGTATTACAATATTATAGTGAGTTGCTTTAGAATTTAGAAGGCACAGAGAACCACACAGCAGGTGCAATAATAGGGACACATACGGCAGCAGCGGCTCAGCATTGGGGTATCAGCAGGATGCGGAGTTTGTACAGGTTGGGAATAGTCCCACTGGGGACAGTTCTAAAAATATGAGACGTGAAATGTGTCTTTGTCTTATTCTCTGCAGCCGAGTCGTGAAACATGAATGATTCCATCAGAAAGAACATCAGCGGTAAGTCACCATCTGCAACTGTACTTTGATCTCTTATATGTTCTGTAGGACAGGTATCTACCACTGACCATATGGCAGTGATATCAATATTGGTCTTTATATAGAGATGATCTTCAGCAACAGCGCGGTCATCTGCTGAGGTTCTCCTCCACTATTAGGGTGCGTCACCCAGTTGTAATAAAGGTTACCTTGTTATTGGCCCACTCAGAAGCTTCGCCCCCTGAACCAAAACTCTAGCTATGCCTCTGGCCCAATGGTATAAATTTCTGTGAGGCACATGATCGCTGCACTCCTAGATAAATTCATTGAGAGGTGTAGTTTGTAAAAGGACATTACTTTTGGGAGGTTTCTGCTGTTCTGACACCTCAGGGGCTTTGCCAATGTGACAAGGCGCCCTGAAACCATTCCAGTGTAAGGAGGAGGAGAACCAGGCTGCAAGTACCTGTATTAAACTGGGTCCGGAACTGTTGAGGCTGCATCCTCTTTTCCCGGATGGAAGCAATAGCAAGCGGTATCTACATCCTGACCAAGGGGGGCGGAGATATAAAAGGGGAAAGTGCACGCAGCAGGGCAATTTGGCACCAACCCAGGGCAGCGTGCACTGGGGTGAGCAGAATGCTCTGCTTCCCCTTCCCTCACCAACTACCATTGCTGCGGCAGCCCCCATCGACTGTAAAGGGGCCGCACCTGAGAAAGAGAGAAGCTGGGAGTGCTGCAGCAATCCAGAGAGAGAGGGAGTGCTGTGCTCAGGGAAGCCGTGTGTTCAGCAGCAGCCAGGGAGAGGAGTGCTCCGTTCTGGGAGCACCAGCCAAGCGCAGGAGAGACCAGTGAGTGCTACGGTCCTTTACTGCATCCCGCAACCTGCTCACACCAGCAAAATCTGAACTCCAATATGACGCTTCTTCCCTTTTTTAGTTTTGTACTGTGCCTCAAAAGTAGATTTTCACCACATATGGGGTATCAGTGTACTCAGGAGAAATTGAACAACAAATTGCATGGTCCATTTATCTCCTGTTTCCCTTGTGAAAATTAAAATGAAAAATTTGGGGCAATTTTTATTATTGACTCTTTCTGAGGGGGTAAGGATGTGGTGCAGAAGTGGAGCTTTTCCAAGAGTGGGCAGTCGTACTGTGGAAGGTTCTGGGAGTGGAGGCAGAGCTGGGGTGGAGCCTGGGCAGAGTCTCAAGGGGCCCTGAAAGTTTTGCCAGTATGGGGCCCTGAAATTCCTGGTGGCAGGCCTGATGGCAGAGCTGGCTGGACTCCTAGGACATGGTCACTGGGTCTGGAGAAGAAAGCGCAATCAGAACTTCCTATTACTGTACACACAGTGCTAGTTCAGAGTTGTGTATACAGTGAACAAGAAGGCAGAGACTGTAAAAAAAACATCCCTGTCTTCTCTCTTGGGAGTCCAGCTATGTTTGACAGCCAGATTCCCTCTTCTTTTTCAATGCAGTGATGTTCTAAAACCTCACTGCAGTTAATAATGTGTACCCCCTGTATATTTATTGTTTATGGGCGATTCAGAATTGGTTAAGGATGGCTGAATCTGTTGAAATTAGAATATCGCTTATTTGTTTAAAATAGCTTGGGAATTCAATCAAATTTAAAAAAAAAATATTCAGTGCAAATCAAATGTGCATTATTATGCTTTGAGATATCATTAGATGACAGAACATAGTAAACATAGGTAAAAATAAAAAAAAACTAAAGTACAAGCTGCGATGAGCCCTAAAGGTAACGTCACACTCAGTGACGCTGCAGCGATCTAGACAACGAGCCGATCGCTGCAGCGTCGCTGGTTAGGTCGCTGGGGAGCTGGCACACAGACAGCTCTCTCCAGCGACCAACGATCAGGGGAACGACTTCGGCATCGTTGAAACTGTCTTCAACGATGCCGAAGTCCCCCTGCAGCACCCGGGTAACCAGGGTAAACATCGGGTTACTAAGCGCAGGGCCGCGCTTAGTAACCCGATATTTACCCTGGTTACCATTGTAAAAGTAAAAAAAAAAACACTACATACTCACATTCTGATGTCTGTCACGTCCCCAGCTTAAGTCAAGCTTTTTGGTCTTTTGGTTTACGTTTGCTTAACATAAATGCTGCTCCACCCAGGACTGCACTTCAAAGTGAAATGAGATGAGGTGATAATTCTTTATCATGAAAGTAGACTTTCCCTAAAGGTACCGTCACACTCAGCAACTTTGCAACGAGAACGACAATGATCTGTGACGTTGCAGCGTCCTGGTTAGCGATCTCGTTGTGTTTGACACGCAGCAGCGATCTGGATCCCGCTGTGATATCGCTGGTCGGAGCTAGAAGTCCAGAACTTTATTTTGTCGCCAGGTCGGCGTGTATCGTCATGTTTGACATCAAAAGCAACGATGCCAGCAATGTTTTACATGGAGCTAACGATCTGTGAGAACGATAAGTGAGTCACCGCTACGTCACTGGATCGCTCCTGCATCGTTCTGGAGCTGCTGTGTTTGACGTCTCTACAGCGACCTAAACAGCGACGCTCCAGCGATCGGCTCGTTGTCTATATCGCTGCAGCATCGCTGAGTGTGACGGTACCTTGAGACATTAATGCCAATGTCACCATTATATTGCCCTAAAATAGCAAGGGCTAAGAATACAATTCTCTAGGAGAAATATACTGCATAGTAAAAAAGGATTTAATCCGGCCATATACCTTCGATGGCTGTCAGCCGTACAATGCTTCTGGCATATAACATCTCCCATACACTGGAGTGCTCATTCGGCCGAGCGCTCCCTCCTTTCCAAAAGAAAGCTGTGGACTGATACGTTGCCTGGCAGCTTATCTCCAGTAGTACATTGCGATCGCCAGTCCAAATTGTGGTGTTTGGCTATGTAATGTAAGCATAGGATAAGACATAGGTTAGGACTTAAGACATAAGGTAGGCAGCATAAGGTAGTGACTGTAGTAGTGCCATTAGGATAAGATAGAGTTCATATTTGGGATTAGGTTATAGTGGGAGGAGCTTAATGTTAGGGCAAGTGACTGCTTCCTGTAGTTAGTGAGATAGGGACAAGTTTAACCCCTTTCCGACATCGGGTGTCATAGTACGCTGATGTCGGACACCCTCCCTTTGATGTAGGCTCAGGCAGTGAGCCCACATCTTTCCAGGCTCATGTCAGCTGTTTTGTGCCCGTACAGCCGAGGGTGGAATTGCGATCCACCCATGGCTTTTATCCCGTTAAATGCCGCTGTCAAACACTGACAACAGCAGTTAACGTGCACTTCCGGCAATCGCGCCGGAAATCCGCCCATCGGTGACCCCGTCATGTGATCGCGAGTCACCGATGGATTGGCATTACAACCAGAGGTCTCCTGGAGACCTCTATGGTTGGTCACTGCCAGATTGCTATGAGTGCCGCCTGGTGGTCGGCGCTCATAGCAAGTGAGGTATTCTGCTGCTTACAGGTGATTTGATCATAGCCTGCATGTAGCAGAGCCGATTGGGTTGGGGCAGCTTCTCGTCTGGAGAATATTGAAGCATGCCAAAATTGAAAAAAAATGTTTTTAAAAGTATTAAAAAAATAAAAAAATTAAAAAGTTCAAATCACCCCCTTTCACCCCACTCAAAAGAAAACAAAAGAAAAAAAATCAAAACTAAACATATTTGATATCGCTGCATTCAGAATCACCCGATCTATCAAGAAAAAAAGGATTAACCTGATCACTAAACGGCGTAGCGAGAAAAAAGTCAAAACGCCAGAATTCCGTTTTTTTGTTGCCACGATATTGCATTAAAGTGCAATAACAGGCGATCAAAAGATTGTATCTATACCAAAATTGTATCATTAAAAATGTCTCTCGACGTGCAAAAAATAAGCCTTCATCCAACCTGAGATAACGAAAAATGGAGACGCTACGAATATCGGAAAATGGCACAATTTTTATTTTATTTTTTTTTAACAAAGTTTGGAATTTTAAGTAGCAGTAGGCAGTGTGTGAGCAGTGCTGCTGTTCGGTGCATTACTAGAAAGAAGACTAAAGGTACCTTCACAATGAGCAACTTTACAACGAGAACGACAACGATCCGTGACGTTGCAGCGTCCTGGTTAGCGATCTCGTTGTGTTTGACACGCAGCAGCGATCTGGATCCCACTGTGATATCGCTGGTCGGAGCTAGAAGTCCAGAACTTTATTTGGTCGTCAGATCAGCGTGTATCGTCGTGTTTGACAGCAAAAGCAACGATGCCAGCAATGTTTTACATGGAGCTAACGACCTGTGAGAACGATAAATGAGTCACCATTACGTCACAGGATCGCTCCTGCATCGTTCTGGAGCTGCTGTGTTTGACATCTCTACAGCAACCTAAACAGCGACGCTGCAGCGATCGGCTCGTTGTCTATATCGCTGCAGCGTCGCTGAGTGTGACGGTACCTTTAGGTACAAGGTGAGTTGCGCAACCTGCAACTGACTGAAGAGACATAGTGGCCTTCCACCTTAAAGAGGTCCTTGAATAGGACGACTTGTCACGAGAAACCCTGAGCTTGCTAAACGCTGAAGGTAACGGACCTAAACAGGACCGAGTTCGAGTAAATAGTGAGTGGTCCAGAGCAGAAGAAATAGGATGCTTTACCACTGATGGGCGTGCTGAACAGGACTGTGGTGACAAGCTAGGCTGTGACTAAGTTGGGTGAAAGAGTGTGCTTCATCGGCCCTGACGTAGACAACAGAGAAAGGATACTATGTGTGACAATGCTTTTCACTTTTCACTGTGAAGGAGGCGTCCATAAGACTTTGTACCTGCTACCCCTTGTACATAACCCTCTACAAGTTACTGTTCAGTAAAATCTGTGTTTTAGAACAGGAGTCTCCTTTATTGAACTTTGAAAAATATGGTCCCGGCCAGTCAACACCATCGGCCACAGGCCATGGGCGCAAAACCCTCGCAGCACCAAAACCATCACCCTGGCAGGACCCACTCTTTCATGTAGCACGTCGGTGCTTCGCAAGAGAAGACCGCCCCGCGCCTCGCTTCACGTGCACTATCAACATTTCCTCCAACAGTCAGCCAGCTCTCCATACGCATAAGAACGTCAGCCAAACCCGTTGATATTGCCGAATTCGGCCAACAATAATCCAATGTGCCTTTGAGCTCAGTCCACATTGCATCTGGATAATATATGAACTGTTTTCCTATCGAGCACGCAGCTAGTAAACCCTGTCTACACCTGCTATTTTCCCTTTGTCCTGATTGGGATTTTTTCACCAGCTGTTTTTTTCCAAGCATGGAGTCAGAAGCTTTGCCTTTATCTCATGGATTAATGGCAGGACGGGAGAACGTGGATGGTTATTTTACGGAATGTGATTCACGTGATGATATGTTTTCTTTAAGCACAAAAGCTTTAGAACATAAATTATTCAATGTCGCTGAGAGAGAGGTTAACCTGTTCTGGACGAACAACTCACTGAAATCTTATATAGACTGTGGCAGAGTATACCGCGCGGCTTGAGAGTATTTAAAGATATGTCGCAATTTAAAGATAACCCGCAGTTCATTAACGATTGGGAGAAAATTCTTTTGAAATGTTCACAGGATCTGCTTCACTTGGTTTTACAACAAAATATGTTAAATTATGAAGTAACAAAAACTGAGCTGAGTAAGACTAAAGATGAATTAAAATCAAGATTAACTGAAGCCCAATGGGCAGCCATGGACAAAAAACTGGACAACAAATTAATAAATCCTCAAACAGAAATAAAACAGAGAAAACGGGACAAATTTATCCGAGACAAAGGAGATTTTGAAACTGGAAAGGTTTTTACCTGGAATAAATATGGGTCATCACAGGGTAACCGTAGATCGATAAAGAAGAATTTCAGAAATAAATCCAACTTAAAAAGAAACAAAAAAGATTACCTCACCACAGACTCTGATTCAAGTGTGAATGAGGATCATATCACAAAAGTAGGATCCACAATTGCACACTCTTCAACAGTGCTCCCTTTAGAGAGGACACGGCGAGGGGGGAGGAGAAACCACATCAAGAAACATTCGGAAGAGAAAACAAGTCTCTTGGAGACCGTTCACATAGAGGATGATTTACCTAATACAGTTATCAATCTGACGAACCATGTTTTAAATCTGACACATTATTCGGTTTTGTCGAAAGGTTTGAATTATTGTCTTCCAGAACGTTTTGATCCGGTTGAATTCAAAATAGATTTGTATAAAGCGGTAAGAAAAATATATCTGTATAAAATGCATAAGACTTTCAAGGTAATGAAACAACAATGGTGGGAGAAGTCCCATGCCAGGTGGGTCCTTTGGGCTTTATGGCATCAGAACAAATCACGGATGATGTATTATTATTATTAAGTTTAACAGATCCCGGGGTGGATATAGAAAAAACACAGAGTACATCATTCGAACCCTTTATGGGTGGGATTAAATCTTTCTATATGCCTCCAGTCTCTCCAGGTAACCCCATTGACATCTTTGAGACACAAGTAAATAAGGACATGGAAGCTCTGCTTTACCAGTCTGCACCCCCCAATTTGACTTCAGCAAAATTGAAAGCCCTTAAATAGATACAAGGGTGGCAGGATACTGTAGTACGATCAGCAGACAAAGGGGGAAATATTGTTCTGCTGACAAAAGAATACTACATAGCGGAGGTTTTAAAACAATTGTCGGATGATAAAACATATAAAAATGTAAGTAAGGACCCCACACTCAAGTATCAGAATGAGTTGAGAACCCTTCTAAGGAAATATGTTGAGAAGGGTATACTATCAAAGAAACAAGCTGAAAAGCTGATACTGGATTTCCCCAAAAAACCTTACTGGAACCATATACCGAAAATTCATAAATCTTTGGATAGTCCCCCAAGACGTCCCATAGTGTCGGGGGTAGGCTCCCTTACGGAGCCATTATCCCGATACTTGGATTGGCTATTGCGACCATTGTTACAAGATGTTCCATCTTATGTCAAAGACACAAATTATTTTTTACGTATCATTAATAAGTTCACATGGCAAGATAATTTTAATTTAGCATCTATTGATGTGGAAAGTCTATATACTAGGATCCCGCAAGATCAGGGGGTAGCAGCAATTAGATAAGTTTTGACAAGTACACCAACAAACGATGACACGATAAATTTCATTTGTGACGATCTGACATTTGTGTTGACACATAATGCTTTTAGATTTGATGATCAATGGTACACACAATGTGAGGGGACTGCTATGGGTACGTCAGTTGCATGTACCCTAGCAAACCTCTTTTTGGCAGTACTAGAAGATAAAATGGTTTATTCCATAACTAATCCCTTTCTAAAACATATCAAATTGTTCATAAGTAGTGTTGAGCATTCCGATACCGCAAGTATCGGGTATCGGCCGATACTTAGCGGTATCGGAATTCCGATACCGAGATCCGATACTTGCCGCGTATCGGATACCGGAATCGGAAGTTCCCAGGATTCAAACTGCACAAATTTGCACAAATTCAGCCAATGAGAATGATTCCAAGTGTGGGCACATCCTGTTCAGCATGGATGGCATGAAACTACTGGCAAGGCTGTGATTGGCTGCTGAAATGATGTCATGATGCAGTTTAAAAGTCGCTGGCGCCATTTTGCGCTCACTCTGCTGTGAATTCAGTTAGTGACAGGTCGCTGTTTGCTGACTGAGGGCCAGTTTAGAGATAGCGATTTGCTTCTTTGTGCTTTTCCAAGGCTAATTTAGCAACCGCTGTGTTCACCTACTAATCACCTTGCTTTTGCCTTGCAGCGCTGTTTTCACAGCGATCTGCAAGGTCTGTGTGTGTGAGTGCAGCCCACTCTCTAGTCTGTGTGCAGGCATAGGCCATAGCTGGTTGTATTCAGTTCAGGGAGGGTGGTTCATTGCCTCATACTGTTCTTTTTTCTTTTTTTTTTTTTTTAAGTAGTGTAGTCTGCTGCTCATTTTTTCTAATAATTCCTATTAGTGTCTTTCCACCCGTATCCAGCTAACTTGTGGAAAAACACTACATAGGATAAAGTAGAGGAGGTTTTTGGGGCCTTGCAGCGCCGTTTACGGCTGTCTGCACAGTCTCTGTCATGAATCCCAATGGCTAGGGATAGCAAGGGACAAGCAAAGTAATACAAAATATCGGACGAGCTCTAGGGTGATGGAACCTGGGCTGACCGCTGCCCTACGCCTGACAAACGCAACTAGAGATAGCCAGGGAGCGTGCCTACGTTGGTTCTAGACGCCACGCACCAGCCTAAGAGCTAACTAGTACTGCAGAGAAAATAAAGACCTCACTTGCCTCCAGAGGAATGAACCCCAAAAGGTATAGTTGCCCCCCACATGTATTGACGGTGAAATGAGAGGAAGGCACACACATAGAGATGATATATATAGGTTCAGCAAATTGAGGCCCGCTGTAAACTAGAAAGCAGAACGATACAAAAGGGGTCTGAGCGGTCAGCAAAAAACCCTAATCAAAAAACCATCCTGAGATTACAAGAACCCATGTGCCAACTCATGGCACATGGGGAGAACCTCAGTCCACTAGAGCTACCAGCTAGCATAGAGACATAATAAGCAAGCTGGACAAAAAACCAACCACTGAAAATCAGCACTTAGCTTATCCTGAAAGATCTGGGAGCAGGTAGGCAGGAACCAAACAGAGCACATCTGAATACATTGATAGCCGGCAAGGGAATGACAGAAAGGCCAGGTAAAATAGGAAACACCCAGCCTCTGATGGACAGGTGGAAACCAAAGGCCGCAACCCACCAAAGTCACCCAGTACCAGCAGTAACCACCAGAGGGAGCCCACAAACAGAATCCACAACAGGTCTCCGTGTGACTGCAGCTCGCCCTGTAGTCTGTGAGCAGCCATAGCCTGGTTGTATCCAGCTCAGGGTTGTTCACTGCGTCATACCGTAAAATCAATTTTCCTTTTGTTTTAAGTAGTGCAGGCTGCTGCACATTTTTTCAAAAAATTCCTATTAGTGTCTTTCCACCCGTATCCAGCTAACTTGTGGAAAAACACTACATAGGATAAAGTAGAGGAGGTTTTTGGGGCCTTGCAGCGCCGTTTACGGCTGTCTGCACGGTCTCCGTGTGACTGCAGCTCGCCCTGTAGTCTGTGAGCAGCCATAGCCTGGTTGTATCCAGCTCAGGGTTGTTCACTGCATCATACCGTAAAATCAATTTTCCTTTTGTTTTAAGTAGTGCAGGCTGCTGCACATTTTTTCAAAAAATTCCTATTAGTGTCTTTCCACCCGTATCCAGCTAACTTGTGGAAAAACACTACATAGGATAAAGTAGAGGAGGTTTTTTGGGCCTTGCAGCGCCGTTAACGGCTGTCTGCACGGTCTCCGTGTGACTGCAGCTCGCCCTGTAGTCTGTGAGCAGCCATAGCCTGGTTGTATCCAGCTCAGGGTTCTTCACTGCGTCATACCGTAAAATCAATTTTCCTTTTGTTTTAAGTAGTGCAGGCTGCTGCACATTTTTTCAAAAATTTCCTATTAGTGTCTTTCCACCCGTATCCAGCTAACTTGTGGAAAAACACTACATAGGATAACGTAGAGGAGGTTTTTTGGGCCTTGCAGCGCCGTTTACGGCTGTCTGACGGTCTCCGTGTGACTGCAGCTCTCTCTGTTGTTAGTTCAGCCCCCAAAAAATAAATAAATAATAAAGTTCACCAAACACACCACTTTACATTTGTGTAGGCCACATTAGCTCATATTAAAGTCTAGTCAACACTTTAGAAAATTAGTGTTTCCTATACCTGTTAGGACTCGGAGCAATTCAGGAATAAGCACACAAAGCCGTTAGTACTTTTCTGCTTATCTTTATCAGTCAACCAAGATGAAGAAGGCAGAGAGTAAGGCACGTGGGCGTGGGCGCGGAGCAGGGAGAGGACGTGGGGATTCTGTGCCTGCTGCGGGCACCGGTGACTCCTCAGCACCCAGTTTCACCAGGGAACAGTCCTTCATGCGCAGCTTTGTCGCAGAGCGCCGTACACCGCTGCTGCGTGAAGACCAAATTGAAGCCGTTGTCGGATGGATGGCAGCTAACGCATCGACTTCAATTAGTGCCACATCCTCTCAGACACAGAGCACTGGAGAGCAGCCATCTGTCTCTTCACCACCTGCCAAATTGGCCAGGCAGACAGAGAGCCCAGGACAGGAGCCGTCTCTACTTCTGTTCTCTGAATCTCTTGGCTTGGAAACGGGGCCAGCCAAGCAGCATTGGAGAAATGGAAGAAGAGGCAGGGTGCAGTGATGCCCAACAGCTTTATCTCTCTGAGTCTGAAGAGGCGGGTGGGCCAGTGCCTCCGGTCACCACATCGCAGGCCGCATCCGCTGATGATGACACTCAGGTGCCACTTTCTGGTGCGTGCTCTGCTGCTGAGACTACCCAGGAGGAGCAGTTGGTGGCAGAGGGTAGTGTAGATGATGAGGTCCTTGACCCATCGTGGCGTGAGGGACAGGAAGGTGGTGGGAGCAGCTCCGAGGAAGAGATTCCTAGAACGGGCCAAAGAGGTAGAGGGAGGGGGAAGACTGCGCAGCCTGTAGCCTCCACTTTGGCACCCGTTAGGAGCATGTCTGTTCCAAAAGCCAAAAAGGGCGCTCCCAAGACTTGCAGTGTCTGGCCCTTTTTTGACACAGTTGCAGATGACATTTGCTATGTCAAATGCAAGGTGTGTCATCACAAAGTCAAAAGAGGTCGAAATGTCAGCAACCTCAATACCTCCAACATGTGGAAACATGTGCGCAACAGGCACGCGGCGGAGTTAGAAAAACACACTGAAGAGCTAGGCCAACCAACAGCGGCAGCTACCACCCCTTCAGCTCGTGTTACCTCTTCAGCTCGTGTTGCCTCTTCCTCCAGCTCACACGCAGCTGGTTCGGCTTCCTCCCAGGATCGCCGTGGAAGAACCTCTGGCCCTGTTGTCCAGAGACCCACTGTAATTCCACCCGCAGCACCACTTTCCCAGTCATCCACACACTCCCAGCCCAGTCTACAGCCATCGGTAGTACAGGCCTTTCTCGTCAAACCACCCACGAGCACAGGCTCTGACTGCAGGCATTGCCAAACTTCTGTCACTGGAAATGCTGTCATTCAGGCTGGTGGAGACTGACAGCTTCCGTGACTTGATGTCAATGGCAGTCCCACAGTACAATGTGCCCAGCCGCTTTTACTTCAGCAGGCAAGCTGTCCCTGCCCTGCACAAGCATGTGGAGGGACACATAAAACACGCGCTACTGAACACCGTCAGTAGCAAGGTCCACCTCACCACCGATGCGTGGACCAGTCAACATGGACAGGGGCGATACCTTTCCCTCACTGCCCATTGGGTTAATGTCGTTGAGCCGGGTACAGATCGTGCGAGTGGCGCAGGACGTGTCCTGCCCACTCCAAGGATTGCAGGAATCCATTCTGTACGCATTGACTCCTCCTCTTACACCAGTTCCTCAGAATCATCGCTGCAGGAGCCGTCACAGTCCACCTCCACATGGACCCGTGATGAACGTTTACCTGTTACGACCGACATGAGCACAGCCGTGGCCAAACGTCAACAGGCCGTCTTGAAATTAATTTCTTTGGGGAATCGAAGCCACACAGCGCAGGAGCTCTGGAATGCCATCAAGCAGGAGAGCGATGTGTGGTTTGTGCCAGCGAATCTCCAGCCAGGCATGGTAGTGTGGGATAATGGCCGAAATCTGGTGGCAGCTCTGGGCCTCGGCAACCTCACTCACATCCCATGTCTGGCACATGTGCTCAATTTGGTCGTGCAAAGTTTTTTGAGGGACTATCCGGATCTTGATGCACTGCTGCACAAGGTCCGCCTAGAGTGTGCTCACTTGCGGCGTTCCAGCACGGCAAAATCGCGCATGGCGGCTCTGCAGCGCCGACACCGCCTGCCGGAACATCGCATCATAAGTGACCTACCTACCAGGTGGAATTCCACGTTACATATGTTGGAGCGGTTGTGTGAGCAGCAGCAAGCTGTAATGGAGTACCAGCTGCATCAGGCGCAAAGAAGTCGCACTCCGCGCCGTTCAGACTTCACAACCACAGAGTGGGCCACTATGAAGGACGTCTGCCAGGTTTTGCGTCCCTTCGATTATTCCACGCGGATGGCGAGTGCAGATGATGCACTAGTCAGCATGACTGTCCCCCTTATCTGCCTGCTTGAAAAATCACTGCAAGCGCTAAGGGATGATGTTGTGGAAGAGGTGGAGGATGAGGATTCACCATTTCCATCATCTTCTGGACAGTCAGCGCCCTGTGGTTCCTCACAAACGCGTAGGCAGGGGACACTTTGTGAGGAGGATGAGGAGGAGTCAATGGAGGAGGAAGACATCCGTCCAGAGGAGGGAGTTACACAATTGTCCAGTACTCAGTGTGTACAGCGAGGGTGGGGTGATGACGAGCGGGCAGAGATCACGCCTCCAGCAGGGGACAGCATTTCTTGGGCAGGTGGCAGTCTGCAGCACATGGTGGATTACATGCTGCAGTGCCTGAGAAACGACCGCCGCATCGCCCACATTCTCAACATGTCTGATTATTGGGTGTTCACCCTCCTCGATCCTCGCTACCGGGACAACGTAGAAAGCCTCATCACACCGTTGAACCGGGAGCGAAAAATGCGGGAGTACCAAGACACACTGGTGAATTCCATCATCTTCTCCATTCCAACTGAGAGAAGTGCTGCTAGTGCATTACAAAGCAGCTCAGTGCGTCCAGGCAGTGGAGGAGGCTCTGCACAAAGAGGGAGCAGAAGCAGTGCCTCTGCCCAAGGCAAGACCAGTATGGCCCAACTGTGGCACAGTTTTGTGTGCCCGCCACAAAAGTCTACACCATCACAGACGGCTCCAGTCAGCAGGAGGCAACGGTTCCGTCAGATGGTGACAGACTACATGTCTTGCCCTCTTGCTGTACTCCCAGACGGCTCGTCCCCTTTCAAGTTTTGGGTCTCAAAGCTGGATACATGGCCAGAGCTAAGCCAGTATGCATTGGAGGTGCTGGCTTGCCCTGCGGCTAGTGTATTATCGGAACGCGTCTTTAGTGCTGCAGGTGGTGTACTAACTGACCGTCGCATGCGACTATCCTCCGATAACGTTGACCGGCTTACTTTCCTGAAAATGAACAAGGCCTGGATCTCGCAGGAATTTGCCACTCCTCTTCCTGATTAAATAATTAGGTGACTGTCTACAGTATCCAGGTCTCCTGTTGTGTTCATCTTTCTACCACCTGAACTTTAATTCCTGGGCTCCAACACCGCCAGTTGAGGCTCAGAAGTGCCGTCTGCACAGTCAAAACATATGACCCAGTGTTATTGGGTTTCAGTAACGTCAGCTGATCCCCAGCTGTGTAGCCGGCAATGTGTCCTGCGACCGCCACGCTGACACAACAACTGAAATGTAAGGGAACCTGTCCCCCCCCCCAAGGCGTTTGTTACTGAAAGAGCCACCTTGTGCAGCAGTAATGCTGCACAAGGAAAAGGTAGCTATTTTTGTTTAGCTCCTTGCACACGCAGAACTTAACACTTATAAAATGTGTCCACTGATACCGTAAAACCGTCCCGGAGGTGGGACTTTCCTTCGTAATATGACGCAGCACAGCTGTCATTCCTACCCCCTTGGCGCCGTGCCCCGGCTCCTCAGCGTTGTTTGATTCCGTCCCGGAGCCTGCGCTGTTATGTTATCCCTTGGCCAGGCACACTTAGCGCTGGCCCTCTTCTGAATCATTTGGTGTCAGGCTGACTGCGCCTTTGCGGCCGCGCTAGCCGAGAACCCGCCTCGCAGTGTCTTCTGATTTAATCCCACTGGGGGCCTGAGATCCATGGACATGCGCAGTGCATATCTGAACCTCCGCCTCACACTCATCTCCCTACGCCTTCTTCAGACTGTGCGCCGTCAGCTGATCCCTAATAGCATGCCACGGCCATGACGCCGCACAGTCTGAAGAAGCCGTAGGGAGGGGAGTGAGAGGCGAGGATATGCACTGCGCATGGCCACGGATCCCAGGCCCGCGGTGGGATTACATTAGACGACACTGCGAGGCGGGCTCTCAGCCAGCGCGGCCGCACAGGCGCAGCCAGCCTGACACCAAATGATGTCAGAAGATGGGCAGCGCTAAGTGTGCCTGGCCAAGGGATAACATAACAGCGCAAGCTCCGGGACGGAATCAAACAACGCTGAGGAGCCGGGGCACGGCGCCAAGGGGGTAGGAATGACAGCTGTGCTGCGTCATATTACGAAGGAAAGTCCCACCTCCGGGACGGTCTCACGGTATCAGGGGACACATTTTATAAGTGTTTAGTTCTGTGTTTGCAAGGAGCATAATGAAAAGAGCCACCTTTTCCTTTTGCATCCTTTATGCTGCACAAGCTGGCTCTTTCAGCTACAAACGCCTTGGGGGGGATAAACGTTCCCTTTCGACTTTCTCCAATCAGGCTTCGGCCTACACTGTGTTCCTCTGCTCCTCCTGCTGTCCCTGGGCTCCAACACCGCTAGTTGTTGCCTGGTAGTGCTGTACGCACAGTCAACAGTCGCTCCTCTGTTATTGGGGTTCAGTAACGTCAGCTGTTCCCCAGCTGTGTGTGTGGCAATCCCTCCTATCTCCTCCACCTCCTCCTCCTGCTGTCCCTGGGCTCCAACACCGCTAGTTGTTGCCTGGTAGTGCTGTACGCACAGTCAACAGTCGCTCCTCTGTTATTGGGGTTCAGTAACGTCAGCTGTTCCCCAGCTGTGTATGTGGCAATCCCTCCTATCTCCTCCACCTCCTCCTCCTGCTGTCCCTGGGCTCCAACACCGCTAGTTGTTGCCTGGTAGTGCTGTACGCACAGTCAACAGTCGCTCCTCTGTTATTGGGGTTCAGTAACGTCAGCTGTTCCCCAGCTGTGTGTGTGGCAATCCCTCCTATCTCCTCCACCTCCTCCTCCTGCTGTCCCTGGGCTCCAACACCGCTAGTTGTTGCATGGTAGTGCTGTACGCACAGTCAACAGTCGCTCCTCTGTTATTGGGGTTCAGTAACGTCAGCTGTTCCCCAGCTGTGTGTGTGGAATCCCTCCTATCTCCTCCACCTCCTCCTCCTGCTGTCCCTGGGCTCCAACACCGCTAGTTGTTGCCTGGTAGTGCTGTACGCACAGTCAACAGTCGCTCCTCTGTTATTGGGGTTCAGTAACGTCAGCTGTTCCCCAGCTGTGTGTGTGGCAATCCCTCCTATCTCCTCCACCTCCTCCTCCTGCTGTCCCTGGGCTCCAACACCGCTAGTTGTTGCCTGGTAGTGCTGTACGCACAGTCAACAGTCGCTCTTCTGTTATTGGGGTTCAGTAACGTCAGCTGTTCCCCAGCTGTATATGTGGCAATCCCTCCTATCTCCTCCACCTTCTCCTCCTGCTGTCCCTGGGCTCCAACACCGCTAGTTGTTGCCTGGTAGTGCTGTACGCACAGTCAACAGTCGCTCCTCTGTTATTGGGGTTCAGTAACGTCAGCTGTTCCCCAGCTGTGTGTGTGGCAATCCCTCCTATCTCCTCCACCTCCTCCTCCTGCTGTCCCTGGGCTCCAACACCGCTAGTTGTTGCATGGTAGTGCTGTACGCACAGTCAACAGTCGCTCCTCTGTTATTGGGGTTCAGTAACGTCAGCTGTTCCCCAGCTGTGTGTGTGGCAATCCCTCCTATCTCCTCCACCTCCTCCTCCTGCTGTCCCTGGACTCCAACACCACTAGTTGTTGCCTGGTAGTGCTGCACGCACAGTCAACAGTCGCTCCTCTGTTATTGGGGTTCAGTAACGTCAGCTGTTCCCCAGCTGTGTGTGTGGCAATCCCTCCTATCTCCTCCACCTCCTCCTCCTGCTGTCCCTGGGCTCCAACACCGTTAGTTGTTGCCTGGTAGTGCTGTACGCACAGTCAACAGTCGCTCCTCTGTTATTGGGGTTCAGTAACATCAGCTGTTCCCCAGCTGTGTGTGTGGCAATCCCTCCTATCTCCTCCACCTCCTCCTCCTGCTGTCCCTGGGCTCCAACACCGCTAGTTGTTGCCTGGTAGTGCTGTACGCACAGTCAACAGTCGCTCCTCTGTTATTGGGGTTCAGTAACGTCAGCTGTTCCCCAGCTGTGTGTGTGGCAATCCCTCCTATCTCCTCCACCTCCTCCTCCTGCTGTCCCTGGGCTCCAACACCGCTAGTTGTTGCCTGGTAGTGCTGTACGCACAGTCAACAGTCGCTCCTCTGTTATTGGGGTTCAGTAACGTCAGCTGTTCCCCAGCTGTGTGTGTGGCAATCCCTCTTATCTCCTCCACCTCCTCCTCCTGCTGTCCCTGGGCTCCAACACCGCTAGTTGTTGCCTGGTAGTGCTGTACGCACAGTCAACAGTCGCTCCTCTGTTATTGGGGTTCAGTAACGTCAGCTGTTCCCCAGCTGTGTGTGTGGCAATCCCTCCTATCTCCTCCACCTCCTCCTCCTGCTGTCCCTGGGCTCCAACACCGCTAGTTGTTGCCTGGTAGTGCTGTACGCACAGTCAACAGTCGCTCCTCTGTTATTGGGGTTCAGTAACGTCAGCTGTTCCCCAGCTGTGTGTGTGGCAATCCCTCCTATCTCCTCCACCTCCTCCTCCTGCTGTCCCTGGGCTCCAACACCGCTAGTTGTTGCCTGGTAGTGCTGTACGCACAGTCAACAGTCGCTCCTCTGTTATTGGGGTTCAGTAACGTCAGCTGTTCCCCAGCTGTGTGTGTGGCAATCCCTCCTATCTCCTCCACCTCCTCCTCCTGCTGTCCCTGGGCTCCAACACCGCTAGTTGTTGCCTGGTAGTGCTGTACGCACAGTCAACAGTCGCTCCTCTGTTATTGGGGTTCAGTAACGTCAGCTGTTCCCCAGCTGTGTGTGTGGCAATCCCTCCTACCTCCTCCAACTCCTCCTCCTGCTGTCCCTGGGCTCCAACACCGCTAGTTGTTGCCTGGTAGTGCTGTACGCCCCGTCAACAGTCGCTCCTCTGTTATTGGGGTTCAGTAACGTCAGCTGTTCCCCAGCTGTGTGTGTGGCAATCCCTCCTATCTCCTCCACCTCCTCCTCCTGCTGTCCCTGGGCTCCAACACCGCTAGTTGTTGCCTGGTAGTGCTGTATGCACAGTCAACAGTTGCTCCTCTGTTATTGGGGTTCAGTAACGTCAGCTGTTCCCCAGCTGTGTGTGTGGCAATCCCTCCTATCTCCTCCACCTCCTCCTCCTGCTGTCCCTGGGCTCCAACACCGCTAGTTGTTGCCTGGTAGTGCTGTACGCACAGTCAACAGTCGCTCCTCTGTTATTGGGGTTCAGTAACGTCAGCTGTTCCCCAGCTGTGTGTGTGGCAATCCCTCCTATCTCCTCCACCTCCTCCTCCTGCTGTCCCTGGGCTACAACACCGCTAGTTGTTGTCCAGAAGTGCTGTCCGCACAGAGCCAAACACCTCGCCAATGTGTTAGTGGGGTTCAGTAATGCCTGCTGTTCCCCTGCTGTGTATACGGCAACGTGTCATGCGACCGCCACGCAGGCACAACAACTTAAATTTAAGGGAACCTGTCCCCCCCCCCAAGGCGTTTGTTACTGAAAGAGCCACCTTGTGCAGCAGTAATAATGATGCAAAAGGAAAAAGTGGCTCTTTTTGTGGTGCTCCTTGCACACGCTGAACTTGACACTTATGAAATGTGTCCCCTCACACCGTTAAACCGTCCGGTCGGAGGGACTTTCCTTTGTCATGTGACGCAGCACAGCTGTCATTTTTACCCCCTTGGCGCCGTGCGCCGCCTCCTCAGCGTTGTTTGAATCTGTCCCGGAGCCTGCGCTGTTATGTTAGCCCTTGTCCATGCACACATTTTGCGCTGCCCATCTTCTGACATCATTTGGTGTCAGGCTGGCTGCGCCTGTGCGGCCGCGCTGGACGAGATCCCGCCTCGTAGTGTCTTCTGATTTAATCCCACTGCGGGCCTTTGATCCATGGACATGCGCAGTGCATATCTTAACCTCCGCCTCTCTCTCATCTCCCTCAGCCTTCTTCAGACTGTGCGCCGTCAGCTGATCCCTAATAGCATGCCACGGCCATGACGCCGCACAGTCTGAAGAAGCTGGAAGGAGGGGAGTGAGAGGCAAGTATATGCACTGCGCATGCCCATGGATCACAGGTCCGCAGAGTGATTACATTAGATGACACAGCGAGGCGGGATCTTGGCCAGCGCAGCCGCACAGGCGCAGCCAGCCTGACACCAAATGATGTCAGAAGATGGGCAGCGCAAAATGTGTGCATGGACAAGGGCTAACATAACAGCGCAGGCTCCAGGACAGATTCAAACAACGCTGAGGAGGCGGCGCACGGCGCCAAGGGGGTAAAAATTACAGCTGTGCTGCGTCACATGACAAAGGAAAGTCCCTCCGACCGGACGGTTTAACGGTGTGAGGGGACACATTTCATAAGTGTCAAGTTCAGCGTTTGCAAGGACCATAATTAAAAGAGGTAAGTTTACCTTTTCCAGCATTAGTGCTGTACAATATGGCTCTTTCAGCTACAAACCCCTGGGGGGGTTAAAGGTTCCCTTTCAACTTGCTCCAGTGCAGGTTTCGGCCTACACTATGCTCCTCCTGCTGACCCTGGGCTCTAACACCGCCAGTTGGCACCCAGATGTGCTAGCTGCACAGAGAAAAACACCAGCCAATGTGTCAGTGGGGTTCAGCAACACCAGCTGTACCCCTGCTGTGTAGCCGGCAACGTGTCCTGCAACAGCCACGCAGACACAACAGACCTAAAGCTGCCGCCAGTGCAGGCTTCGGCCTACACTCCGCTCCCTCTACTCCTCCTGCTGACCCTGGGCTCTGACACCGCCAGTTGGGGCCCAGAAGTGCTGGCTGCACAGAGCCAAACACCTCGCCAATGTGTCAGTGGGGTTCAGCACCGCCAGCTGTTCCCCTGCTGTCTAGCCGGCATCGTGTCCTGCAACAGCCACGCAGACACAAGAACTGAAATTGAAGGGAACTTGTCTCCCCTCCCCCAGGCGTTTGTATGTTTCACAGCCACCTTGTACATCAGTAATGCTGCATGTGTGCAAGGTGGCTCAGAAACTTATTCCCCTTGCACACGTGGAACTGAACACGTCTAAAATGTGTCCTCTGTGACCATTAAACCGTCCCTGAGGTGTGACTTTCCTTTGTAGTTACACGCTGCAACCCCCTTGGTAGCGCTGCCCGTCTTCTGGCATCATTGTTTGGCTGGCTGCGCCTCTGCGGCCGCCCTGGCCCACACAACGCCCCTCGCTGTCTAATTTATTTTGACTGCGAGGGTGTGATTGACGGTAATGAGCAGTGCATATCTTCGCCAGGCTGTCCCTCATCTCCTTCGGCCTTCTTCAGACTGTGCGGCTTCATGGCCGTGGCATGCGACAAGGGATCAGCTGACGCCGCACTGTCTGAAGCAGGTGTAAGGACCCGAGTGTGAGAGGCGAACATATGTACTGCGCCAGGCCATGAATCCCAGCCCCGCAGTGTTTTAACAATGTAAAGACACTGCGGGGGCTGGGATTCATGGTCATCGCGAACCGCACCGTCCAACATTAAATGATGTCAGAAGATGGGCAGCGCTAACAGCGCAAGGCCAAGGGATAACACGACAGCGCAGACTCCTGTGCAGCAAATAACGACGCTCAGGAGGCCGCGCCCAGCACCAAGGTGGGATTTTTGACAGCTGTGCTGCGTCTCATTACAAAGGGAACTCACGCCTCCAAAACAGTTTGACTGCTTAAGGGCCTAAATGTTATACGTGTTTCTTTCTGCGTATGCAAGGAGCAAAATTAAAAGAGCAACCTTTGACTTGTGCAGCATTACTGCTGCCCAAGCTGTGGCTCTTGTAGTTTGTAACCCCTGAGGGGGGGTTAAAGGTTACCTTTAAAATCGGTTCAATTAGGCTTCGGCCTACACTCTGCTCCACCTGCAGAGCCCGAGCTCCAACACCGCTAGTTGCTGTCCGGAAGTGCTGGCTGTACAGAGCAAAACACACGCCACTCTGTCAGTGGGGTTCAGCACCGCCAGCTGTTCCCCTGCTGTGTAGCCGGCATCGTGTCCTGCAACAGCCACGCAGACACAAAGCTGCCGCCAGTGCAGGCTTCGGCCTACACTCTGCTCCCTCTCCTCCTGCTGACCCTGGGCTCTAACACCGCCAGTTGGGGCCCGGTACTGCTAGCTGCACAGAGAAAAACACCAGCCAATGTGTCAGTGGGGTTCAGCACCGCCAGCTGTTCCCCTGCTGTGTAGCCGGCAACGTGTCCTGCAACAGCCACGCAGACACAAGAACTGAAATTGAAGGGAACCTGTCCCCCCTCCCCCAGGTGTTTGTATGTTTTACAGCCACCTTGTACAGCAGTAATGCTGCATGTGTGCAAGGTGGCTCATAAACTTATTCTCCTTGTACACGTGGAACAGAACACGTCTACAATGTGTCCCCTGAGACCATTAAAACGTCCCTGAGGTGTGACTTTACTTTGTAATGACACGCAACAACCCCCTTGGTAGCACAGCCCTTCTTCTGACATCATTGTTTGGCTGGCTGCGCCTCTGCGGCCGCCCTGCCCGACACAACGCCCCTCGGTGTCTTATTTATTTTGACTGCGAGGGTGTGATTGACGGGCATGAGCAGTGCATATATTAGCCAGGCTGTCACTCAGCTCCTTCCGCCTTCTTCAGGCTATGCGGCTCCATGGCCGTGGCATGCGATAAGGGATCAGCTGACGCCGCACAGTCTGTAGCAGGTGTAAGGACACGAGCGAGAGGTGAACATATGTACTGCGCCAGGCCATGAATCCCAGCCCCGCAGTGTGAAACACTGTAAAGACACTGCGGGGCTGGGATTCATGGGCATCGCGAACCGCACCAGCCGACATGAAATGATGTCAGAAGACGGGCAGCGCATGGCCAAGGGATAACGCAACAACGCAGACTCCTGTACAGCAAAATGCGATGCTCAGGAGGCCGCGCCCAGCACCAAGGTGGTATTTTTGCCAGCTGTGCTGCGTCTCATTACAAAGGGAACTCCCGCCTCCAAGACAGATTGACTGTATAAGGGCCAAAATGTTGTACGTGTTTCATTCAGCTTGTGCAAGGAACAAAATTAAAAGAGCAACCTTTGACTTGTGCAGCACTACTGCTGCATAAGGCGTGGCTCTTCTAGTTTGTAACACCTGAGGGGGGGTTAAAGGTTACCTTTAAAATTGGTTCAATTAGGCTTCGGCCTACACTCTACTCCCTCTCCTCCTGCTGACCCTGGGCTCTAACACCGCCAGTTGGGGCCCGGTACTGCTAGCTGCACAGAGAAAAACACCAGCCAATGTGTCAGTGGGGTTCAGCACCGCCAGCTGTTCCCCTGCTGTGTAGCCGGTAACGTGTCCTGCAACAGCCACGCAGACACAAAGCTGCCGCCAGTGCAGGCTTCGGCCTACACTCTGCTCCCTCTCCTCCTGCTGACCCTGGGCTCTAACACTGCCAGTTGGGGCCCGGTACTGCTAGCTGCACAGAGAAAAACACCAGCCAATGTGTCAGTGGGGTTCAGCACCGCCAGCTGTTCCCCTGCTGTGTAGCCGGCAACGTGTCCTGCAACAGCCACGCAGACACAAGAACTGAAATTGAAGGGAACCTGTCCCCCCTCCCCCAGGTGTTTGTATGTTTTACAGCCACCTTGTACAGCAGTAATGCTGCATGTGTGCAAGGTGGCTCATAAACTTATTCTCCTTGTACACGTGGAACAGAACACGTCTACAATGTGTCCCCTGAGACCATTAAAACGTCCCTGAGGTGTGACTTTACTTTGTAATGACACGCAACAACCCCCTTGGTAGCACAGCCCTTCTTCTGACATCATTGTTTGGCTGGCTGCGCCTCTGCGGCCGCCCTGCCCGACACAACGCCCCTCGGTGTCTTATTTATTTTGACTGCGAGGGTGTGATTGACGGGCATGAGCAGTGCATATCTTCGCCAGGCTGTCACTCAGCTCCTTCCGCCTTCTTCAGACTGTGCGGCTTCATGGCCGTGGCATGCGATAAGGGATCAGCTGACACCGCACAGTCTGTAGCAGATGTAAGGACACGAGCGAGAGGCGAACAAATGTACTGCGCCAGGCCATGAATCCCAGCCCCGCAGTGTGAAACACTGTAAAGACACTGCGGGGCTGGGATTCATGGGCATCACGAACCGCACCAGCCGACATGAAATGATGTCAGAAGACGGGCAGCGCATGGCCAAGGGATAACGCAACAACGCAGACTCCTGTACAGCAAAATGCGATGCTCAGGAGGCCGCGCCCAGCACCAAGGTGGTATTTTTGCCAGCTGTGCTGCGTCTCATTACAAAGGGAACTCCCGCCTCCAAGACAGATTGACTGTATAAGGGCCAAAATGTTGTACGTGTTTCATTCAGCTTGTGCAAGGAACAAAGTTAAAAGAGCAACCTTTGACTTGTGCAGCACTACTGCTGCCCAAGCTGTGGCTCTTGTAGTTTGTAACCCCTGAGGGGGGGTTAAAGGTTACCTTTAAAATCGGTTCAATTAGGCTTCGGCCTACACTCTGCTCCACCTGCAGAGCCTGGGCTCCAACACCGCTAGTTGCTGTCCGGAAGTGCTGGCTGCACAGAGCAAAACACACGCCACTCTGTCAGTGGGGTTCAGCACCGCCAGCTGTTCCCCTGCTGTGTAGCCGGCAACATGTCCTGCAACAGCCACGCAGACACAACAGACCTACAAATGCCTCCAGTGCAGGCTTCGGCCTACACTCTGCTCCCCCTGCTGACCCTTTGCTCCAACACCGCTAGTTGGGGCTCTAGGAAGACAAGCTTGAATAGGTCCCCATCCTGGTTCCAGCACCGTCAGCTGGTTCCGGGCAGAGCCTTTGGCTTAGGTGCCTCCCTCTGGGTATCCGAGTTCCACCAACGTCAGGTGGTCCTTGGTAGTGCTTTCAGGCACGGGTACCTCCTGCTTAGTAACCGGGTTCCAGTAACGTCAGCTGGTCCTCAGTAGTTCCATTGGCTCTTGGACCTTCGGCTACCCATCCGGGTTCCAGTACCGTCAGCTGGTTCTCGGCAGTGTCTTTTGCTCTTGTACCTTCTGCTCCACATCCTGGTTCCAGTACCGTCAGCTGGTTCTGGGCAGAGCCTTTGGCTTAGGTGCCTCCCTCTGGGTATCTGAGTTCCACCAACGTCAGGTGGTCCTTGGTAGTGCTTTCAGCACGGGTACCTCCTGCTTAGTAACCGGGTTCCAGTAACGTCAGCTGGTCCTCGGTAGTTCCATTGGCTCTTGGACCTTCGGCTACCCATCCGGGTTCCAGTACCGTCAGCTGGTTCTCGGCAGTGTCTTTTGCTCTTGTACCTTCTGCTCCCCATCCTGGTTCCAGTACCGTCAGCTGGTTCCGGGCAGAGCCTTTGGCTTAGGTGCCTCCCTCTGGGTATCCGAGTTCCACCAACGTCAGGTGGTCCTTGGTAGTGCTTTCAGGCACGGGTACCTCCTGCTTAGTAACCGGGTTCCAGTAACGTCAGCTGGTCCTCGGTAGTTCCATTGGCTCTTGGACCTTCGGCTACCCATCCGGGTTCCAGTACCGTCAGCTGGTTCTCGGCAGTGTCTTTTGCTCTTGTACCTTCTGCTCCCCATCCTGGTTCCAGTACCGTCAGCTGGTTCCGGGCAGAGCCTTTGGCTTAGGTGCCTCCCTCTGGGTATCCGAGTTCCACCAACATCAGGTGGTCCTTGGTAGTGCTTTCAGGCACGGGTACCTCCTGCTTAGTAACCGGGTTCCAGTAACGTCAGCTGGTCCTCGGTAGTTCCATTGGCTCTTGGGCCTTCGGGTAGCCATCCGAGTTCCAGTTCCATCAGCTGTTTCTCGGCATTTTCTCAGCCTTCTTGTACCTTCTGCTACATTTCCAAGTTCAAGACCCTAAAGATGACGACCCGGAAGACCACCCCTAAGATGACGACGACACCAGAGACGACAACCACTGAGATGATGACGACCCTGGAGACGATGACCCTGAAGACCACCCCGATGACGACGACCCCGGAGACGACGACCCTGGAGACGACGATGACCTGGAAGACCGAGAAGCAGAAGAACAAGAGGCTGCAGAACAAAGAGCAGAAGAACATTAAGCATAAGACTAAATATCAGAGCAAAAGATATTATCTAAATTATAAGCAGAAGAAGACTAAGCAGTGTATGGGGGTGAGTCCGTTCCTCCTCGTGGTGCCCCTGGATAAAGCCTGATGCTGCAGGCCAAACTGAACGCGGACAAATGTAACTCTTTTGTGACAGGCAGAACGGAAGGTGTAATCTTCAAACTTTTATAGATAACAACTACGGGAATGCCTGTCACAAATAAGAATATGATGAAGAAGTTGAATATGAAGAAGATAATAGTTAAATAAAAAGAATATGAACAATGTAACAAAAAAAATAATAGGTAGAAGATGAAGATGAAGATGAAGAAGGTGAAGAAGTTGATGTCAAAGAAGCTGATGATGAGGATAATGAAGAAGAAAGTGTGGGAGAAGTAAAAAAGAAGGTGAAGGGCGTGGAAGTAGTGAAACATCAATATCTGACAAAATAAAAAAAAAATTAACATAGTCAAAATCTTTCTAACGCCGAACGTCATAAAAAACAAAACAAAATCCTGCTATTCTATTAGATTGGGCTAAACCTCTGTGACTTTAATGTCTCCGCCACCTCCCCCAATACATCCTACATTATTCTTAGTTGTTTTCCTTCATGTAGAATGAACCTACAAGTTAAGAAAGGGTTTATTTTAATTCCGATATTTTCGTCCCATTGACTTGCATTGGGATCGGGTATCTGTATCGGATTAGATCCGATACTTTGACGGTATCGGCCGATACTTTCCGATACCGATACTTTCCGATATCGGAGGGTATCGCTCAACACTATTCATAAGATATGTGGACGATATCCTGGTCGTGTGGGATGGCACGAAAGATAGCTTTATACAATTTGTAGATTTTTGGGGGGAAAATAACACTATGGACATGAAATTTACTTCTCAATATGGGGGTCAGAAACTGGAATTTCTGGATGTTAGACTGGAAATACAAGATGGCATTTTGTATACTGAAGTTTTTCGAAAACCTACTTCTTCTAATGCACTCCTCCACTACAACAGCGCCCATCCGCAATATACGAAGCAGGCTTTAGCATATAGCCAGTTTTTAAGGGTAAAGAGAATTAACAGCAGTCAAAATGGTTTTAGGAAGCAGTCACATGAATTATATAAGCGTTTCGAAAATCGGGGTTACCCACATCCCTTGTTAAACGCAGCTCTAGAAAGAGCTGACACTGCAGATCTTTCCAAAAAAAAAGCCAGAGAAAAAAACAAAAGAAGAAAAACAATTTGTGTTCAGCTTTAAGTTTGGCCCCATGGACACATATACAGGTCCTTCTCAAAAAATTAGCATATAGTGTTAAATTTCATTATTTACCATAATGTAATGATTACAATTAAACTTTCATAAGTAGTGGAGCGTCGGGTGGTTTCGTCAAACTCAATTTGACAGGTGGACACGCCCCTATCAAAGTGTATCAAACTGTGTAACCCCTCCCCCCTGCCAGCTGTCCTCCTTGTCTTCTAACAGCAGCTGTGTGGCAGCGCCCCCTCCCTTTTTTATATAGTTTAATATTATTTTCACTGTATTTGATACGGTGAATATTATCTCCGTAATTGTTTTATATTAGAGTTTTATATTTATAGGTGGGGATTATAATGCGCGCATTATGTATGCGGGCATGTTACAACCTGAATATTATCCCCGGGGCATGTTACAACATGCCCCTGGGCATGTTACAACATGAATATTATCCCCGTAATTGTCTTATATTAGAGTTTTATATTTATATGGGTATTTATAATGCGCGCATTATGTATGCGGGCATGTTACAACATGAATGTTATCCCCGGTGCATGTTACAACATGAATGTTATCCCCGTAATTGTTTTATATTAGAGTTTTATATTTATAGGTGATTTATAATGGCCGCATTATGTGTGCGACCATATTACAACAAGCGCCGGTATGAATCGTGGTGTTTTATACCTTTATAAAAAAAGCAAAAGACAGGGTATTGTAAAAGTAAAAGATATTTATTGTAAATAAACACATCTCAGTATAAAAGCACTCGCGTTAAATAGCACGTTTGGTTATACAGCAACAAACTCTTACCGAATAATGTGATTATTTATCCACTATAAGTTGTGATTCATTATCACTGAACACATTCTAACTGCAGAAACTCTGGCTGTCTAGTTAACGGCCACACAACTGCGGGCATTTAAGTAAGGAATACTGTCTCCTACTTAATTACCCTAACAGCTGCGATCACGGTGCTTGGAAAATGACTGCGTATGATTCAAATCATTGTTTGTGGGGCTCCCCACAGCTGTTTCTCCGGTACCCCAAATAACGGCGCAAGCAGAGTTTGGCTAAAAATAGTTTACTGTGCGAAGTAAGGTGTGCTAGAATTCTCACTAGCTGAGAAAACACAGAATTTGCTAGCAGCTGTCACACAAAGCAACTGTCACCTTGAACGTCCTCTAAGAATTTAAACAACTAGTTAGATCAGTGAAGACAAGTGCAGTTTTGATTAAATTGATAATTGCAATTAGAACGCGGTAAATTTGAAAATGTTGACAAAATAATCGTGAGTGAAGACAAGTGCAGTTGGCCACTGCACATTTAGAGTGAAACAGCATATTTTTCAGCTTATAACGCAGTTTCTCATTTTCATGAGTTTTAAGAGGGCGTGTTATGTGTGATACGGGGGCTACATGCTCGTGTGGTTAATAGATAAAATACAGATATGATATGCCAATTCACCAACAGTGACCGGCTTACACATAACTCGACAATAATCAAGGGTAGATATACAATACAAGGCAATAGACTTTATTAAAGTATGTATCAGACAGGCGTGATATTTACTAAGGCAGCTGAAATGAATTGCCTCTGTAATCAGAGCAGTGTATTTTATACACAGTGTTCACATATAGTGAATAGTGCTTCTATATGTATTTGTGCTGAGAGTGCATTCTGCAACCAGAGCGATACTGCTAGCTATCACTGTGAAACTTTCAGACAAGCACAGTATATTCTGGACATATTATGTATAATTATTAGTTAATTTTTTCACTAAAATTATAATCTCTGCCCGAACAGCGGATTAAACTTGAAAATTTTGACAAAAACTATCCTATATTAATGTGCGTATTTTTATTACACTCACCCCAGGTCATATTATGTATAATTATTAGTTAATTGTTCACTAAAATGATAATTTCTGCCCGAACAGCGGGTTAAACTTGAAAATTTTGACAAAAACTATCCTATTTTATGGCTCGTATTTTTATTACACTCATCCCCAAATGAGCCATTGCTAATTTGATGACACAATTTTTAGCATTTCAACACTATACATTAACTAAATGCTAGAGCTTATGTTACAGTATTTTATCTGTTTATTTTATAGCATTTTATCTGTTTATTTTATAGCATATTAGATTTTCACATTATTTGTAGCTGTTTGTGCGGCTGCCTCTGTAAGCCGCATTTTTCTGCCGACAGGCCATAAAGATGTGACCGTAGCCGCAGCTCGCTGAGCGTTACCACCGGACTCACTTCTCTTTGGAGGCTTCTGAATGTACACTATTCCCACCCACGGACAGTTTTCATTTAAAAATATGAATATTATTGAATATAATGTATTACCTATGTTACAGTATTTTATTTTCCCGGTGTTACATTTGTTTTGCTGTCTGTTTTACCACTTCAATGCTATACATTAACTAAATGCTAGAGTTTCTGTAACAGAAACTAGGGACCAGTGTTTTGACAGGGTATAAAGCGGTTGTTTTATACATGACAGGTATATGAATATAAAAAGTAAAAATCATCACATGTACAATTAACATACACCATTACACTTCTTATAAAATAGAGTATATTATGTATATTCTGTGTTTCTGCCCGATTATTTGATTATTTGATTTATACCTCACTGTATGGGATTATTATGTATAGATATGAATATTACTGAATAGCCTCATATCTCCCCGGCCGTAATAGGCTCTAATGCTATAACATCCCACCTCTGCTTGCTGTCTCAGATCTCAACCACAGTAATAGAGTCTGGTGGTATAACCGGCCACCTCAGTTTCTGTAGGGGGAGCGGGGTGTGTTTCTACAGTATTATTCTGTTGTGAGCTTGAAGTCTGGGCACTATAACTGCTAACAGCTGCTAAGATTTTCTGTGGTGCAGATACAAGCACTCAACTTGCTAGCAGCTGTTAAAATGTATCTGTACTGACCACTAACTAGATGTCAGGTTGTGTGATATAGTTTAATTTGTTAATACAGTGAATATTATCCCAGTAATTGTTTTATATTAGATGTTTATATGATATATTAAGATTAGTCTTGCTTGACAAGCCAGTGTTCTGACATTTTCATAAACCTATAGCCCCAATAATATTTATTTGGACTGCAGATAATTAATTAAAAGCGCATAAAGCGTGTTAAATAGACAGTACATCAAAATCACAGCGAATCAAAATGTATTAAATTGATTACTGATACGCTTCCAACAAATTGATAATAATATCAAAAGTGTACCAACAATATTTATTCTCTTTTATTGACATCGGATATCGTAGCGCCTGTGCCGTCTATTTGCACACAATCATTTTGAAACCGTGTTTTGCTGACCTTAAACATTTTGTATAACAGATGTGTTTCTCCGGATTTTTCTAGCGCAGCTCGCTGAGCGTTACCACTGCACTCGCCTCTCTTTGCTGTTTCTGAATGTACACTATTCTTACCCATAGACAGCTTTCCTTTAAAAAATACGAATATTATTGAATATAATGTTTTACATATGTCACAGTATTTTATTTTCCTGGTGTTACTTTAATAATAATAATGATGATAATAATAATAATAATAATCATACACCGCAAAATTGTGTCAATATTGAACGACTATGAAATTTTCCATAAAAATCTTCTTGGTTAGCCCAAGACACGTAAGAAACAAATGCAGGACTTTTACAACCGCCACAGACACGTATATTATTCCATCATTCTTTAATTCAACATTATTTTATCACACATTAATTTCACAGATGTCTGTGCCATCTATTTGCACACAACCATTTTGAAGCCGTGTTTTGCAGACCTTAAACATTTGTATAACAGCTGTGTTTCTCATGATTTTTCTAGCGCAGCTCGCTGAGCGTTACCACTGCACTCATTTCTCTTTGCTGCTTCTGAATGTACACTATTCCCAACCATGGACAGTTTTCCTTTAAAAAATATGCGTATTATTGAATATAATGTTTTACATATGTTACAGTATTTTATTTTATTAATAGTTACTTTTAACTATTCTTTTAGAGTGCCTAGTAGATTTATATTCTTTGCCTGATATATTTCTACACAAAGCTTCAAACTATTTTGTAATTTATAATGTATCACAGTAGTTTCATATGAAGTTACATCTTAGGCCCCATTCAGACTATTGTAATATCTGTAGCTTAAAATAGAGCCAAATAGCTACTTTCAAATCCGGACATACACCACTGATTTTAATGGGGTCTAAGGGGGTTCTATCATGGTTTCCACATAATAGTTATGGAAAGAATAATGCTACAGAATTGGCCGCTCCGGTTATAAAACAAAAATGATGAAAATTATCCATGATGTTAATGTGAAAAAGGCTTATGCCGTGGGTTTATGGATCTCTACAATAAACACCATGTGTAGAAATTTGGCTCTAGAACTTGTTGGATTAGTGAATATAATAACGTTTGTCATATTTTATAACATGCAGCTAATGATTCCTGCTTTCAACTTGTATGTAACTGGATTAAAATAAAGAATAATGACCTAGCTGATTTGGGTGATATTGTAAAACCATTTATTGTTTCTACTACTTGGCAATTGTTACATTCAGTTATTTTTATTTATTTATTTATTTTTATTTTTATTTATTTATTTATTTATTTTTCCATGGAATTTGTTAGTCATTACAATTATTTTTGCTCCCAAGATAGGCTATTAGAGCCACCAAGCTACATAAGTGTGCAGGCTCCTGAATATTACAATTACAAAACATTCAAAGTTTGTTTCTCCACTTTTTGCAGATAATAAATCTTAATTTCTTTATAATCTGACTTTTAGTTATAGTTTGTCGCCGTTCTTTGGCGTTCTATGTATACCGTAAATTTTGCTTCCTTTCAGTGAATAATATAAGACAGATTATTTTTATTCAAAAAACATCTAACTTATGTATACTTTTAAAGCTTTGTTACATTTCTAACCGGTCTTCACCATGCTGTGTAACATAAATACATGCGGCCTTGTAGTGATTTAATATAGTGCACCAAACATGATATGGTTTTTGGTTTCTCTGAACTGACGCAAACAAAACATATAAGGTAGTACGGCACAAGACGTGAGACACAACACATGCAACACACACAACAAACACACACAACAAACACACACAACACATACAGCAAACACACACAACATACAGAACACACACAACACATACAACACAAACAACAAACATACACACACACACAACATACAGAACACACACAACACATGCAACACACACACACACACAACAAACACACACAACACATACAACACACACAACAAACATACACACACACAACATACAGAACACATGCAACACACACAACAAACACACACAACAAACACACACAACACATACAGCAAACACACACAACATACAGAACACACACAACACATACAACACAAACAACAAACATACACACACAACATACAGAACACACACAACACATGCAACACACACACACACACCACAAACACACACAACACATACAACACACACAACAAACATACACACACACAACATACAGAACACATGCAACACACACAACAAACACACACAACAAACACACACAACACATACAGCAAACACACACAACATACAGAACACACACAACACATACAACACAAACAACAAACATACACACACAACATACAGAACACACACAACACATGCAACACACACACACACACACCACAAACACACACAACACATACAACACACACAACAAACATACACACACACAACATACAGAACACACACAACACATACAGCAAACACACACAACATACAGAACACACACAACACATACAACACAAACAACAAACATACACACACACAACATACAGAACACACACAACACATACAACACACACACACACAACAAACACACACAACACATACAACACACACACAACAAACATACACACACACACACAACATACAGAACACACACAACACATGCAACACACACACAACAAAACACACACAACAAACACACACAACACATACAGCACCTTTCGACAATTCTCACCTCTCTTTACAGAGCCACAAACTTATAATGGCAAAATGTTGATGCCTCCATCAGCACAAAGCTGGATTTTTGCATTATTTCACAGTGAATGATGAGTTCAGGAGGCAAAGGTGGAGGAGAAGTGGCCATGAGTGCAGAAGTATTATTTCTATAAAGATTGAGCTGCGGGCACGCTCACGGCTTGTGCCGTACTACCTTATATGTTTTGTTTGCGTCAGTTCAGAGAAACCAAAAACCATATCATGTTTGGTGCACTATATTAAATCACTACAAGGCCGCATGTATTTATGTTACACAGCATGGTGAAGACCGGTTAGAAATGTAACAAAGCTTTAAAAGTATACATAAGTTAGATGTTTTTTGAATAAAAATAATCTGTCTTATATTATTCACTGAAAGGAAGCAAAATTTACGGTATACATAGAACGCCAAAGAACGGTGACAAACTATAACTAAAAGTCAGATTATAAAGAAATTAAGATTTATTATCTGCAAAAAGTGGAGAAACAAACTTTGAATGTTTTGTAATTGTAATATTCAGGAGCCTGCACACTTATGTAGCTTGGTGGCTCTAATAGCCTATCTTGGGAGCAAAAATAATTGTAATGACTAACAAATTCCATGGAAAAATAAATAAATAAATAAATAAAAATAAAAATAAATAAATAAATAAAAATAACTGAATGTAACAATTGCCAAGTAGTAGAAACAATAAATGGTTTTACAATATCACCCAAATCAGCTAGGTCATTATTCTTTATTTTAATCCAGTTACATACAAGTTGAAAGCAGGAATCATTAGCTGCATGTTATAAAATATGACAAACGTTATTATATTCACTAATCCAACAAGTTCTAGAGCCAAATTTCTACACATGGTGTTTATTGTAGAGATCCATAAACCCACGGCATAAGCCTTTTTCACATTAACATCATGGATAATTTTCATCATTTTTGTTTTATAACCGGAGCGGCCAATTCTGTAGCATTATTCTTTCCATAACTATTATGTGGAAACCATGATAGAACCCCCTTAGACCCCATTAAAATCAGTGGTGTATGTCCGGATTTGAAAGTAGCTATTTGGCTCTATTTTAAGCTACAGATATTACAATAGTCTGAATGGGGCCTAAGATGTAACTTCATATGAAACTACTGTGATACATTATAAATTACAAAATAGTTTGAAGCTTTGTGTAGAAATATATCAGGCAAAGAATATAAATCTACTAGGCACTCTAAAAGAATAGTTAAAAGTAACTATTAATAAAATAAAATACTGTAACATATGTAAAACATTATATTCAATAATACGCATATTTTTTAAAGGAAAACTGTCCATGGTTGGGAATAGTGTACATTCAGAAGCAGCAAAGAGAAATGAGTGCAGTGGTAACGCTCAGCGAGCTGCGCTAGAAAAATCATGAGAAACACAGCTGTTATACAAATGTTTAAGGTCTGCAAAACACGGCTTCAAAATGGTTGTGTGCAAATAGATGGCACAGACATCTGTGAAATTAATGTGTGATAAAATAATGTTGAATTAAAGAATGATGGAATAATATACGTGTCTGTGGCGGTTGTAAAAGTCCTGCATTTGTTTCTTACGTGTCTTGGGCTAACCAAGAAGATTTTTATGGAAAATTTCATAGTCGTTCAATATTGACACAATTTTGCGGTGTATGATTATTATTATTATTATTATCATCATTATTATTATTAAAGTAACACCAGGAAAATAAAATACTGTGACATATGTAAAACATTATATTCAATAATATTCGTATTTTTTAAAGGAAAGCTGTCTATGGGTAAGAATAGTGTACATTCAGAAACAGCAAAGAGAGGCGAGTGCAGTGGTAACGCTCAGCGAGCTGCGCTAGAAAAATCCGGAGAAACACATCTGTTATACAAAATGTTTAAGGTCAGCAAAACACGGTTTCAAAATGATTGTGTGCAAATAGACGGCACAGGCGCTACGATATCCGATGTCAATAAAAGAGAATAAATATTGTTGGTACACTTTTGATATTATTATCAATTTGTTGGAAGCGTATCAGTAATCAATTTAATACATTTTGATTCGCTGTGATTTTGGTGTATTGTCTATTTAACACGCTTTATGCGCTTTTAATTAATTATCTGCAGTCCAAATAAATATTATTGGGGCTATAGGTTTATGAAAATGTCAGAACACTGGCTTGTCAAGCAAGACTAATCTTAATATATCATATAAACATCTAATATAAAACAATTACTGGGATAATATTCACTGTATTAACAAATTAAACTATATCACACAACCTGACATCTAGTTAGTGGTCAGTACAGATACATTTTAACAGCTGCTAGCAAGTTGAGTGCTTGTATCTGCACCACAGAAAATCTTAGCAGCTGTTAGCAGTTATAGTGCCCAGACTTCAAGCTCACAACAGAATAATACTGTAGAAACACACCCCGCTCCCCCTACAGAAACTGAGGTGGCCGGTTATACCACCAGACTCTATTACTGTGGTTGAGATCTGAGACAGCAAGCAGAGGTGGGATGTTATAGCATTAGAGCCTATTACGGCCGGGGAGATATGAGGCTATTCAGTAATATTCATATCTATACATAATAATCCCATACAGTGAGGTATAAATCAAATAATCAAATAATCGGGCAGAAACACAGAATATACATAATATACTCTATTTTATAAGAAGTGTAATGGTGTATGTTAATTGTACATGTGATGATTTTTACTTTTTATATTCATATACCTGTCATGTATAAAACAACCGCTTTATACCCTGTCAAAACACTGGTCCCTAGTTTCTGTTACAGAAACTCTAGCATTTAGTTAATGTATAGCATTGAAGTGGTAAAACAGACAGCAAAACAAATGTAACACCGGGAAAATAAAATACTGTAACATAGGTAATACATTATATTCAATAATATTCATATTTTTAAATGAAAACTGTCCGTGGGTGGGAATAGTGTACATTCAGAAGCCTCCAAAGAGAAGTGAGTCCGGTGGTAACGCTCAGCGAGCTGCGGCTACGGTCACATCTTTATGGCCTGTCGGCAGAAAAATGCGGCTTACAGAGGCAGCCGCACAAACAGCTACAAATAATGTGAAAATCTAATATGCTATAAAATAAACAGATAAAATGCTATAAAATAAACAGATAAAATACTGTAACATAAGCTCTAGCATTTAGTTAATGTATAGTGTTGAAATGCTAAAAATTGTGTCATCAAATTAGCAATGGCTCATTTGGGGATGAGTGTAATAAAAATACGAGCCATAAAATAGGATAGTTTTTGTCAAAATTTTCAAGTTTAACCCGCTGTTCGGGCAGAAATTATCATTTTAGTGAACAATTAACTAATAATTATACATAATATGACCTGGGGTGAGTGTAATAAAAATACGCACATTAATATAGGATAGTTTTTGTCAAAATTTTCAAGTTTAATCCGCTGTTCGGGCAGAGATTATAATTTTAGTGAAAAAATTAACTAATAATTATACATAATATGTCCAGAATATACTGTGCTTGTCTGAAAGTTTCACAGTGATAGCTAGCAGTATCGCTCTGGTTGCAGAATGCACTCTCAGCACAAATACATATAGAAGCACTATTCACTATATGTGAACACTGTGTATAAAATACACTGCTCTGATTACAGAGGCAATTCATTTCAGCTGCCTTAGTAAATATCACGCCTGTCTGATACATACTTTAATAAAGTCTATTGCCTTGTATTGTATATCTACCCTTGATTATTGTCGAGTTATGTGTAAGCCGGTCACTGTTGGTGAATTGGCATATCATATCTGTATTTTATCTATTAACCACACGAGCATGTAGCCCCTGTATCACACATAACACGCCCTCTTAAAACTCATGAAAATGAGAAACTGCGTTATAAGCTGAAAAATATGCTGTTTCACTCTAAATGTGCAGTGGCCAACTGCACTTGTCTTCACTCACGATTATTTTGTCAACATTTTCAAATTTACCGCGTTCTAATTGCAATTATCAATTTAATCAAAACTGCACTTGTCTTCACTGATCTAACTAGTTGTTTAAATTCTTAGAGGACGTTCAAGGTGACAGTTGCTTTGTGTGACAGCTGCTAGCAAATTCTGTGTTTTCTCAGCTAGTGAGAATTCTAGCACACCTTACTTCGCACAGTAAACTATTTTTAGCCAAACTCTGCTTGCGCCGTTATTTGGGGTACCGGAGAAACAGCTGTGGGGAGCCCCACAAACAATGATTTGAATCATACGCAGTCATTTTCCAAGCACCGTGATCGCAGCTGTTAGGGTAATTAAGTAGAAGACAGTATTCCTTACTTAAATGCCCGCAGTTGTGTGGCCGTTAACTAGACAGCCAGAGTTTCTGCAGTTAGAATGTGTTCAGTGATAATGAATCACAACTTATAGTGGATAAATAATCACATTATTCGGTAAGAGTTTGTTGCTGTATAACCAAACGTGCTATTTAACGCGAGTGCTTTTATACTGAGATGTGTTTATTTACAATAAATATCTTTTACTTTTACAATACCCTGTCTTTTGCTTTTTTTATAAAGGTATAAAACACCACGATTCATACCTGCGCTTGTTGTAATATGGTCGCACACATAATGCGGCCATTATAAATCACCTATAAATATAAAACTCTAATATAAAACAATTACGGGGATAACATTCATGTTGTAACATGCACCGGGGATAACATTCATGTTGTAACATGCCCGCATACATAATGCGCGCATTATAAATACCCATATAAATATAAAACTCTAATATAAGACAATTACGGGGATAATATTCATGTTGTAACATGCCCAGGGGCATGTTGTAACATGCCCCGGGGATAATATTCAGGTTGTAACATGCCCGCATACATAATGCGCGCATTATAATCCCCACCTATAAATATAAAACTCTAATATAAAACAATTACGGAGATAATATTCACCGTATCAAATACAGTGAAAATGATATTAAACTATATAAAAAAGGGAGGGGGCGCTGCCACACAGCTGCTGTTAGAAGACAAGGAGGCCAGCTGGCAGGGGGGAGGGGTTACACAGTTTGATACACTTTGATAGGGGCGTGTCCACCTGTCAAATTGAGTTTGACGAAACCACCCGACGCTCCACTACTTTCATATGTTATAGATTCATTATCCACCAACTGAAATTTGTCAGGTCTTTTATTGTTTTAATACTGATGATTTTGGCATACAACTCCTGATAACCCAAAAAACCTGTCTCAATAAATTAGCATATTTCACCCGACCAATCAAATAAAAGTGTTTTTTAATACCAAACAAAAAAACCATCAAATAATAATGTTCAGTTATGCACTCAATACTTGGTCAGGAATCCTTTGGCAGAAATGACTGCTTCAATGCGGCGTGGCATGGAGGTAATCAGCCTGTGACACTGCTGAGATGTTATGGAGGCCCAGGATGCTTCAATAGCGGCCTTAAGCTCATCCAGAGTGTTGGGTCTTGCGTCTCTCAACTTTCTCTTCACAATATCCCACAGATTCTCTATGGGGTTCAGGTCAGGAGAGTTGGCAGGCCAATTGAGCACAGTAATACCATGGTCAGTAAACCATTTACCAGTGGTTTTGGCACTGTGAGCAGGTGCCAGGTCGTGCTGAAAAATGAAATCTTCATCTCCATAAAGCATTTCAGCCGATGGAAGCATGAAGTGCTCCAAAATCTCCTGATAGCTAGCTGCATTGACCCTGCCCTTGATGAAACACAGTGGACCAACACCAGCAGCTGACATGGCACCCCACACCATCACTGACTGTGGGTACTTGACACTGGACTTCAGGCATTTTGGCATTTCCTTCTCCCCAGTCTTCCTCCAGACTCTGGCACCTTGATTTCCGAATGACATGCAAAATTTGCTTTCATCAGAAAAAAGTACTTGGGACCACTTAGCAACAGTCCAGTGCTGCTTCTCTGTAGCCCAGGTCAGGCGCTTCTGCCGCTGTTTATGGTTCAAAAGTGGCTTTACCTGGGGAATGCGGCACCTGTAGCCCATTTCCTGCACACGCCTGTGCACGGTGGCTCTGGATGTTTCCACACCAGACTCAGTCCACTGCTTCCTCAGGTTCCGGTCATCTCTTCTCGTTGTACAGCGTTTTCTGCCACATTGTTTCCTTCCAACAGACTTACCATTGAGGTGCCTTGATACAGCACTCTGGGAACAGCCTATTTGTTGAGAAATTTCTTTCTGGGTCTTACCCTCTTGCTTGAGGGTGTCAATGATGGCCTTCTTGACATCTGTCAGGTCGCTAGTCTTACCCATGATGGGGGTTTTGAGTAATGAACCAGGCAGGGAGTTTTTAAAAGCCTCAGGTATCTTTTGCATGTGTTTAGAGTTAATTAGTTGATTCAGAAGATTAGGGTAATAGGTCATTTAGAGAACCTTTTCTTGATATGCTAATTTATTGAGACAGGTTTTTTGGGTTATCAGGAGTTGTATGCCAAAATCATCAGTATTAAAACAATAAAAGACCTGACAAATTTTAGTTGGTGGATAATGAATCTATAGTATATGAAAGTTTAATTGTAATCATTACATTATGGTAAATAATGAAATTTAACACTATATGCTAATTTTTTGAGAAGGACCTGTATTAGATCCATAATCAGAAAGAATTGACACATATTAGGTAAAGATCTTGATCTAACAGATATAGTCGCAAAGGGTCCACTATTTGCCAGCCGGCGGGGAAAAAATATAAAGGATTTACTGGTCCGCAACCGTATTTATAATGACCATACAAATTGGTTAGATAGAAGTATTCCGAAGGGTAACTTCAAGTGCGGGCAGTGTAACTTTTGTTCCTACCATTTAGCGGGTAATACTATAAAAATTGGGCCCATTAATCACACAGTCGGAGAATTTATTTCTTGTAAAACAACATACGTGGTATATGTAATTTTATGCCCATGCGGCTTCTATTATATAGGGAAAACCATTCGCCCCCTTTTTGTACAAATAAGAGAGCACTTTAATTCTGTACGCACGGGAAAAAGGGTCCCCCGTTTAATTAACCACGTAAGACAGTGTCATGCAGGTAATACTCACACGCTCCGTTTTGCAGGCATTGAAAGGGTGAATCCACCGCAGCAAGGAGGAAACCTGAACCAGCTACTTCTTAGAAGAGAAGCGAGATGGATATTGCGCACATGCGCAACAGGGCCAATTGGCCTCAATGAGAGAATAGACATGTCGGTCATTCTATAAGGTTCCCATGAAGCGGTGTGTTTTGAATTCCCCCCAAAAAATTTGTTTGTTTTGAGTTATTTTGTGCTTTCATGTCTTTTCTAAGTATCACATGTCATTTTAAATGTATGTAATATTGATATTTGTGTGTTATTCACGTTTTGTAAAAAGGTGTTTTATTGCACGGATGATGTAAGCAAGTGGGAGGTGATATGTTTTGGGTTCATTATAAATCCAATCTCTCCACTTCATTTAGTCATTGGGACCTGTAGAAGCACATTGGTGCGAAACAGCTGTCGTCCTTTTATCCACACGTTTCTCCCTGTCTGTAACTGCCAAATGTCCAAATAAAAGAAACTAATTTATGGGACCGGTGAGTGCACATCATTTTTCTCTTCAACATTGGACTATGGTTTTGTTTATGGATGTAGCACCCGGGATGGCCCAAATGGTTTTTTAAGGCATTGATAATACAGCTGTAAGGTGTTATACGATTTATGGGCTTATGAAAAGCAGCAGTGCTGATTTCGTTTTTTCTCCATTACTGGACCACATTGCATCTGTGCCCGCTCTTGGGTGCATACGATCAGTGACAGAGTGCACAGTAGGGATGCATGCCAAGTTAATCATCCATCATAGGGACTACTCTATAAAAAAATGTATACCATATGGTGTATGTGCAACACGTGCTAGGGCCATGGGGTACTCAGAACCAGGTCGGATGTCTCTTAAAGGAGTGGTCACGGCAGCGGTGACCCGGTCCGTGGCCCTGGGAGCGCAATAAAAATAAGAAAGGGGAAGTTCATAAGGGATTGTACGTGACGCCACCTGTGGTGTTCGGCTATAAATGGCCGACGCTGCTTAAGAAGACCACTGGGGCCGATGGTGATGCAGCTGAGCTGGTTCTGCTCCCTAAAGGTGGAGTGGGGCCCCAGGGCTACCGGTCCAGTTTTGTAAGGGACTTGTGGACGTTGGGGTGCAGGACTGAGGGTCCAGGACTGGGGGTGCAGGAATAACTAGAGGACACAAGGGTTGCAGTTTTCTTTACCTTTAATCCCAGTTTGAAGGTGCAGTTCGGGGCACAAGTCACAGCTGGTGATGGAGATCCGGGCAGCCTGGAAGCAATTCAGAGTCTACCTAGCCAGGTTTGGTTGGAGGCCTTCCTACTGTGCTGTTCTCTGGGTGCTTGGTACTTTTAGTTCTGACGTCCCTCTCTCAGTCTGTCCACTAAAAGGAACACTACCAGCATGGCAGACAGCTTGAGCCTGTTCCAGGTGTCACTCCCTCGTGGTGACTCCAGGCTCTCATTTGTTGCTGTGCCTCAAAGTGTCAGCTGGGGCCAGGAGACCTGCAATCTCCTGAATTTGGTTGCAGGGCCTGCAGTTCCCACACAACCATGGACTCCAGTGTCCGGTCTTCAGCGCTCAATGCTGGGGTGAGCTCAGTCACAGCCCCTAGCCCCCAGATTCTCCTCACTTCTCCCCTTCCAGACTCTCACTCTCTGACTCATTAACCCTGCCTCCAGTCCAGAACTTATAGGGAAGTTCCCCTGAAAGCCAGGTTAGAGCTCCCCCTCCTGGACTGGAGTCAGGAAAGGTGTTGGATGCGGACATCAGCTGGTAAGGGGACACCTCTTTGCTTCCAGGCATGGCATCATGTCTTTTTGCAATGGAATTCTGCATAGGAATGTGCAGTCTGCTGCACTTTCCTATACAGGTAAACCAACAGTATGCAGGTGCATACCTGACAGATGAAGGCCAAAAGAACACGCTTTGTCTCTGTCGGGTGAATGGTCACTTATTTCAACGTCATCAGAAAAAGCTCTGCAAGCTACATACACAGATTCGGTCTCCACAGATTTGTGAGTTAAAAATCAGAGTTGAAATGGAATCTAATAAGTACATAGATATGCCTTTTATAAATGTACAATAAATCCGTATTTACTGTGATTCCAGTGTCTCATATTGCAAAAACACAAATCTTCAGGAGTGCTAAAAATTGTAATTGTAAGATCTGCTAATTCTGTATGTAAGCATAGTTTCATAGTGGTCAAGCAAATAAAGCACTCATTTTGATATAGGTGCACAAGATCATTTTTTAAAATTGAGTGTTTTTATTATGCAAAACTATAAAAATCAGTATCCATTTGGGCATGTGCATGTAAGAAGGTGACTGGGACAGTCATGTGCTTCTCCCTTGACTAGAAAAACAGTTCTAACCTGTGTATAGGAAAAATGTTTTGTTATGCATAAAACCTTATAGTCATCAAGGTGCACGGTTAATGTATTGTTATAATATGTGGATGACTCAATGTGTTCTGATAAATGTGTTAGACATAGAGAAAGGATAAGATTAGTACATATGTTAAGATTTAACTATTAGATAGGATTAGGCTTAGTGCAGTGGTGGGCACAATAAATTCAGAAAGTAGACAAGTTTAGAGTAGAAACAGTTTGTGTTCAAAAACAGCCCAGTGTAGGAGGGGCAGCACCAGTTAACAGAGTAAGGCTAGGGTCACATTGCGTTATGTGACCGCGTTTAATGGACTACGTTACACCGCGGCATAACGCGGTGTTAACGTAGTCCCTTAACGCCGCCATAGCCTGTAATGGTGAACGCGTCGCTAGCGCCCGCCCACATTGGGTGTGCTCTAGCAATGTGCCGTCATTTGAGTGACGGACCTCGGACTCTGCTTGCAGCGTCCGCGGCGCGCCCGAGGTCCGTTCTTCGCTAGTGCAGATCGGGGATCTGCGCTAGCGGGGACGCCGAACGCGGACCCTAGAGAAGCATTGCGTTAGCGCAATCCGCTAGCGCTATGTGCTTAACGGATTGCCCTAACGCAATGTGACCCTAGCCTAAGAGATTAGATGGCGAGAATGCAGTAGTTGGAGCTCAGAGGGCACAAGGAGCATGGACTGTTTAGCAGCAAGAGAACATCAGCCATAAACTCGGAGCGGACATTACTGGAATGTCCGGGGCCTACGGTCCAAGTAAGGCAGTGAGAAACGTGCCTCAATATCTTTCTAGGGGAGGAAGACAAACAGGGAATTGCATAAGATGGGACTCATGGAAGCCGCAAAGCTAGAGGGAGTATCCCAGGGGACAGAGAGGAAAGGGATAGCTCAGGAATAGAAAACAAATATAGCCTGGAGGGGTCCCCAAATATTAAAACATAACCTTTAATGTTGTGAATTTGGATTCTGGGCTCCCCCGGTGGCTACTGGTGGAATTGAACTGGTGTTTTCATCTTCTCTGTTCACCTGTTCCCATCAAGATGTGGGAGTCGCTATATAGCCTTGCTGCTCTGTTAGTTGCTTGCCGGTCAACAATGTTATCAGAAGCCTCTCTGTGCTTGTTCCTGCTCCTAGACAACTACTAGATAAGTTGGACTCTTGTCCATGTTTGTTTTTGCATTTTTTTTCCAGTTCACAGCTGTAGTTTCGTTACTGTGTCTGGAAAGCTCTTGTGAACAGGAATTGCCACTCTTGTGTTATGAGTTAATGCCAGAGTTTTAAAGTAATTTCTGGATGGTGTTTTGATAGGGTTTTCAGCTGACCATGAAAGTGTCCTTTCTGTCTTCTGCTATGTAGTAAGTGGACCTCAAATTTGCTAAACCTATTTTCATACTACGTTTGTTATTTCATCTTAATTCACCGTCAATACATGTCAGGGGCCTCTGTCTCCTTTCGGGGTATTTCTCTAGAGGTGAGCTAGGACTGATATTTTCCTCTGCTAGCATTATTTAGTCCCCCGGCTGGTGCTGGGCATCTAGAATCAACGTAGGCATGCTACCCGGCCACTGCTAGTTGTGCGTTAGGTTTAGTTCATGGTCAGCTCAGTTCCCATCTTCCAAGAGCTAGTTCCTATATATGCTTATGCTATGTTCTCTTGCCATTGAGATCATGACAGTTTGACCGGCCCACTAAAGGGTTAAAATCCTTGGCTGAGAAAGGAGAGAAATAAGTAGTCTGCTGAAATTTTTTTTTTTTTTTTTTTTTTTCCTCTCCTTCTAATCTTTGAATGGCTCTGTGTCCACCTGTTTGTAATGGATCTTCAGAGTGTAACTGCAGGTTTGAATAATCTCGCCACGAAGGTACAAAATTTGCAAGATTTTGTTTGTCATGCACCTGTATCTGAGCCGAGAATTCCTTTGCCGGAATTTTTCTCGGGGAATAGATCTGGGTTTCAGAATTTTCGAAATAATTGCAAATTATTTTTGTCCCTGAAATCTCGCTCTGCCGGAGACCCTGCACAGCAGGTCAGGATTGTGATTTCCTTGCTCCGGGGCGACCCTCAAGACTGGGCTTTTTCATTGACACCAGGGGATCCTGCGTTGCTCAATGTGGATGCGTTTTTTCTGGCCTTGGGGTTGCTTTATGACGAACCTCATTTGGAGCTTCAGGCAGAAAAAACTTTGATGTCCCTATCTCAGGGGCAAGATGAAGCGGAAATTTACTGCCAAAGATTCCGTAAATGGTCTGTGCTTACTCAGTGGAATGAGTGCGCCCTGGCGGCGACTTTCAGAGAGGGTCTCTCTGATGCCATTAAGGATGTTATGGTGGGGTTCCCTGTGCCTGCGGGTCTGAATGAGTCCATGACAATGGCTATTCAGATCGATAGGCGTTTGCGGGAGCGCAAACCAGTGCACCATCTGGCGGTGTCCACTGAGAAGTCGCCAGAGAGTATGCAGTGTGATAGAATTCTGTCCCGAAGCGAGCGGCAGAATTTTAGACGGAAAAATGGGTTGTGTTTCTATTGTGGTGATTCTACTCATGTTATATCAGCATGCTCTAAGCGCACTAAAAAGCTTGATAAATCTGTTTCCATTTGCACCTTACCATCTAAGTTTATTCTATCTGTGACCCTGATTTGCTCTTTGTCATCTATTACCACGGACGCCTATGTCGACTCTGGCGCCGCTTTGAGTCTTATGGATTGGTCCTTTGCCAAACGCTGTGGGTATGATTTAGAGCCTTTGGAGACTCTTATTCCTCTGAAGGGGATTGACTCCACCCCATTGGCTAATAATAAACCACAATACTGGACACAAGTAACTATGCGTATTAATCCGGATCACCAGGAGATTATTCGCTTTCTGGTGCTGTATAATCTACATGATGATTTGGTGCTAGGATTGCCTTGGTTGCAATCTCACAACCCAGTCCTCGACTGGAGAGCTATGTCTGTGTTGAGCTGGGGATGTAAGGGGGCTCATGGGGATGTACCTGTGGTTTCCATTTCATCATCTATTCCCTCTGAAATTCCTGAGTTCCTGTCTGACTATCGTGACGTCTTTGAAGAATCCAAGCTTGGTTCATTACCTCCGCACCGAGAGTGCGATTGTGCCATAGATTTAATCCCGGGTAGTAAATACCCAAAGGGTCATTTATTTAATCTGTCTGTGCCTGAACATGCTGCTATGCGAGAATATATAAAGGAGTCCTTGGAAAAGGGACATATTCGTCCATCGTCATCTCCCTTAGGAGCCGGTTTTTTCTTTGTGTCAAAAAAAGACGGCTCTTTGAGACCATGTATCGATTATCGGCTTTTGAATAAAATCACTGTAAAATATCAATACCCATTGCCGTTGCTGACTGATTTGTTTGCTCGCATAAAGGGGGCCAAGTGGTTCTCTAAGATTGACCTTCGTGGGGCGTATAATTTGGTGCGAATCAGGCAGGGGGATGAGTGGAAAACCGCATTTAATACGCCCGAGGGCCACTTTGAGTATTTAGTGATGCCTTTTGGTCTTTCAAATGCTCCGTCAGTTTTCCAGTCCTTTATGCATGATATTTTTCGCGATTATTTGGATAAATTTATGATTGTGTATCTGGATGATATTCTGATTTTTTCGGATGACTGGGACTCTCATGTCCAGCAAGTCAGGAGGGTTTTCCAGGTTTTGCGGTCTAATTCTTTGTGTGTGAAGGGTTCTAAGTGTGTTTTTGGGGTACAGAGGATTTCCTTTTTTGGATATATTTTTTCTCCCTCTTCCATTGAAATGGATCCTGTCAAGGTTCAAGCTATTTGTGATTGGACGCAGCCCTCTTCTCTTAAGAGTCTTCAGAAATTTTTGGGCTTTGCTAACTTTTATCGTCGATTTATTGCTGGTTTTTCGGATATTGCTAAGCCATTGACCGATTTGACTAAGAAGGGTGCTGATGTTGCTGATTGGTCCCCTGACGCTGTGGAGGCCTTTCGGGAGCTTAAGCGCCGTTTTTCCTCTGCCCCTGTGTTGCGTCAGCCTGATGTTGCTCTACCTTTTCAGGTTGAGGTCGACGCTTCTGAGATCGGAGCTGGGGCAGTGTTGTCGCAGAAAAGTTCTGACTGCTCCGTGATGAGGCCTTGTGCCTTCTTTTCCCGTAAATTTTCGCCTGCTGAGCGGAATTATGATGTTGGGAATCGGGAGCTTTTGGCCATGAAGTGGGCTTTTGAGGAGTGGCGCCATTGGCTTGAGGGGGCCAGACATCAGGTGGTGGTATTGACTGACCACAAAAACTTGATTTATCTTGAGACCGCCAGGCGCCTGAATCCTAGACAGGCGCGCTGGTCATTATTTTTCTCTCGGTTTAATTTTGTGGTGTCATACCTACCGGGTTCTAAGAATGTTAAGGCGGATGCCCTTTCTAGGAGTTTTGAGCCTGACTCGCCTGGTAACTCTGAGCCCACAGGTATCCTTAAGGATGGAGTGGTATTGTCAGCCGTTTCTCCAGACCTGCGGCGGGCCTTGCAGGAGTTTCAGGCAGATAGACCGGATCGTTGCCCACCTGATAAACTGTTTGTTCCTGATGATTGGACCAGTAGAGTCATCTCTGAGGTTCATTCTTCTGCGTTGGCAGGTCATCCTGGCATTTTTGGTACCAGGGATTTGGTGGCAAGGTCCTTCTGGTGGCCTTCCCTGTCACGAGATGTGCGAGGCTTTGTGCAGTCTTGTGACGTTTGTGCTCGGGCCAAGCCTTGTTGCTCTCGGGCTAGTGGATTATTGTTGCCCTTGCCTATTCCTAAGAGGCCTTGGACGCACATCTCGATGGATTTTATTTCAGATCTGCCTGTTTCTCAGAAGATGTCTGTCATCTGGGTGGTGTGTGACCGTTTCTCTAAGATGGTCCATTTGGTTCCTCTGCCCAAGTTGCCTTCTTCTTCCGAGTTGGTTCCTCTGTTTTTTCAAAATGTTGTTCGTTTGCATGGTATTCCTGAGAATATCATTTCTGACAGAGGGACCCAATTCGTGTCTAGATTTTGGCGGGCATTCTGTGCTAGGATGGGCATAGATTTATCTTTTTCGTCCGCTTTCCATCCTCAGACGAATGGCCAGACCGAGCGGACTAATCAGACCCTGGAGACATATCTGAGGTGTTTTGTGTCTGCTGACCAGGATGATTGGGTTGCTTTTTTGCCATTGGCAGAGTTCGCTCTCAATAATCGGGCCAGCTCTGCCACTTTGGTGTCCCCGTTTTTCTGTAATTCGGGGTTTCATCCTCGATTTTCCTCTGGTCAGGTGGAATCTTCGGATTGTCCTGGAGTGGATGCTGTGGTGGAGAGATTGCATCTGATCTGGGGGCAGGTGGTGGACAATTTGAGGTTGTCCCAGGAGAAGACTCAGCTTTTTGCCAACCGCCACCGTCGTGTTGGTCCTCGGCTTTGTGTTGGGGATTTGGTGTGGTTGTCTTCTCGTTTTGTCCCTATGAGGGTCTCTTCTCCTAAGTTTAAGCCTCGGTTCATCGGCCCGTATAAGATATTGGAGATTCTTAACCCTGTTTCCTTCCGTTTGGACCTCCCTGCATCCTTTTCTATTCATAACGTTTTTCATCGGTCATTATTGCGCAGGTATGAGGTACCGGTTGTGCCTTCCGTTGAGCCTCCTGCTCCGGTGTTGGTTGAGGGTGAGTTGGAGTACGTTGTGGAGAAAATCTTAGACTCTCGTGTTTCCAGACGGAGACTCCAGTATCTGGTCAAGTGGAAGGGATACGGCCAGGAGGATAATTCTTGGGTGAATGCATCTGATGTTCATGCCTCTGATCTGGTTCGTGCCTTTCATAGGGCCCATCCTGATCGCCCTGGTGGTTCTGGTGAGGGTTCGGTGCCCCCTCCTTGAGGGGGGGGTACTGTTGTGAATTTGGATTCTGGGCTCCCCCGGTGGCTACTGGTGGAATTGAACTGGTGTTTTCATCTTCTCTGTTCACCTGTTCCCATCAAGATGTGGGAGTCGCTATATAGCCTTGCTGCTCTGTTAGTTGCTTGCCGGTCAACAATGTTATCAGAAGCCTCTCTGTGCTTGTTCCTGCTCCTAGACAACTACTAGATAAGTTGGACTCTTGTCCATGTTTGTTTTTGCATTTTTTTTCCAGTTCACAGCTGTAGTTTCGTTACTGTGTCTGGAAAGCTCTTGTGAACAGGAATTGCCACTCTTGTGTTATGAGTTAATGCCAGAGTTTTAAAGTAATTTCTGGATGGTGTTTTGATAGGGTTTTCAGCTGACCATGAAAGTGTCCTTTCTGTCTTCTGCTATGTAGTAAGTGGACCTCAAATTTGCTAAACCTATTTTCATACTACGTTTGTTATTTCATCTTAATTCACCGCCAATACATGTGGGGGGCCTCTGTCTCCTTTCGGGGTATTTCTCTAGAGGTGAGCTAGGACTGATATTTTCCTCTGCTAGCATTATTTAGTCCCCCGGCTGGTGCTGGGCATCTAGAATCAACGTAGGCATGCTACCCGGCCACTGCTAGTTGTGCGTTAGGTTTAGTTCATGGTCAGCTCAGTTCCCATCTTCCAAGAGCTAGTTCCTATATATGCTTATGCTATGTTCTCTTGCCATTGAGATCATGACACTTTAATCAATTATTAAAAGGACAAATATCACAAACAAACCAAATAAATTCCTCGTGCAAACCAGTGCTCATTAAAAAATGGTTTGAGCTCACCACTGTTGATGGACAAAAGATCCCGGCCTCCTTCTGGAAATACCTCGCCGAGAAATGGATCCACACAAGAAAAAGGGGAATATATATGGGGAGAGAGACATAAGCAGTATGTAATGATTTCCTAGACTCCCTGTCGTGCCCCAGTATTGCTCCTGTCCTAACAAGGACAGGCCCCAAGTGGACCCTATAGTGATACCTCCAATGAGATGGGGCTAAATACTTCCTACACGTTTCTTCCCCAATGGTGGGGATTCATCAGGGGAGTTAATATAAAGATTTGGGACGTATGAAAAAAGTAATCCTGCCCATAAGTCAAAAACCGCCCTGCAGTGGCAAGGTGCCAGGTCAGAGAAAGTGACTGCCCATCTTGACAGTGACATCCATAAGGTTCCAATGTACCCCAAAGCCCTGGGGACTGTGTGACCTTCATCAAGGGAGACGGGCCTAGGGGGTGGTATGCAGTGATGGTCACCCTGGTTTCCCTAGAAGAGAATGTCACAGGTATGTCAGAAGCTGCAGACAGTCGCACTGCATCTAGCTACAGAAGGTCTCTGTGTTTGGCTTTGCAGACACCTTCTTAACCCTTTGGACTCTTTGACCCAGTGGCAACCTTTCTCCGACTCTAATTGATACACCTGGACCTGGGTGTTTATAGACTCCCAGCCTACTGCTGGGAGTTGCCGGTAATATTTCCATTTCCCCCTGTTGAGGCTTGGTGCTATAGCTATTTCCCCATTGAAAAAGCTTACACGAAATGTGCGTCTGGATTTGGCCCCTGGGAATTCTGTGGTCTGTGCAGCGGCACTATACGACATGGATAAGTGTATGCAACCCTTATAACTTGGGTACGGGCAGTACATTTACTTTATGCCCCTGCTTTCCACTTTATCAGTTTATAATCAATGGTAGATCCTCTCAGCAGAAACACTTTATGATTGTTGCAATATTACTACATTTGCACTAGGAGAGTACGGTATATGTTTACATGATCTTCCAATGCTGTATACCCCCTTCCCGACCTTTGACGCCACGTAGGCGTCATGAAAACCCATGCCAATCCGACCCATGACGCCTATGTGGCGTCATGGAATGATCGCGTCCCTGCAGATCGGGTGAAAGGGTTAACTCCAATTTCACCCGATCTGCAGGGACAGGGGGAGTGGTGCTTCAGCCCAGGGGGGGTGGCTTCACCCCCCCGTGGCTACGATCGCTCTGATTGGCTGTTGAAAGTGAAACTGCCAATCAGAGCGATTTGTAATATTTCACCTAAAAAACTGGTGAAATATTACAATCCAGCCATGGCCGATGCTGCAATATCATCGGCCATGGCTGGAAACACTGATGTGAGCCCCCCCACCCCACCGATCGCCCCCCCAAGCCACCGATCTGTCCCGTAGTCCCCTCCGTCCTGTGCTCCGCTCCCCCGTCCTCATGTTCGCTCCCCCCGTGCTCCTATGTCACACCCCCGTGCTCCGACGCCCCCCCGTGCCCCGATCTCCCCCCCTTATACTTACCGAGGCTCCCGGTGCCCGTCCGTCTTCTCCATGGGCGCCGCCATCTTCCAAAATGGCGGGCGCATGCTCAGTGCGCCCGCCGAATCTGCCAGCCGGCAGTTTCATTACAAGTACATTTTGATCGCTGTGGTAGGTTCTATCACAGCGATCAAAATAAAAAAAATAATAAATAACCCCCCCCTTTATCACCCCATAGGTAAGGACAATAATAAAATAAAGAAAATATTTTTTTTTTCTTTTTCCACTAGGGTTAGGGTTAGAACTAGGGTTAGAACTAGGGGTAGGGTTAGGGGTAGGGGTAGGGTTAGGGTTATGGGTAGGGTTAGGGGTAGGGTTAGGGTTATGGCATGTGCACACAGTGCGGATTTGGCTGCGGATCCGCAGCGGATTGGCCGCGGATCCGCAGCGGATTGGCCACGGATCCGCAGCGGATTGGCCGCGGATCCGCAGCGGATTGGCTGCTGCGAATTCGTAGCAGTTTTCCATCAAGTTTACAGTACCATGTACACCTATGGAAAACCAAATCCGCTGTGCCCATGGTGGGGAAAATTCCGTGCAGAAACGCTGCGTTGTATTTTCCGCAGCATGTCAATTCTTTGTGCGGATTCCACAGCGTTTTACACCTGTTCCTCAATAGGAATCCGCAGGTGAAATCCACACAAAAAAACACTGTCAATCTGCTGTAAATCCGCAGGTAAAACGCAGTGCCTTTTACCTGCAGATTTTTCAAAAATCGTGCGGAAAAATCTCACACGAATCTGCAATGTGGGCACATAGCCTTAGAGTTAGGGTTGCAATTAGGGCTAGGGTTGGAAATAGGGTTAAGATTAGGCTTGTGGTTAGGGTTACGGATAGGGTTAGGGGTGTGTTGGGGTTACAGTTGTGGTTAGGGTTGGGATTAGGGTTGGGATTAGGGTTAGGATTAGGGTTAGGGTTGGAATTAGGGTTACGGGTGTGTTGGGGTTAGGGTTGTGGTTAGGGGTGTGTTGGGGTTAGGGTTGTGATTAGGGTTATGGCTACAGTTGGGATTAGGATTAGGGGTGTGCTGGGGTTAGTGTTGAAGTTAGAATTGAGGGGTTTCCACTGTTTAGGCACATCAGGGGTCTCCAAACGCGACATGGCGCCACCATTGATTCCAGCCAATCTTGCGTTCAAAAAGTCAAATGGTGCTCCCTCCCTTCCAAGCCCCGACGTGCGCCCAAACAGTGGTTTACCCCCACATTTGGGGTACCAGCATACTCAGGACAAACTGGGCAACAACTGTTAGGGTCCAATTTCTCCTGTTACCCTTGCAAAAATAAAAAATTACTTGCTAAAACATAATTTTTGAAGAAAGAACAATTATTTTTTATTTTCACGGCTCTGCGTTATAAACTTTTGTGAAGCACTTGGGGGTTGAAAGTGCTCACCACACATCTAGATAAGTTCCTTCGGGGGTCTAGTTTCCAAAATGGGGTCACTTGTGGGGTGTTTCTACTGTTTAGGCACATCAGGGGCTCTGCAAATGCAACGTGATGCCCGCAGACCATTCCATCAAAGTCTGCATTTCAAATGTCACTACTTCCCTTCCGAGCCCTGACGTGCGCCCAAACAGTGGTTTACTCCCACATATGGAGTATCAGCATACTCACAACAAACTGAACAACAACTATTGGGGCCCAATTTCTCCTGTTACCCTTGTGAAAATAAAAAATTGCTTGCTAAAACATCTTTTTTGAGGAAAGAAAAATGATTTATTTTCACGGCTCTGCGTTGTAAACTTCTGTGAAGCACTTGGGGGTTGAACGTGCTCATCACACATCTAGATAAGTTCCTTGGGGGGTCTAGTTTCCAAAATGGGGTCACTTGTGGGGTGTTTCTACTGTTTAGGCACATCAGGGGCTCTGCAAATGCAATGTGACGCCCGCAGACCATTCCATCAAAGTCTGCATTTCAAATGTCACTACTTCCCTTCCGAGCCCTGACGTGGGCCCAAACAGTGGTTTACCCCCACATATGGGGTATCAGCGTACTCAGGAGAAACTGGAAAACAACTTTTGGGGTCAAATTTCTCCTGTTGCCCTTGCAAAAATAAAAAATTCTGGGCTAAAAAAATATTTTTGAGGAAAGGAAACACATTTATTATTTTCACGGCTCTGCGTTATAAACTTCTGTGAAGCACTTGGGGGTTCAAAGTGCTCACCACACATCTAGATAAGTTCCCTTGGGGGTCTAGTTTCCAAAATGGAGTCACTTGTGGGGAGTTCCTACTGTTTAGGCACATCAGGGGCTCTGCAAACGCAACCTGACGCCCGCAGAGCATTCCATCAAAGTCTGCATTTCAAAACGTCACTACTTCCCTTCCGAACCCGACGTGTGCCAAAACAGTGGTTTACCCCCACATATGGGGTATCAGCGTACTCAGGAGAAACTGGACAACAACTTTTGGGGTCCAATTTATCCTGTTATCCTTGGGAAAATAAAAAATTGTGGGCTAAAAAATCATTTTTGAGAAAAGAAAAATTATTTTTTATTTTCATGGCTCTGCGTTATAAACTTCTGTGAAGCACTTGGGGGTTCAAAGTGCTCACCACACATCTAGATTAGTTCCTTGGGAGGTCTAGTTTCCAAAATGGGGTCACTTGTGCGGGAGCTCCAATGTTTAGGCACACAGGGGCTCCCCAAACGCGACATGGTGTCCGCTAATGATTGGAGCTAATTTTCCATTCAAAAAGCCAAATGGCGTGCCTTCCCTTCCGAGCCCTGCCGTGCGCCCAAACAGTGGTTTACCCCCACAAATGCGGTATCATCGTACTCAGGACAAACTGGACAACAAAATTTGGGGTCCAATTTCTCCTATTACCCTTGGGAAAATAAAAAATTCTGGGCTAAAAACCATTTTTGAGGAAAGAAAAATTATTTTTTATTTTCACGGCTCTGCGTTATAAACTTCTGTGAAGCACCTGGGGGTTATAAGTGCTCACTATGCATCTAGATAAGTTCCTTGGGGGGTCTAGTTTCCAAAATGGGGTCACTTGTAGGGGAGCTCCAATGTTTAGGCACACAGGGGCTCTCCAAACGCGACATGGTGTCCGCTAACGATTGGAGCTAATTTTCCATTTAAAAAGTCAAATGGCACGCCTCCCCTTCCGAGCCTTGCCGTGCACCCAAACAGTGGTTTACCCCCACACATGAGGTATCGGCGTACTCAGGAGAAATTGCCCAACAAATTTTAGGATCCATTTTATCCTGTTGCCCATGTGAAAATGAAAAAATTGAGGCTAAAAGAAATTGTGTGAAAAAAAAGTACTTTTTCATTTTTACGGATCAATTTGTGAAGCACCTGAGGGTTTAAAGTGCTCACTATGCTTCTAGATAAGTTCCTTGGGGGGTCTAGTTTCCAAAATGGGTCACTTGTGGGGGAGCTCCAATGTTTAGGCACACAGGGGCTCTCCAAACGTGACATGGTGTCTGCTAGCGATGGAGATAATTTTTCATTCAAAAAGTCAAATGGCGCTCCTTCCCTTCCGAGCCTTACCATGTGCCCAAACAGTGGTTTACCCCCACATGTGAGGTATCGGTGTACTCAGGAGAAATTGTCCAACAAATTTTAGGATCCATTTTATCCTGTTGCCTATGTGAAAATGAAAAAATTGAGGCTAAAATATTTTTTTTGTGAAAAAAAAGTACTGTTTCATTTTTACGGATCAATTTGTGAAGCACCTGGGGGTTTAAAGTGCTCACTATGCTTCTAGATAAGTTCCTTGGGGGGTCTAGTTTCCAAAATGGGGTCACTTGTGGGGGAGCTCCAATGTTTAGGCACACGGGGGCTCTCCAAACGCGACATGGTGTCCGCTAAAGATTGGAGCCAATTTTTCATTGAAAAAGTCAAATGGCGCTCCTTCCCTTCCGAGCCCTGCCGTGCGCCCAAACAGTGGTTTACCCCCACATATGAGGTATCAGCGTACTCAGGACAAATTGGACAACAATGTTCGTGGTCTAGTTTCTCCTTTTACCCTTGGGAAAATAAAAAAATTTTCGCTAAAAGATCATTTTTGTGACTAAAAAGTTAAATGTTCATTTTTTACTTCCATGTTGCTTCTGCTGCTGTGAAACACCTGAAGGGTTAATAAACTTCTTGAATGTGGTTTTGAGCACCTTGAGGGGTGCTGTTTTTAGAATGGTGTCACTTTTGGGTATTTTCAGCCATATAGAACCCTGAAACTGACTTCAAATGTGAGGTGGTCCCTAAAAAAAATGGTTTTGTAAATTTTGTTGTAAAAATGAGAAATCACTGGTCAAATTTTAACCCTTATAACTTCCTAGCAAAAAAAAAAATTTGTTTCCAAAATTCTGCTGATGTAAAGTAGACATGTGGGAAATGTTATTTATTAACTGTTTTGTGTCACATAACTTTCTGGTTTAACAGAATAAAAATTCAAAATGTGAAAATTGCGAAATTTTCAAAATGTTTGCCAAATTTCCGTTTTTTTCACAAATAAACTCAGAAATTATCGACCTAAATTTACCACTAACATGAAGCCCAATATGTCACAAAAAAACAATCTCAGAATCGCTAGGATCCGTTGAAGCGTTCCTGAGTTATTACCTCATAAAGGGACACTGGTCAGAATTTCAAAAAACGGCAAGGTCATTAAGGCCAAAATAGGCTGGGTCATGAAGGGGATACTTATGTAATTTGTGGAACTGCCTCTTAACCCAACCCCTTATTCCCAGGGCTTCATTTGTGGATCCTATCTTTTCCTTCCTCAATAATTTTTGTGTATAAGATTATGCATGTTACTTTTCATTGTTTCAATAAAATCATGTTTTATTTTTGAAGTCAGCACTCCAATTATCTTTATTTATATATTTTAGGAGTTTCTTCTATAATTTTTATCCTCATTTTTTTATTAAGACTGCACTATTGATCATGTTCATTATATTAATCACAACTTGTCTTATAATCAATTACCCTGTGAATTATTTAATATTGGAGCTTTATCAGTCAGCTATCTTCCTCTTTGGTGTTGCTTGAGGACATCTGTGTTACATCTCTTAGCCTACTCAAGATAAGTGTTCCCCTTGTTTGTCTATCCCAGCTGTCTTTAGTGGTAGTGGGGATCAACTAGTCCCACCCCATCATTCCCTAAGCAGGGCTTATCGCTAGGGTCAGGCATGGATTAGGTTCCTGCTCAGCAATAGGTGCAGAACCTACATAGGGATGTTCAGGGCAGACATGAGGACTTTAGATCTGCCTAGGGGTCTCCACTCCCCCTTCCCTAGTGTTGGGCTCCTTTACCCTCATCTCTTCGTGTTGCACCTAGACTTTCCTACACTGTGCGTGACCAGCAAGTGCTCTTTTTCTGGCATTGTGCTGTATTAGCCTCCCCTGGTATTTGGAGGTTTCCGTTCCCCCTTGGTCTATCTTTATAATTGTTCCATGTATTACACATTTTTTTAGAACAAGTTTCACAATAAATATATTGCTTTTACTAGTATTCTCTCTTTCACTTCATTTTTTCTGTGGCATCCACCACTTGAGAATGTATTTTGACTGCACATAACTTTGCAGGATGCGATTTTTCTCATAAACGACGCATTGCGTCGTATTACAAACGACGCTAGTGTGAAAGTAGCTTAAGACTCCACAAATTGTGAAGCATCACCAGAGTACGTCAAGAAGAATTCATTTTTTGTTTAAATAGGAAGATCAAGGCATTTTTCCAGTGATGAGATAAACTCTTGTGGCACAGGCTAAAACTTGGCTTCCATCTTGAAGCATTCACAAATTAGACATGACTTTAACCAGGGATAATAGCTAAGAGAGATTGATATGGAACAAAATAAAAACATTTAGCATGAAAAATGGCATTACATCTCATATTGCCTTGCACAATATTCATGATGGGGCGAATGCACAGCATATAATATGCATCTAATGCCATACCAATATTTAACAGCTTCATCCACAATATCCAAATGACTAGTGCCATGTTGAATGCTCCATTAATATTTTCATCATTGTGCTCATCTACAGTGCTAAACGGGTTATCCAATACCTGGACAACCCTTTTTTTAATACAACAGCACCCTTGTAAAATAAAAACAACATATAGTCACCTCCCACACCAATGCTGTTCTAGTCTTGTCTGCACTGGATCTCCCAGGGCTTCCATAACATTGTTATGTCATGTGAGCCCTGCAGCCAATCAGTGGCCGCTACTGGGCTGCTGCGCTTTCACTCCTTCCACTTGTTCAAGGTTTGTCCAAAGAAATAAGAGTGCAGCAGCCTAATAATGGCCACTGACTAGCTGCAGTGCTCAGTCCTATAACAGTGTCATATGAGCACTGGAAGATCTGGTGCCGACATCTGTGGAACAGCATGGTGTGGGAAGTATCTGTTGTTTTTATTTTACAAGGAGGACAGATGTAATGCAGATGCCTGATGCAACACATAGGGCCCGAGGCAGAAACATTCAGAGTTAGTTGTAATTATATTTATATACAGTGATTGAAAGTAACTCTAAACAATAAGGCTATGTGCACACGATGCGGATTTAGTGCGGATCTGCAGCGGATTTTTCCACGCAGAAACGCTGCAGTTCCGCAATGTGATTTACAGTACAATGTAAATCAATAGAAAAAAAAAAGGCTGTGCTAATGGTGTGGAAAAATCCGCATGAAATCCACTGTGGATCAAAAGAAGTAGCATGTCCATTATAGAAATCCGCAGGGGTAAAAAACACAGAAAATCCGCACAAAATCCGCATCAATTCCGCAACAAAAAAGCACAAAACCCACATAAAATCCGCGGCAAATCCGCACCTGCGTTTTCTGCCAGGAGATGCAGATTTTGGCGGAAAATTCTGCACCCCAATCCGCAACGTGTGCACATAGCCTTAGTGTTAGTAACTAGGCGGATCAACATTCAAGCAAGGATAACATTAAACTTGGAAAAGCAAAGAAAGGTTTTATCTAACGTTAATGTTCTTCTCACAAAGGTGGCACGCTCAATCGGGTAAGCCACCATTGAAGTTCTCTTTCTGTAAATCTTGCCCTAGAGGGGGTCTCCAGGTTTTCCCTCTAGTCCACAAGTCTCTCTCTGACGTAGTCTATCAAAGCCTGTTGAGCCTCCCATGCACCAACCGACCCCCTCCCAAACTGTCACTCTAAAACTCGGGCCACCTCTTGTTGTGGCATTGTAACGCTCGCGCCCTGACTGGTAGGCGTGAGCTCGGGGGGTTTGTGGCCCCACTGTGCCACAAACCAGACTACCCTGGAAGGGGCGTGACTATGACAGCTGCCTGGGTTTTCACTGGAGCCCCTGATGGTGAGGTCAGGCTTGTGCAGCAGGCAGCTGCCAGGTGCTACTCCAGGGCGGTGTCTGGCTGTGGCTGCTGATCCCACTTGGGAGACAGGAATACCAGGATTGGTGCGGGCATCAGGCAGGACTGGCAGAAGAGCACGGCTGAAACTCAGACGAGTAGGCTGGCACGGCTGAGACAGGGCTGGCAGAGACACAGCAGAGATCACAGGGCTGGCAGAGACACGGCAGAGAACACAGGGCTGGCAGAGACACAGGACTGGCAGGGACGGCAGGAAACACAGGACTGGCTAGGACGGCAGGAAACACAGGACAGGAAGGCACGGCAGGAACGGTAGGACTGGCAGGAACACGGGATTGGCAGGAACACTGGATTGGCAGGCACGGCAGAGAACATAGGACTGGTTGATGTGGTGTAAGAAGGAACAGGTAGGGACCTGTTCACACTAGAGGTGCAGGTACGGATATGTAGTTAGGAGGAACAGGTAGGGACCTGTTCACACAGGTGGTGTGGGAACGGATATGAAACATGAAGGAACAGGTAGGACCTGTTCACACAGGAGATGTAGGTATGGAAATAAACCAGAAGGAAGGGAGAATGAAGGAACAGGTTGAGACCTGTTCACACAGGAAGAGAACCGCAAGGCTGCGGATAGGAGCTGCAGAAAGAGATTCTTACAGCAACGGGAGCGGAGCAGAGATGAATGGAGCAGAACCGCAAGGAATGCGGAGAGGAGCTGCAGAAAGATTCTTACAGCAACGGGAGCGGAGCAGAGATGAACGGAGCAGAACCGCAAGTAATGCGGAGAGGAGCTGCAGAAAGAGATTCTTACAGCAACGGGAGCGGAGCAGAGATGAACGGAGCAGAACCGCAAGGAATGCGGAGGGGAGCTGCAGAAAGAGATTCTTACAGCAACGGGAGCGGAGCAGAGAAGAACGGAGCAGAACCGCAGGAGTGCGGATCAGAGGTAAAAGCCACAAAGGTATAGAGCAGGCAGAGCTGCATGACTGCAGAGTGTAAGCAGACTGAGAACACAAGGAAAGACACAGCAGGGAAGGAAGCCACAGACAAGGAGACAGAGATAAGACTAAGTACAGACAAGGCAATGGAATAAGACACAAGGACAAAGACACAGGGACCAGGATATTCTGCCTCCTGGAGGGCGGACAACAAGACCAAGGCAAAAATACAGAGAAAAGCCTCCAGAGAGGGAGTAACTCAAAACAAGGCCTGGCAAACTCAGAAGCTAAACACTAACTGAGCTAACACATTGCACAGGCCCAGAACACTGGGTGGAGCTGCACTATATACTGGAGGCCTCTTGGTAATTGGTCAGGAACAGATTAGACAGATGCACCTGATTGCTATAAGAACCAGAGAGTTCAGGCGCCGCCCCCCTATACACAAAGCCATGAAGCATGCAGAGAGCAGAGACACAGAACATAGAGCTGGCATAAAACAGAAACCACATCATGGCCTGGAGCAGTGGGTAAGATAGTGTGAGAGATGTGAGGCCATGCCGTGATGCCAGCAGAGTTGTTACAGTACCCCCCCCTTTACGGCCCCTCTTCTTCAAGCCCGCCAGAATAACTTGTAGAAGAAGGATAGGAGCACACATAGTCCTGGCCAACATGACATCTTCAGAGTAGAATAAGGCAGGCGGGCCACCAGGAATCTCAGAAAACAAAGTCTCTTTGTGCTCTGCAGGGTTAGCTTCATCAAAAAACTTGGATAGCAAAGTCTCATTGTACCCAATGGGGTTAGCTTTCTCAATGGACTGGACCAATTCCTCAGGGTAGACAAGAAGCAGGGACTTGGAAGCTACCGACTTGTTATCTTCACCAACCGGCCACATGGAAGCCGAAGGAATACTCACAGGATACACCTTCTGCCCGATATCCAGAGACAAACTTTCAGGTAGCAGAGATGTTCTAGAGTACTGAACACAGGAAAAGTCATTAGAGATGAGTGTGGAGAGCATCAGCTCCACCGGGTCAGAGAAAAATTGAGGTGAACAAACTTCTGTTTTGAAGTCTTCACCAGCCGGCCACAAGGACGCTGAAGGTATAAACATAGGAACCATCTTCTGCCCGTTATCCAGAAGAAATCGTCCAAACGGCGGGGATGTTCCCAGGAACGGATTACAAGTAGAGTCGTAGGAGATGTGAGGAGAGATCGTCACCGCTTTCCCATCTTCGGTGACATTAGCACACCTTGACTCGACGACTAACTGTTTACTGGTATAGTCGCTGGAGATGTGTGGAGACATCTGTTGTGAATTAGACTTTTTTGGCTCCCTCTTGTGGTCACTAGTGATATGACTCTGGGATTGTCTTTCCTCAGTTTGGCACCCACCTGGGTCGTTAGTCCAGGGGTGTTGCTATATTAACTTCCTGAATTCTCAGTCTGGTGCTTGGCATCGTTGTAATCAGTCCTTTCTGTTTGCTCCTGTCTGCTGATCCTGGTTCTTGCAAAATTAAGCTAAGTCTTGCTTCCTTGATTTTTGGTTATTTGCATTGCTCTTATTTTTTGTCCAGCTTGTACTAAATGTGATTCCTGATTTTGCTGGAAGCTCTAGGGGGCTGGTATTCTCCCCCCGGGCCGTTAGACAGTTCGGGGGTTCTTGAATATCCAGCGTGGAAATTTTGATAGGGTTTTTGCTGACCGTATAAGTCATCTTACTATATTCTGCTATTAGTCAGTGGGCCTCTCTTTGCTAAATACCTAGTTCATTCTTACGTTTGTCTTTTCTTCTTACCTCACCGTTATTATTTGTTGGGGGCTTGTATCCAACTTTTGGGGTCTTTTCTCTGGAGGCAAGAAAGGTCTATCTTTTCCCTTCTAGGGTTAGTTAGTTCTCCGGCTGGCGCGAGACGTCTAGAACCAACGTAGGCACGTTCCCCGGCTGCTGCTATTTGTGGTGCTAGGATTAGATATACGGTCAGCCCAGTTACCACTGCCCTATGAGCTGGTTTTTTGTGTTTGCAGACTTGGTATTTATTTCTGAGACCCTCTGCCATTGGGGTCATAACAGTATGCCAAGCCCACATTGAATGTTTAATGCATTGCAGAAGTGGGATAATTAGAAAGGAAATTCTGAGTTTTTTTTTTTTTTCTTTCTTCCTCCCCTTTACCTCTGAGTGGCTTATGCTTGCTGCAGACATGAATGTCCAGACCTTGATTACAAGTGTGGATCAGCTTGCTGCTCGTGTGCAGAGCATACAAGATTTTGTTACCAGTAGTCCAATGTCTGAACCTAAAATACCTATTCCTGAACTGTTCTCTGGAGACCGATTTAAGTTTGGGAATTTCAGGAATAATTGTAAATTGTTTCTATCTCTGAGACCCCGTTCGTCTGGAGACTCAGCTCAGCAAGTTAATTGTTATCTCTTTCTTGCGGGGCGACGCTCAGGATTGGGCTTTCTCGCTAGCGCCAGGAGATCCGGCATTGGCGAATATTGATGCGTTTTTTCTGGCGCTCGGATTGCTTTACGAGGAACCCAATCTTGAAATTCAGGCAGAAAAAGCCTTGCTGGCTATTTCTCAGGGCCAGGATGAAGCTGAAGTGTATTGCCAAAAATTTCGGAAATGGTCCGTGCTTACTCAGTGGAATGAGTGTGCTCTGGCCGCAAATTTCAGAAATGGCCTTTCTGAAGCCATTAAGAATGTGATGGTGGGTTTCTCCATTCCTACAAGTCTGAATGATTCCAGGGCGCTGGCTATTCAAATTGATCGGCGTTTGCGGGAGCGCAAAACTGCTAATCCTCTGGTGGTGTTGTCTGAACAGACACCTGATTTAATGCAATGTGATAGAATTCAGACTAGAAATGATCGGAAAAATCATAGACGTCAGAATGGGTTGTGTTTTTACTGTGGTGATTCTACACATGTTATATCAGCATGCTCTAAACGCCTAACAAGGGTTGTTAGCCCTGTCGCCATTGGTAATTTGCAACCTAAATTTATTTTGTCTGTGACTTTAATTTGCTCATTGTCTTCCTACCCTGTTATGGCGTTTGTGGATTCAGGTGCTGCCCTGAGTCTTATGGATCTGTCATTTGCCAGGCGCTGTGGTTTTGTTCTTGAGCCATTGGTAAATCCTATCCCTCTTAGAGGTATTGATGCTACGCCATTGGCGGAAAATAAACCGCAGTTTTGGACACAGGTAACCATGTGTATGACTCCTGAACATCGGGAGGTGATTCGTTTTCTTGTTCTGCATAAAATGCAGGATTTGGTCGTTTTGGGTCTACCATGGTTACAGACTCATAATCCAGTCTTGGATTGGAAGGCAATGTCTGTGTCAAGTTGGGGCTGTCAGGGAATTCATGGTGATTCCCCGCCGGTGTCTATTGCTTCCTCTACTCCTTCGGAAGTTCCTGAGTATTTGTCTGATTTTCAGGATGTATTCAGCGAGTCCAGGTCCAGTGCTCTGCCTCCTCATAGGGACTGTGACTGCGCTATAGATTTGATTCCAAGTAGTAAATTTCCTAAGGGAAGACTATTTAATCTGTCGGTACCTGAGCATACCGCAATGCGTTCATATATCAAGGAATCTCTGGAGAAGGGGCATATCCGTCCATCCTCTTCCCCTCTTGGTGCGGGATTCTTTTTTGTGGCCAAGAAGGACGGATCTTTGAGACCTTGTATTGACTATCGGCTTCTGAATAAAATCACTGTTAAATTTCAGTATCCTTTGCCTCTATTGTCGGACTTGTTTGCCCGGATTAAAGGTGCCAAGTGGTTCACCAAGATAGATCTTTGTGGTGCGTACAACCTTGTGCGCATTAAGCAGGGAGATGAATGGAAAACTGCATTTAATACGCCCAAAGGTCATTTTGAGTACTTGGTGATGCCTTTTGGGCTCTCTAATGCTCCTTCAGTGTTTCAGTCCTTTATGCATGATATTTTCCGGAAGTATCTGGATAAATTTATGATTGTTTATCTGGATGATATTCTGGTTTTTTCTGATGATTGGGACTCGCATGTAGAGCAGGTCAGGATGGTGTTTCAGGTCTTGCGTGAGAATGCCTTGTTTGTTAAGGGCTCAAAGTGTCTCTTTGGAGTACAGAAGGTTCCCTTTTTGGGGCTTATTTTTTCCCCTTCTGCGGTGGAGATGGACCCAGTCAAGGTCCGAGCTATTCATGATTGGACTCAACCCACGTCAGTTAAAAGTCTTCAGAAGTTCTTGGGTTTTGCTAACTTCTACCGTCGTTTTATCGCTAATTTTTCTAGCGTTGTTAAACCTTTGACGGATATGACCAAGAAAGGTTCTGATGTTGCTAACTGGGCTCCTGCAGCCGTGGAAGCTTTCCAAGAGTTGAAGCGCCGGTTTACTTCAGCGCCTGTTTTGTGCCAGCCTGATGTCTCACTTCCCTTTCAGGTTGAAGTGGATGCTTCTGAGATTGGGGCAGGGGCCGTTTTGTCGCAGAGAGGCCCTGGTTGCTCTGTTATGAGACCATGTGCTTTTTTCTCTAGGAAGTTTTCGCCTGCTGAGCGGAATTATGATGTTGGCAATCGGGAGTTGCTGGCCATGAAGTGGGCATTTGAGGAGTGGCGTCATTGGCTCGAGGGTGCTAAGCATCGTGTGGTGGTCTTGACTGATCACAAAAATCTGATGTATCTCGAGTCTGCTAAACGCCTGAATCCTAGACAGGCCCGTTGGTCATTGTTTTTCTCCCGTTTTGACTTTGTGGTCTCGTATTTACCAGGTTCAAAGAATGTGAAGGCTGATGCTCTTTCAAGGAGCTTTGTGCCTGACTCTCCTGGAGTCGCAGAACCAGTTGGTATTCTTAAAGAGGGAGTAATCTTGTCAGCCATTTCTCCGGATTTGCGACGTGTGTTGCAGAGATTTCAGGCTGGTAGACCTGACTCTTGTCCACCTGACAGACTGTTTGTTCCTGATAAGTGGACCAGCAGAGTCATTTCCGAGGTTCATTCCTCGGTGTTGGCAGGGCATCCGGGAATTTTTGGCACCAGAGATTTGGTGGCTAGGTCCTTTTGGTGGCCTTCCTTGTCACGGGATGTGCGGTCATTTGTGCAGTCCTGTGGGACTTGTGCTCGAGCTAAGCCTTGCTGTTCTCATGCCAGCGGGTTGCTCTTGCCCTTGCCTGTCCCGAAGAGGCCTTGGACACACATTTCCATGGATTTCATTTCAGATCTTCCGGTGTCTCAGGGCATGTCTGTCATCTGGGTGGTATGTGATCGCTTTTCCAAGATGGTCCATTTGGTATCTTTGCCTAAGCTGCCTTCCTCTTCCGATCTGGTTCCTTTGTTCTTTCAGAATGTGGTTCGTTTACACGGCATTCCTGAGAATATCGTGTCTGACAGAGGATCCCAGTTTGTTTCCAGGTTCTGGCGATCCTTTTGTGCTAAGATGGGCATTGATTTGTCGTTTTCGTCTGCCTTTCATCCTCAGACTAATGGACAAACGGAACGAACTAATCAGACTCTGGAGTCTTATTTGAGGTGTTTTGTTTCTGCAGATCAGGATGATTGGGTGACCTTCTTGCCGTTGGCTGAGTTTGCCCTTAATAATCGGGCTAGTTCCGCTACTTTGGTTTCGCCATTTTTCTGCAACTCTGGTTTCCATCCTCGTTTTTCCTCGGGACATGTGGAGCCTTCTGACTGTCCTGGGGTAGATTCTGTGGTGGATAGGTTGCAGCAGATTTGGAATCATGTGGTGGACAACTTAAAGTTGTCACAGGAGAAGGCTCAGCGTTTTGCCAACCGCCGCCGCGGTGTGGGTCCCCGACTTCGTGTTGGGGATTTGGTATGGCTGTCTTCTCGATTTGTTCCTATGAAGGTCTCCTCTCCTAAATTTAAGCCTCGCTTCATCGGTCCTTACAAGATATTGGAAATCCTTAATCCTGTGTCCTTTCGCTTGGATCTTCCGGTGTCGTTTGCCATTCACAACGTGTTCCATAGGTCTTTGTTGCGGCGGTACGTTGTACCTGTGGTTCCTTCTGTTGAGCCTCCTGCTCCGGTGTTGGTTGAGGGCGAGTTGGAGTACGTGGTGGAGAAGATCTTGGATTCTCGTCTCTCCAGGCGGAGGCTTCAGTATCTGGTCAAGTGGAAGGGCTATGGTCAGGAGGATAATTCCTGGGTGGTTGCCTCTGATGTGCATGCGGCCGATTTAGTTCGGGCCTTTCACGCTGCTCATCCTGATCGCCCTGGTGGTCTTGGTGAGGGTTCGGTGACCCCTCCTTAAAGGGGGGGTACTGTTGTGAATTAGACTTTTTTGGCTCCCTCTTGTGGTCACTAGTGATATGACTCTGGGATTGTCTTTCCTCAGTTTGGCACCCACCTGGGTCGTTAGTCCAGGGGTGTTGCTATATTAACTTCCTGAATTCTCAGTCTGGTGCTTGGCATCGTTGTAATCAGTCCTTTCTGTTTGCTCCTGTCTGCTGATCCTGGTTCTTGCAAAATTAAGCTAAGTCTTGCTTCCTTGATTTTTGGTTATTTGCATTGCTCTTATTTTTTGTCCAGCTTGTACTAAATGTGATTCTTGATTTTGCTGGAAGCTCTAGGGGGCTGGTATTCTCCCCCCGGGCCGTTAGACAGTTCGGGGGTTCTTGAATATCCAGCGTGGAAATTTTGATAGGGTTTTTGCTGACCGTATAAGTCATCTTACTATATTCTGCTATTAGTCAGTGGGCCTCTCTTTGCTAAATACCTAGTTCATTCTTACGTTTGTCTTTTCTTCTTACCTCACCGTTATTATTTGTTGGGGGCTTGTATCCAACTTTTGGGGTCTTTTCTCTGGAGGCAAGAAAGGTCTATCTTTTCCCTTCTAGGGTTAGTTAGTTCTCCGGCTGGCGCGAGACGTCTAGAACCAACGTAGGCACGTTCCCCGGCTGCTGCTATTTGTGGTGCTAGGATTAGATATACGGTCAGCCCAGTTACCACTGCCCTATGAGCTGGTTTTTTGTGTTTGCAGACTTGGTATTTATTTCTGAGACCCTCTGCCATTGGGGTCATAACAGACATCCTCACCGTTTCCCCATCTTCGGTGACGTCAGCACACCTTGACTCCTCGACTAGCAGACCAGCTGAAGAAGATGTCACTGCTGAGTGTCTTTATTGCATGGGAACCAGACACTTCTCAAGACTGGGTAAGTTCAAACGAAGCACTTTACTGGAACTTTTGACCAGAGCGGGTGGTAGAGTCCTTGGCTCAGAATAACAGACAGCATACGGAAAACAAACTTCTTCGTGTATAAGGCTCCAACTTGGAGCTGTAGTTGTCCTTGCAGGACTAGACTGCTCTTTAGCAGGGCTCGGCCATTATCAGGCAACGCCCACACCGGGTTCTGGAGCTGCAGAACGGAGACCATACACCGGCTCTGTATGACAGGCGGCTTAAACACACCAAAGCTCCCAGAAGGCAGAGAAACAGTCATTAACTTTGATGGAGAGGAAGTACTCTTGCCAGTGACAGCCTCTCCTACTGGCCCAGGGTTTTGGAGTACAGGCTTCACAGGGCAAAGACCATCTGAATGTTCCTTACAACCACAGGGATGCCGTATTTCAATCTCAGCACCAAATTCAGGCTGCAGATTTGCAAGCCCCCTCTTATTAGACCTCTTGGATCTTACTTGGGTGGCTGCTTTGGCAGGTTGTGGAACAGGTGAGTCTTGGACGGTCATGGATGGAAGCGACGGTTTACCTACAGGTTTCTTTCGTCTGGACCGTCTCTGTGAGCTTGGAGGGGAAGACTTCTCAGGAGATGCAGTACTTGGCTCATCGAAGGCTTTACAGAAGGCCACCAGGAAGGCTGGCAGATTCGAGGTGATGGGATCCCCTGCTTCCCAGAGGGGGTTGAGCCACATCAAGGCATCTCCTCTTAGGTAGGTCATTAAGAAACCTACTTTAACCCGGTCTGTGGCGAAATAGGCACCATTCCACTTGAAATAACGCAAGCACCGCTCCAAGAACACACGACATTGCTTTGGATCCCCATCGTAACATGGAGGATCTGCTGGGACGGGTTCGTCATTGGGAGCGCAGGCTTGAAGTCGATCAAACAGCTCATTAGAGATGACAATTGTGGGAGGAGCAGTGTAGGACTTGATCTCAGACCGGGTAAATATTTTCCTCGGAGGCCAATACTGGCAAGAAGAGAGCTCATCTTGCTCCGAGAGCGAAGGCACATGGGAGTCAGCGGGGACCATGGCCTGTGCAAACTGTAACGCTCGCGCCCTGACTGGTAGGCGTGAGCTCGGGGGGTTTGTGGCCCCACTGTGCCACAAACCAGACTACCCTGGAAGGGGCGTGACTATGACAGCTGCCTGGGTTTTCACTGGAGCCCCTGATGGTGAGGTCAGGCTTGTGCAGCAGGCAGCTGCCAGGTGCTACTCCAGGGCGGTGTCTGGCTGTGGCTGCTGATCCCACTTGGGAGACAGGAATGCCAGGATTGGTGCGGGCATCAGGCAGGACTGGCAGAAGAGCACAACTGAAACTCAGACGAGTAGGCTGGCACGGCTGAGACAGGGCCGGCAGAGACACAGCAGAGATCACAGGGCTGGCAGAGACACGGCAGAGAACACAGGGCTGGCAGAGACACGACAGAGAACACAGGGCTGGCAGGAACACAGGACTGGCAGGGACGGCAGGAAACACAGGACTGGCTAGGACGGCAGGAAACACAGGACTGGAAGGCACGGCAGGAACCGTAGGACTGGCAGGAACACGGGATTGGCAGGAACACTGGATTGGCAGGCACGGCAGAGAACACAGGACTGGTTGATGTGGTGTAAGAAGGAACAGGTAGGGACCTGTTCACACTAGAGGTGCAGGTACGGATATGTAGTTAGGAGGAACAGGTAGGGACTAGTGTTGAGCGATACCTTCCGATATCGGAAAGTATCAGTATCGGCCGATACCGTCAAAGTATCGGATCTAATCCGATACCGATACCCGATCCCAATGCAAGTCAATGGGACGAAAATATCGGAATTAAAATATACCCTTTCTTTCCTTGTAGGTTAATTCTACATGAAGGAAAACAACTAAGAATAATGTAGGATGTATTGGGGGAGGTGACGGAGACATTAAAGGCACAGAGGTTTAGCCCAATCAAATAGAATAGCAGGATTTTTATTTTTTTTTATGACGTTCGGCGTTAGAAAGATTTTGACTGTTATTTTTTTTTTTTTTATTTTGTCAGATATTGATGTTTCACTACTTCCACGCCCTTCACCTTCTTTTTTACTTCTCCCACACTTTCTTCTTCATTATCCTCATCATCAGCTTCTTTGACATCAACTTCTTCACCTTATTCATCTTCTTCTTCATCTTCTACCTATTATTTTTTTTGTTACATTGTTCATATTCTTTTTATTTTACTATTATCTTCTTCATATTCTACTTCTTCATCATATTCTTATTTGTGACAGGCATTCCCGTAGTTGTTATCTATAAAAGTTTGAAGATTACACCTTCCGTTCTGCCTGTCACAAAACAGTTACATTTGTCCGCGTTCAGTTTGGCCTGCAGCATCAGGCTTTATCCAGGGGCACCACGAGGAGGAACGGACTCACCCCCATACACTGCTTAGTCTTCTTCTGCTTATAATTTAGATAATATCTTTTGCTCTGATATTTAGTGTTATGCTTAATGTTCTTCTGCTCTTTGTTCTGCAGCCTCTTGTTCTTCTGCTTCTCGGTCTTCCAGGTCGTCGTCGTCTCCAGGGTCGTCGTCTCCAGGGTCGTCGTCATCGGGGTGGTCTTCAGGGTCATCGTCTCCAGGGTCGTCGTCATCACGGTGGTTGTCGTCTCTGGTGTCGTCGTCATCTTAGGGGTGGTCTTCTGGGTCATCGTGTTTAGTCTCTTGAACTTGGAAATGTAGCAGAAGGTACAAGAAGGCTGAGAAAATGCCGAGAAACAGCTGATGGAACTGGAACTCGGATGGCTACCCGAAGGTCCAAGAGCCAATGGAACTACCGAGGACCAGCTGACGTTACTGGAACCCGGTTACTAAGCAGGAGGTACCCGTGCCTGAAAGCACTACCAAGGACCACCTGACGTTGGTGGAACTCGGATACCCAGAGGGAGGCACCTAAGCCAAAGGCTCTGCCCGGAACCAGCTGACGGTGCTGGAACCAGGATGGGGAGCAGAAGGTACAAGAGCAAAAGACACTGCCGAGAACCAGCTGACGGTACTGGAACCCGGATGGGTAGCCGAAGGTCCAAGAGCCAATGGAACTACCGAGGACCAGCTGACGTTACTGGAACCCGGTTACTAAGCAGGAGGTACCCGTGCCTGAAAGCACTACCAAGGACCACCTGACGTTGGTGGAACTCGGATACCCAGAGGGAGGCACCTAAGCCAAAGGCTCTGCCCGGAACCAGCTGACGGTGCTGGAACCAGGATGGGGACCTATTCAAGCTTGTCTTCCTAGAGCCCCAACTAGCAGTGTTGGAGCAAAGGGTCAGCAGGAGGAGGAGAGGGAGCAGAGTGTAGGCCGAAGCCTGCACTGGCGGCAGCTTTGGGTCTGTTGTGTCTGCGTGGCAGTTGCAGGACACGTTTCCGGCTGCACAGCAGGGGAACAGCTGGCGGTGCTGAACCCCACTGACACATTGGCGAGGTGTTTGGCTCTGTGCAGCCAGCACATCTGGGCCCCAACTGGCGGTGTTAGAGCCCAGGGTCAGCAGGAGGAGGAGAGGGAGCGGAGTGTAGGCCGAAGCCTAATTGAACCAATTTCAAAGGTAACCTTAAACCCCCCCCTCAGGTGTTCCAAACTAGAAGAGCCACAGCTTATGCAACAGTAGTGCTGCACAAGACAAAGGTTGCTCTTTTAATTTTTCTCCTTGCACACGCTGAATGAAACACGTATAACATTTAGCCCTTTATACAGTCAAACTGTGTTGGAGGCGCGAGTTCCCTTCGTAATGAGACGCAGCACAGATGTCAAGAATCCCACCTTGGTGCTGGGTGCAGCCTCCTGAGCGTTGTTATTTGCTGTACAGGAGTCTGCGCTGTCGTGTTATCCCTTGGCCTAGCGCTGTTAGCGCTCCCCATCTTCTGACATCATTTAATGTCGGCCGGTGCGGTTCGCGATGACCATGAATCCCAGCCCCGCAGTGTCTTAACATTGTTAAAACACTGCGGGGCTGGGATTCATGGCCTGGCGCAGTACATATGTTCGCCTCTCACACTCGGGTCCTTACACCCGCTTCAGACTGTGCGGCGTCAGCTGATCCCTTATCGCATGCCACGGCCATGAAGCCGCACCGTCTGAGGAAGGCGGAAGGACATGAGGGACAGGCGAACATATGCACTGCTCATGCCCATCAATCACACCCTCACAGTCCAAATAAATAAGACACCGAGGGGCGTTGTGTCGGGCAGGGCGGCCGCAGAGGCGCAGGCAGCCAAACAATGATGCCAGAAGACGGGCAGCGCTACCAAGGGGGTTGCAGCGTGTCATTACAAAGGAAAGTCACACCTCCGGGACGGTTAAATGGTCACACAGAGGACACATTTTAGACGTGTTTTCAGTTCCACATGTGCGAGGAGAATACGTTTATGAGCCACCTTGCACACATGCAGCATTACTGCCGTACAAGGTGGCTGTAAAACATAGAAACACCTGGGGGAGGGGGGACAGGTTTCCTTCAATTTCAGTTCTTGTGTCTGCGTGGCATTTGCAGGACACGTTGCCGGCTACACAGCAGGGGAACAGCTGGCGGTGCTGAACCCCACTGACACATTGGCGAGGTGTTTTTCTCTGTGCAGCTAGCAGTACCGGGCCCCAACTGGCGGTGTTAGAGCCCAGGGTCAGCAGGAGGAGGAGAGGGAGCAGAGTGTAGGCCGAAGCCTGCACTGGCGGCAGTGCAGCGCCCCAGAGTCCTGGTCGTTGCAGTACTGTGGCTCCGCCACTAAGGGGAGCTATGGTACGTCTGATGGCACTGAAGGAGTTCATCTGACCAGGTATCACAGACACCAATACATTTCACAGTCGGGCCTCCAGGGGGAGCTAAGGGTTCTATTCACTAGGCCACTCCCCACCATTGTGGGTAAACTGGGGGTCAGGCAGGAAGTTAGATGAGAAAGCTGACTGGGTTGGAACCAGGCAACACCTTGTGGCAGAGGGTGTTGTGGGGGAAGAGACAGTAGGGTCTCTGTCAGGGGTGGGATCCTGACAGAGGCTTGGCAACTTGAACGAACGTAACGGGACCGTGCCTGCTCAGGATAGCGGCGGTGCCCAAGGAAGGATCAGAAGCGAGATAGATTGTGCTGAGTGAGAAACGAGATCAAAGCAAGAGGAGAAATACCAGTAGGAGTCGTGCTGTGAGACCGGGGCAACATCCTACTGAGGCGCACTACCGGTGGCCAGAACGCCAAGGGAGTATTACAACATTCAGCTTCAGGCAATACTCTAAACAGCGGCAGGACAGTCAGTCTAAGGCGGGCTGTCTCACTTAAATCACCTATGCAGTCTTGGGGGGCAACTTGTGGAGAGGGGCGACTCTAGGGTCCCGGAAGAGCTCCGAGCCTACCCGTCAAACGGGTGCCGTCCCAACCGTAACATCAGGGAGGGACGGAGGATTAGCAGAACATCATCTAATCGAGTTGTGAGGGAACTTAAGAAACAGACACAACAGTTGTGGGGACTTTCTGTAAGCACAGCAGGGAAGGACCGCAACACATAGCGTTAGAAGGAAGGCACAGATTTCCACCTGCAAAGAGGACTCTAGAGGTGCCATTGGACCGGCCGGACTTGCGCAGCCTGGTTATCCGGATTCCGGACTGAGGACCCAGAGATCTTCAGTAAAGAGGTAAAGAGACTGCAAACTTGGTGTCCTCGTTATTTACTGCACTGCACCACTATCATCATCTATCCACATCACTCACTGTGCGCCCCTCGGCAGGGTCACGGACCGGGGCCTAGCCACCGTGACAACCCCAGAGCAGAGACTCGGAGGCCCGGTACCGGGTACCCCTCGGCCCTGCGGCAGTGGGGGCGCTGCAGCAGCTTTGTGTCTGCGTGGCTGTTGCAGGACACGTTGCCGGCTACACAGCAGGGGAACAGCTGGCGTTGCTGAACCCCACTGACACATTGGCTGGTGTTTTCCTCTGTGCAGCTAGCAGTACCGGGCCCCAACTGGCGGTGTTAGAGCCCAGGCTCTGCAGGGGGAGCAGAGTGTAGGCCGAAGCCTAATTGAACCAATTTTAAAGGTAACCTTTAACCCCCCCTCAGGTGTTACAAAGTAGAAGAGCCACAGCTTATGCAGCAGTAGTGCTGCACAAGTCAAAGGTTGCTCTTTTAATTTTTCTCCTTGCACACGCTGAATGAAACACGTATAACATTTAGCCCTTTATACAGTCAAACTGTGTTGGAGGCGAGAGTTCCCTTCGTAATGAGACGCAGCACAGCTGGCAAAAATACCACCTTGGTGCTTGGCGCGGCCTCCTGAGCATCGCATTTTGCTGTACAGGAGTCTGCGTTGTTGCGTTATCCCTTGGCCATGCGCTGCCCGTCTTCTGACATTATTTAATGTCGGCTGGTGCGGTTCGCGATGACCATGAATCCCAGCCCCGCAGTGTCTTAACATTGTTAAAACACTGCGGGGCTGGGATTCATGGCCTGGCGCAGTACATATGTTCGCCTCTCACACTCGGGTCCTTACACCCGCTTCAGACTGTGCGGCGTCAGCTGATCCCTTATCGCATGCCACGGCCATGAAGCCGCACAGTCTGAGGAAGGCGGAAGGAGATGAGGGACAGGCGAACATATGCACTGCTCATGCCCATCAATCACACCCTCGCAGTCCAAATAAATAAGACACCGAGGGGCGTTGTGTCGGGCAGGGCGGCCGCAGAGGCGCAGGCAGCCAAACAATGATGCCAGAAGACGGGCAGCGCTACCAAGGGGGTTGCAGCGTGTCATTACAAAGGAAAGTCACACCTCCTGGACGGTTAAATGGTCACACAGAGGACACATTTTAGACGTGTTTTCAGTTCCACATGTGCGAGGAGAATACGTTTATGAGCCACCTTGCACACATGCAGCATTACTGCCGTACAAGGTGGCTGTAAAACATAGAAACACCTGGGGGAGGGGGGACAGGTTTCCTTCAATTTCAGTTCTTGTGTCTGCGTGGCATTTGCAGGACACGTTGCCGGCTACACAGCAGGGGAACAGCTGGCGGTGCTGAACCCCACTGACACATTGGCGAGGTGTTTTTCTCTGTGCAGCTAGCAGTACCGGGCCCCAACTGGCGGTGTTAGAGCCCAGGGTCAGCAGGAGGAGGAGAGGGAGCAGAGTGTAGGCCGAAGCCTGCACTGGCGGCAGCTTTGTGTCTGCGTGGCTGTTGCAGGACACGTTGCCGGCTACACAGCAGGGGAACAGCTGGCGTTGCTGAACCCCACTGACACATTGGCTGGTGTTTTCCTCTGTGCAGCTAGCAGTACCGGGCCCCAACTGGCGGTGTTAGAGCCCAGGCTCTGCAGGGGGAGCAGAGTGTAGGCCGAAGCCTAATTGAACCAATTTTAAAGGTAACCTTTAACCCCCCCTCAGGTGTTACAAAGTAGAAGAGCCACAGCTTATGCAGCAGTAGTGCTGCACAAGTCAAAGGTTGCTCTTTTAATTTTTCTCCTTGCACACGCTGAATGAAACACGTATAACATTTAGCCCTTTATACAGTCAAACTGTGTTGGAGGCGAGAGTTCCCTTCGTAATGAGACGCAGCACAGCTGGCAAAAATGCCACCTTGGTGCTTGGCGCGGCCTCCTGAGCATCGCATTTTGCTGTACAGGAGTCTGCGTTGTTGCGTTATCCCTTGGCCATGCGCTGCCCGTCTTCTGACATTATTTAATGTCGGCTGGTGCGGTTCGCGATGACCATGAATCCCAGCCCCGCAGTGTCTTAACATTGTTAAAACACTGCGGGGCTGGGATTCATGGCCTGGCGCAGTACATATGTTCGCCTCTCACACTCGGGTCCTTACACCCGCTTCAGACTGTGCGGCGTCAGCTGATCCCTTATCGCATGCCACGGCCATGAAGCCGCACAGTCTGAGGAAGGCGGAAGGAGATGAGGGACAGGCGAACATATGCACTGCTCATGCCCATCAATCACACCCTCGCAGTCCAAATAAATAAGACACCGAGGGGCGTTGTGTCGGGCAGGGCGGCCGCAGAGGTGCAGGCAGCCAAACAATGATGCCAGAAGACGGGCAGCGCTACCAAGGGGGTTGCAGCGTGTCATTACAAAGGAAAGTCACACCTCCTGGACGGTTAAATGGTCACACAGAGGACACATTTTAGACGTGTTTTCAGTTCCACATGTGCGAGGAGAATACGTTTATGAGCCACCTTGCACACATGCAGCATTACTGCCGTACAAGGTGGCTGTAAAACATAGAAACACCTGGGGGAGGGGGGACAGGTTTCCTTCAATTTCAGTTCTTGTGTCTGCGTGGCATTTGCAGGACACGTTGCCGGCTACACAGCAGGGGAACAGCTGGCGGTGCTGAACCCCACTGACACATTGGCGAGGTGTTTTTCTCTGTGCAGCTAGCAGTACCGGGCCCCAACTGGCGGTGTTAGAGCCCAGGGTCAGCAGGAGGAGGAGAGGGAGCAGAGTGTAGGCCGAAGCCTGCACTGGCGGCAGTGCAGCGCCCCAGAGTCCTGGTCGTTGCAGTACTGTAGCTCCGCCACTAAGGGGAGCTATGGTACGTCTGATGGCACTGAAGGAGTTCATCTGACCAGGTATCACAGACACCAATACATTTCACAGTCGGGCCTCCAGGGGGAGCTAAGGGTTCTATTCATTAGGCCACTCCCCACCATTGTGGGTAAACTGGGGATCAGGCAGGAAGTTAGATGAGAAAGCTGACTGGGTTGGAACCAGGCAACACCTTGTGGCAGAGGGTGTTGTGGGGGAAGAGACAGTAGGGTCTCTGTCAGGGGTGGGATCCTGACAGAGGCTTGGCAACTTGAACGAACGTAACGGGACCGTGCCTGCTCAGGATAGCGGCGGTGCCCAAGGAAGGATCAGAAGCGAGATAGATTGTGCTGAGTGAGAAACGAGATCAAAGCAAGAGGAGAAATACCAGTAGGAGCCGTGCTGTGAGACCGGGGCAACATCCTACTGAGGCGCACTACCGGTGGCCGGAACGCCGAGGGAGTATTACAACATTCAGCTTCAGGCAATACTCTAAACAGCGGCAGGACAGTCAGTCTAAGGCGGGCTGTCTCACTTAAATCACCTATGCAGTCTTGGGGGGCAACTTGTGGAGAGGGGCGACTCTAGGGTCCCGGAAGAGCTCCGAGCCTACCCGTCAAACGGGTGCCGTCCCAACCGTAACATCAGGGAGGGACGGAGGATTAGCAGAACATCATCTAATCGAGTTGTGAGGGAACTTAAGAAACAGACACAACAGTTGTGGAGACTTTCTGTAAGCACAGCAGGGAAGGACCGCAACACATAGCGCTAGAAGGAAGGCACAGATTTCCACCTGCAAAGAGGACTCTAGAGGTGCCATTGGACCGGCCGGACTTGCGCAGCCTGGTTATCCGGATTCCGGACTGAGGACCCAGAGATCTTCAGTAAAGAGGTAAAGAGACTGCAAACTTGGTGTCCTCGTTATTTACTGCACTGCACCACTATCATCATCTATCCACATCACTCACTGTGCGCCCCTCGGCAGGGTCACGGACCGGGGCCTAGCCACCATGACAACCCCAGAGCAGAGACTCGGAGGCCCGGTACCGGGTACCCATCGGCCCTGCGGCAGTGGGGGCGTTGCAGCAGCTTTGTGTCTGCGTGGCTGTTGCAGGACACGTTGCCGGCTACACAGCAGGGGAACAGCTGGCGTTGCTGAACCCCACTGACACATTGGCTGGTGTTTTCCTCTGTGCAGCTAGCAGTACCGGGCCCCAACTGGCGGTGTTAGAGCCCAGGCTCTGCAGGGGGAGCAGAGTGTAGGCCGAAGCCTAATTGAACCAATTTTAAAGGTAACCTTTAACCCCCCCTCAGGTGTTATAAAGTAGAAGAGCCACAGCTTATGCAGCAGTAGTGCTGCACAAGTCAAAGGTTGCTCTTTTAATTTTTCTCCTTGCACACGCTGAATGAAACACGTATAACATTTAGCCCTTTATACAGTCAAACTGTGTTGGAGGCGAGAGTTCCCTTCGTAATGAGACGCAGCACAGCTGGCAAAAATACCACCTTGGTGCTTGGCGCGGCCTCCTGAGCATCGCATTTTGCTGTACAGGAGTCTGCGTTGTTGCGTTATCCCTTGGCCATGCGCTGCCCGTCTTCTGACATTATTTAATGTCGGCTGGTGCGGTTCGCGATGACCATGAATCCCAGCCCTGCAGTGTCTTAACATTGTTAAAACACTGCGGGGCTGGGATTCATGGCCTGGCGCAGTACATATGTTCGCCTCTCACACTCGGGTCCTTACACCCGCTTCAGACTGTGCGGCGTCAGCTGATCCCTTATCGCATGCCACGGCCATGAAGCCGCACAGTCTGAGGAAGGCGGAAGGAGATGAGGGACAGGCGAACATATGCACTGCTCATGCCCATGAATCACACCCTCGCAGTCCAAATAAATAAGACACCGAGGGGCGTTGTGTCGGGCAGGGCGGCCGCAGAGGTGCAGGCAGCCAAACAACGATGCCAGAAGACGGGCAGCGCTACCAAGGGGGTTGCAGCGTGTCATTACAAAGGAAAGTCACACCTCCGGGACGGTTAAATGGTCACACAGAGGACACATTTTAGACGTGTTTTCAGTTCCACATGTGCGAGGAGAATACGTTTATGAGCCACCTTGCACACATGCAGCATTACTGCCGTACAAGGTGGCTGTAAAACATAGAAACACCTGGGGGAGGGGGGACAGGTTTCCTTCAATTTCAGTTCTTGTGTCTGCGTGGCATTTGCAGGACACGTTGCCGGCTACACAGCAGGGGAACAGCTGGCGGTGCTGAACCCCACTGTCACATTGGCTGGTGTATTTCTCTGTGCAGCTAGCAGTACCGGGCACCAACTGGCGTTGTTAGAGCCCAGGGTCAGCAGGAGGAGCAGGGGGAGCAGAGTGTAGGCCGAAGCCTGCACTGGCGGCAGCTTTGGGTCTGTTGTGTCTGCGTGGCTGTTGCAGGACACGTTGCCGGCTACACAGCAGGGGAACAGCTGGCGGTGCTGAACCCCACTGACACATTGGCGAGGTGTTTGGCTCTGTGCAGCCAGCACATCTGGGCCCCAACTGGCGGTGTTAGAGCCCAGGGTCAGCAGGAGGAGGAGAGGGAGCGGAGTGTAGGCCGAAGCCTAATTGAACCAATTTCAAAGGTAACCTTTAACCCCCCCTCAGGTGTTACAAACTAGAAGAGCCACAGCTTATGCAGCAGTAATGCTGCACAAGTCAAAGGTTGCTCTTTTAATTTTGCTCCTTGCACACGCTGAAAGGAACACGTATAACATTTAGGCCCTTACACAGTCAAACTGATTTTGAGGCGTGAGTTCCCTTCGTAAAGAGACGCAGTACAGCTGGCAAAAATGCCACCTTGGTGCTTTGCGCGGCCTCCTGAGCATCGTTATTTGTTGCACAGGAGTCTGTGCTGTCGTGTTATCCCTTGGCCTTGCGCTGTTAGCGCTGCCCGTCCTCTGACATCATTTCATGTCGGCCGGTGCGGTTTGCGATGACCATGAATCCCAGCCCCGCAGTGTCTTAACATTGTTAAAACACTGCGGGGCTGGGATTCATGGCCTGGCGCAGTACATATGTTCGCCTCTCGCTTGGGTTCTTACACCCGCTTCAGACTATGCGGCGTCAGCTGATCCCTTATCGCATGCCACGAACATGAAGACGCACAGTCCGAAGAAGGCGGAAGGAGATGAGGGACAGGCGAAGAAATGCACCGTTCATGCCCGTCAATCACACCCTCGCAGTCCAAATAAATAAGACACCGAGGGGCGTTGTGTGGGGCAAGGCGGCCGCAGAGGCGCAGGCAGCCAAACAATGATGCCAGAAGACGGGCAGCGCTACCAAGGAGCTTGTTGCGTGTCAATACAAAGGAAAATCACACCTGAGGGACGTTTTAATGGTCGCAGAGGACTCATTTTAGACGTGTTCAGTTCAACATGGGCAAGGATAATAAGTTTCTGAGCCACCTTGCACACATGCAGCATTACTGCTGTACAAGGTGGCTGTAAAACATAGAAACACCTGGGGGAGGGGGGACAGGTTTCCTTCAATTTCAGTTCTTGTGTCTGCGTGGCTGTTGCAGGACACGTTGCCGGCTACACAGCAGGGGAACAGCTGGCGTTGCTGAACCCCACTGACACATTGGCGAGGTGTTTTTCTCTGTGCAGCCAGCACTTCTGGACAGCAACTAGCGGTGTCTGGCTAGCCCGGGCTCTGCAGGTGGAGCAGAGTGTAGGCCGCAGCCTGCACTGGAGCAAGTTGAAAGGGAACCTTTAACCCCCCCCCCAGGCGTTTGTAGCTGAAAGAGCCATCTTGTACAGCACTAATGCTGGAAAAGGTAAACTTAGCTCTTTTAATTATGGTCCTTGCACATGCTGAACCTAACACTTTTGAAATGTGTCCCCTCACACGGTTAAACCGTCCGGTCGGTGGAACTTTCCTTTGTCATGTGACGCAGCACAGCCGTCATTCTTACCCCCTTGGCGCCGTGCGCCTCCTCCTCAGCGTTGTTTGAATCTGTCCCGGAGTCTGCGCTGTTATGTTATCCCTTGGCCAGGCACACTTAGCGCTGCCCGTCTTCTGACATCATTTGGTGTCAGGATGGCTGCGCCTGGCTGGAGGAGATCCCGCCTCGCTGTGTCATCTAATGTAATCACTCTGCGGACCTGTGATCCATGGGCATGAGCAGTGCATATCCTCGCCTCTCACTCCACTCCCTACGGCTTCTTCAGACTGTGCGGCGTCACGGCCGTGGCATGCTATTAGGGATCAGCTGACAGCGCACAGTCTGAAGAAGGCGTAAGGAGATGAGTGAGAGGCGGAGGTTCAGATATGCACTGCTAATGTCCATGGATCACAGGTCCGCAGTGGGATTAAATCAGAAGACACTACGAGGCGGGATCTCGTCCAGCGCGGCCGCACAGGCGCAGCCATCCTGACACCAAATGATGTCAGAAGACGGGCAGCGCTAAGTGTGCCTGGCCAAGGGATAACATAACAGCGCAGACTCCGGGACAGATTCAAACAACGCTGAGGAGGAGGCGCACGGCGCCAAGGGGGTAAGAATGACGGCTGCGCTGCGTCACATGACAAAGGAAAGTTCCACCGACCGGACGGTTTAACCGTGTGAGGGGACACATTTCAAAAGTGTTAGGCTCAGCATGTGCAAGGAGCATGACGAAAAGAGGCACTTTTTCCCTTTGCATCATTACTGCTGCACAAGGTGTCTCCTTCAGTAACAAACGCCTGGGGGGGGGGGGTACAGGTTCCCTTAAATTTAACTTGTTATGCCTGCGTGGCGGTCGCAGGACACGTTGCCGTATACACAGCAGGGGAGCAGCAGGCATTACTGAACCCCACTAGCACATTGGCGAGGTGTTTGGCTCTGTGCGGACAGCACTTCTGGACGGCAACTAGCGGTTTTGGAGCCCAGGGACAGGAGGAGGAGGTGGAGGTGGAGGAGATTGGAGGGATTGCCACACACACAGCTGGGGAACAGCTGACGTTACTGAACCCCAATAACAGAGGAGAGACTGTTGGGACTGTGCGGACAGCACTTCTGGACGGCAACTAGCGGTGTTGGAGCCCAGGGACAGGAGGAGGAGGAGGAGGTGGTGGAGGAGATAGGAGGGATTGCCACACACACAGCTGGGGAACAGCTGACGTTACTGAACCCCAATAACAGAGGAGGGACTGTTGGGACTGTGCGGACAGCACTTCTGGACGGCAACTAGCGGTGTTGGAGCCCAGGGACAGGAGGAGGAGGAGGAGGTGGAGGAGATAGGAGGGATTGCCACACACACAGCTGGGGAACAGCTGACGTTACTGAACCCCAATAACAGAGGAGGGACTGTTGGGACTGTGCGGACAGCACTTCTGGACGGCAACTAGCGGTGTTGGAGCCCAGGGACAGGAGGAGGAGGAGGAGGTGGAGGAGATAGGAGGGATTGCCACACACACAGCTGGGGAACAGCTGACGTTACTGAACCCCAATAACAGAGGAGGGACTGTTGGGACTGTGCGGACAGCACTTCTGGACGGCAACTAGCGGTGTTGGAGCCCAGGGACAGGAGGAGGAGGAGGAGGAGGTGGAGGAGATAGGAGGGATTGCCACACACACAGCTGGGGAACAGCTGACGTTACTGAACCCCAATAACAGAGGAGGGACTGTTGGGACTGTGCGGACAGCACTTCTGGACGGCAACTAGCGGTGTTGGAGCCCAGGGACAGGAGGAGGAGGAGGAGGTGGAGGAGATAGGAGGGATTGCCACACACACAGCTGGGGAACAGCTGACGTTACTGAACCCCAATAACAGAGGAGCGACTGTTGGGACTGTGCGGACAGCACTTCTGGACGGCAACTAGCGGTGTTGGAGCCCAGGGACAGGAGGAGGAGGAGGAGGTGGAGGAGATAGGAGGGATTGCCACACACACAGCTGGGGAACAGCTGACGTTACTGAACCCCAATAACAGAGGAGGGACTGTTGGGACTGCGGACAGCACTTCTGGACGGCAACTAGCGGTGTTGGAGCCCAGGGACAGGAGGAGGAGGAGGAGGTGGAGGAGATAGGAGGGATTGCCACACACACAGCTGGGGAACAGCTGACGTTACTGAACCCCAATAACAGAGGAGGGACTGTTGGGACTGTGCGGACAGCACTTCTGGACGGCAACTAGCGGTGTTGGAGCCCAGGGACAGCAGGAAAAGCAGAGGAACACAATGTAGGCCGAAGCCTGATTGGAGAAAGTCGAAAGGGAACCTTTAACCCCCCCAAGGTGTTTGTAGCTGAAAGAGCCAGCTTGTGCAGCACAAAAGATGCAAAAGGAAAAGGTGGCTCTTTTCATTATGCTCCTTGCAAACACAGAACTAAACACTTATAAAATGTGTCCCCTGAAACCGTGAGACCGTCCCGGAGGTGGGACTTTCCTTCGTAATATGACGCAGCACAGCCGCCATTCTTACCCCCCCCCCCCCGGCACCGTGCCACGGCTCCTCAGCGTTGTTTGATTCCGTCCCGGAGCCTGCGCTGTTATGTTATCCCTTGGCCAGGCACACTTAGTGCTGCCCATCTTCTGACATCATTTGGTGTCAGGCTGGCTGCGCCTGTGCGGACGCGCTGGCCGAGAGCCCGCCTCGCAGTGTCGTCTAATGTAATCCCACCGCGGGCCTGGGATCCATGGCCATGCGCAGTGCATATCCTCGCCTCTCACTCCCCTCCCTACGGCTTCTTAAGACTGTGCGGTCTCACGGCCGTAGCATGCTATTAGGGACCAGCTGACACCGCACAGTCTGAAGAAGCCGTAGGGAGATGAGTGAGAGGTGGAGGTTCAGATATGCACTGCGCATGTCCATGGATCTCAGGCCCCCAGTGGGATTAAATCAGAAGACACTGCGAGGCGGGCTCTCGGCCAGCACGGCCGCACAGGCGCAGCCATCCTGACACCAAATGATGTCAGAAGACGGGCAGCGCTAAGTGTGCCTGGCCAAGGGATAACATAACAGCGCAGGCTCCGGGACGGAATCAAACAACGCTAAGGAGCCGGGGCACGGCGCCAAGGGGGTAGGAATGACGGCTGTGCTGCGTCATATTACGAAGGAAAGTCCCACCTCTGGGACGGTTTTACGGTATCAGTGGACACATTTTATAAGTGTTAAGTTCTGTGTGTGCAAGGAGCTAAACAAAAATAGCTACCTTTTCCTTGTGCAGCATTACTGCTGCACAAGGTGGCTCTTTCAGTAACAAACGCCTTGGGGGGGGGGACAGGTTCCCTTACATTTCAGTTGTTGTGTCAGCGTGGCGGTCGCAGGACACATTGCCGCCTACACAGCTGGGGATCAGCTGACGTTACTGAAACCCAATAACACTGGGTCGTATGTTTTGACTGTGCAGACGGCACTTCTGAGCCTCAACTGGCGGTGTTGGAGCCCAGGAATTTAAGTTCAGGTGGTAGAAAGATGAACACAACAGGAGACCTGGATAACGTAGACAGTGACCTAATTATTTAATCAGGAAGAGGAGTGGCAAATTCCTGCGAGATCCAGGCCTTGTTCATTTTCAGGAAAGTAAGCCGGTCAACGTTATCGGAGGATAGTCGCATGCGACGGTCAGTTAGTACACCACCTGCAGCACTAAAGACACGTTCCGATAATACACTAGCCGCAGGGCAAGCCAGCACCTCCAATGCATACTGGCTTAGCTCTGGCCATGTATCCAGCTTTGAGACCCAAAACTTGAAAGGGGAAGAGCCGTCTGGGAGTACAGCAAGAGGGCAAGACATGTAGTCTGTCACCATCTGACGGAACCGTTGCCTCCTGCTGACTGGAGCCGTCTGTGATGGTGTAGACTTTTGTGGCGGGCACAGAAAACTGTGCCACAGTTCGACCATACTGGTCTTGCCTTGGGCAGAGGCACTGCTTCTGCTCCCTCTTTGTGCAGAGCCTCCACCACTGCCTGGACGCACTGAGCTGCTTTGTAATGCACTAGCAGCACTTCTCTCAGTTGGAATGGAGAAGATGATGGAATTCACCAGTGTGTCTTGGTACTCCCGCATTTTTCGCTCCCGGTTCAGCGGTGTGATGAGGCTTTCTACGTTGTCCCAGTAGCGAGGATCGAGGAGGGTGAACACCCAATAATCAGACATGTTGAGAATGTGGGCGATGCGGCGGTCGTTTCTCAGGCACTGCAGCATGTAATCCACCATGTGCTGCAGACTGCCAACTGCCCAAGAAACGCTGTCCCCTGCTGGAGGCGTGATCTCTGCCCGCTCGTCATCACCCCACCCTCGCTGTACACACTGAGTACTGGACAATTGTGTAACTCCCTCCTCTGGACGGATGTCTTCCTCCTCCATTGACTCCTCCTCATCCTCCTCACAAACTGTCCCCTGCCTACGCGTTTGTGAGGAACCACGTGGCGCTGACTGTCCAGAACATGATGGAAATGGTGAATCCTCATCCTCCACCTCTTCCACAACATCATCCCTTAGCGTTTGCAGTGATTTTTCAAGCAGGCAGATAAGGGGGACAGTCATGCTGACTAGTGCATCATCTGCACTCGCCATCCGCGTGGAATAATCGAAGGGACGCAAAACCTGGCAGACGTCCTTCATAGTGGCCCACTCTGTGGTTGTGAAGTCTGAACGGCGCGGAGTGCGACTTCTTTGCGCCTGATGCAGCTGGTACTCCATTACAGCTTGCTACTGCTCACACAACCGCTCCAACATATGTAACGTGGAATTCCACCTGGTAGGTAGGTCACATATGATGCGATGTTCCGGCAGGTGGTGTCGGCGCTGCAGAGCCGCAATGCGCGCTTTTGCCGTGCTGGAACGCCGCAAGTGAGCACACTCTAGGCGGACCTTGTGCAGCAGTGCATCAAGATCCGGATAGTCCCTCAAAAAACTCTGCACGACCAAATTGAGCACATGTGCCAGACATGGGATGTGAGTGAGGTTGCCGAGGCCCAGAGCTGCCACCAGATTTCGGCCATTATCACACACTACCATGCCTGGCTGGAGATTCGCTGGCACAAACCACACATCGCTCTCCTGCTTGATGGCATTCCAGAGCTCCTGCGCTGTGTGGCTTCGATTCCCCAAAGAAATTAATTTCAAGACGGCCTGTTGACGTTTGGCCACGGCTGTGCTCATGTCGGTCGTAACAGGTAAACGTTCATCACGGGTCCATGTGGAGGTGGACTGTGACGGCTCCTGCAGCGATGATTCTGAGGAACTGGTGTAAGAGGAGGAGTCAATGCGTACAGAATGGATTCCTGCAATCCTTGGAGTGGGCAGGACACGTCCTGCGCCACTCGCACGGTCTGTACCCGGCTCAACGACATTAACCCAATGGGCAGTGAGGGAAAGGTATCGCCCCTGTCTATGTTGACTGGTCCACGCATCGGTGGTGAGGTGGACCTTGCTACTGACGGCATTCAGTAGCACGTGTTTTATGTGTCCCTCCACATGCTTGTGCAGAGCAGGGACGGCTTGCCTGCTGAAGTAAAAGCGGCTGGGCACATTGTACTGTGGGACTGCCAATGACATCAAGTCACGGAAGCTGTCAGTCTCCACCAGCCTGAATGACAGCATTTCCAGTGACAGAAGTTTGGCAATGCCTGCAGTCAGAGCCTGTGCTCGTGGGTGGTTTGACGAGAAAGGCCGCCTTTTCTCCCATGCCTGTACTACCGATGGCTGTAGACTGGGCTGGGAGTGTGTGGATGACTGGGAAAGTGGTGCTGCGGGTGGAATTACAGCGGGTCTCTGGACAACAAGGCCAGAGGTTCTTCCACGGCGATCCTGGGAGGAAGCCGAACCAGCTGCGTGTGAGCTGGAGGAAGAGGCAACACGAGCTGAAGAGGTGGTAGCTGCCGCTGTTGGTTGGCCTAGCTCTTCAGTGTGTTTTTCTAACTCCGCCGCGTGCCTGGTGCGCACATGTTTCCACATGTTGGAGGTATTGAGGTTGCTGACATTTCGACCTCTTTTGACTTTGTGATGACACACCTTGCATTTGACATAGCAAATGTCATCTGCAACTGTGTCAAAAAAGGACCAGGCACTGCAAGTCTTGGGAGCGCCCTTTTTGGCTTTTGGAAGAGACATGCTCCTAACGGGTGCCAAAGTGGAGGCTGCAGGATCCGCAGTCTTCCCCCTCCCTCTCCCTCTTTGGGCCGTACGGGGAATCTCTTCCTCAGAGCTGCTCCCACCACCTTCCTGTCCCTCACGCCAAGATGGGTCAAGGACCTCATCATCTACACTACCCTCTGCCCCCAACTGCTCCTCCTGGGTAGTCTCAGCAGCTGAGCACGCACCAGTAAGTGGCACCTGAGTGTCATCATCAGCTGATGCGGCCTGCGATGTGGTGACCGGAGCCACTGGCCCACCCGCCTCTTCAGAGGAAGAGAGAAAAAGCTGTTGGGCATCACTGCACCCTGCCTCTTCTTCCATTTCTCCAATGCTGCTTGGCTGGCCCCCTGTTTCCAAGCCAAGAGATTCAGAGAACAGAAGTAGAGACGGCTCCTGTCCTGGGCTCTCTGTCTGCCTGGGCAATTTGGCAGGTGGTGAAGAGACAGATGGCTGCTCTCCAGTGCTCTGTGTCTGAGAGGATGTGGCACTAATTGAAGTTGATGCATTAGCTGCCATCCATCCGACAACGGCTTCAATTTGTTCTTCACGCAGCAGCGGTGTACGGCGCTCTGCGACGAAGCTGCGCATGAATGACTGTTCCCTGGTGAAAGTGGGTGCTGATGAGTCACCGGTGCCCGCAGCAGGCACAGAATCCCCACGTCCCCTCCCTGCTCCGCGCCCACGTGCCTTACTCACTGCCTTCTTCATCTTGGTTGACTGATAAAGATAAGCAGAAAAGTACTAACGGCTTTGTGTGCTTATTCCTGAACAACTCCTAACAGGTATAAGAAACACTAATTTTCTAAAGTGTGGACTAGACTTTAATATGAGCTAATGTGGCCTACACAAATGTAAAGTGGTGTCACTGGTGTGTTTGGTGAACTTTATTATTTTATTTTTTTTGTGGGGCTGAACTGACAACAGAGAGAGCTGCAGTCACACGGAGACCGTGCAGACAGCCGTAAACGGCGCTGCAAGGCCCAAAAACCCTCCTCTACGTTATCCTATGTAGTGTTTTTCCACAAGTTAGCTGGAGACGGGTGGAAAGACACTAATAGGAATTTTTTGAAAAAATGTGCAGCAGCCTGCACTACTTAAAACAAAAGGAAAATTGATTTTGCGGTATGACGCAGTGAAGAACCCTGAGCTGGAGACAACCAGGCTATGGCTGCTCACAGACTACAGGGCGAGCTGCAGTCACACGGAGACCGTGCAGACAGCCGTAAACGGCGCTGCAAAGCCCAAAAACCCTCCTCTACGTTATCCTATGTAGTGTTTTTCCACAAATTAGCTGGAGACGGGTGGAAAGACACTAATAGGATTTTTTTGAAAAAATTAGCAGCAGACTACACTACTTGGAAAAAAAAAAAAAAAAGAACAGTATGAGGCAATGAACCACCCTCCCTGAACTGAATACAACCAGCTATGGATGGCCTATGTGGCTGCACTCAGACTAGAGAGTGGGCTGCACTCACACACACACACACACACACACACAGACCTTGCAGATCTCTGTGAAAACAGCGCTACAAGGCAAAAGCAAGGTGATTAGTAGGTGAACACAGCGGTTGCTAAATTAGCCTTGGAAAAGCACAAAGAAGCAAATCGCTATCTCTAAACTGGCCCTCAGTCAGCAAACAGCGTCCTGTCACTAACTGAATTCACAGCAGAGTGAGCGCAAAATGGCGCCAGCGACTTTTAAACTGCATCATGACATCATTTCAGCAGCCAATCACAGCCTTGCCAGTAGTTTCATGCCCTCCATGCTGAACAGGATGTGCCCACACTTGGAATCATTCTCATTGGCTGATTTCGTACAAATTTGTGCAGTTTGAATCCTGGGAACTTCCGATTCCGGTATCCGATACGCGGCAAGTATCGGATCTCGGTATCGGAATTCCGATACCGCTAAGTATCGGCCGATACCCGATACTTGCGGTATCGGAATGCTCAACACTAGTAGGGACCTGTTCACACAGGTGGTGCGGGAACGGATATGAAATATGAAGGAACAGGTAGGACCTGTTCACACAGGAGATGTAGGTATGGAAATAAACCAGAAGGAAGGGAGAATGAAGGAACAGGTTGAGACCTGTTCACACAGGAAGAGAACCGCAAGGCTGCGGATAGGAGCTGCAGAAAGAGATTCTTACAGCAACGGGAGCGGAGCAGAGATGAATGGAGCAGAACCGCAAGGAATGCGGAGAGGAGCTGTAGAAAGAGATTCTTACAGCAACGGGAGCGGAGCAGAGATGAACGGAGCAGAACCGCAAGGAATACGGAGAGGAGCTGCAGAAAGAGATTCTTACAGCAACGGGAGCGGAGCAGAGATGAACGGAGCAGAACCGCAAGGAATGCAGAGGGGAGCTGCAGAAAGAGATTCTTACAGCAACGGGAGCGGAGCAGAGAAGAACGGAGCAGAACCGCAGAGGTAAAAGCCACAAAGGTACAGAGCAGGCAGAGCTGCAAGAGTGCAGAGTGTAAGCAGACTGAGAACACAAGGAAAGACACAGCAGGGAAGGAAGCCACAGACAAGGAGACAGAGATAAGACTAAGTACAGACAAGGCAATGGAATAAGACACAAGGGCAAAGACACAGGGACCAGGATATTCTGCCTCCTGGAAGGCGGACAACAAGACCAAGGCAAAAATACAGAGAAAAGCCTCCAGAGAGGGAGTAACTCACAGCAAGGCCTGGCAAACTCAGAAGCTAAACACTAACTGAGCTAACACATTGCACAGGTCCAGAACACTGGGTGGAGCTGCACTATATACTGGAGGCCTCTTGGTAATTGGTCAGGAACAGATTAGACAGATGCACCTGATTGCTATAAGAACCAGAGAGTTCAGGCGCCGCCCCCTATACACAAAGCCATGAAGCATGCAGAGAGCAGAGACACAGAACATGGAGCTGGCATAAAACAGAAACCACATCATGGCCTGGAGCAGTGGGTAAGATAGTGTGAGAGATGTGAGGCCATGCCGTGATGCCAGCAGAGTTGTTACAGGCATCAACTGTAAACTTGCTCCACTCAAGTTTATACAACACACAGGTACTCGTCCTTGTCGCCTTCTTACTGGCTGGATCACGAGTGACACGGGCCCAGTTGTTTTTATCCAGGCCGTCAGCCAACAATTGTCACACCTCTTTTAGCACTTTCATGCCCAGGGTTACAATGGGTCACCCTCCAGACCCCTTGGTCAGCATTATTCCCTTTCAACACAGGTCTTTTCCACACACCCGGACAAACATCCACACAACTCCAGCTACTGGGATGGGTAGTTGATTTGCCACCACCAATTGGATGGTGAGTTCTTTTTCAGAGCGAGCAACCTCAGCAGAGTGACTCTGGAAATACACTTCCGGCATAGTGGTCACCTTGGACCCTGTATCCATTAAGCAGTGGATGCACATCTCATAGAATTTAGGGGAAATAATGTGTCTCTCTGAGACAATATCCTCAGAGTTCTCTCCTCCACCCTTTGAGGCTCGAAACCCCACAGTATGCTCCATGACTGTGGGGCACACTAGTTTAATTGGCGCCCCTGTCTCCTCCTTTCTGCACTCGGACAGTCTCTTGAGATATATAGCCCCTTTCACTGCAAGTCCAACAACTGACTGATGTTCTGCTGATGAGCTACGAGCATGAAGTGGTGGGGCTTGGGAGCAATGACTTTCCCGCTGTAACTTCCTTTTACATGGGGTTGTGTGATCAGGCGGAGCAATGGCAGCAGGGGTCCCATTGACACTGCACAGCTCACCTCGAATGTCCTGGATCTCTTGACGTATCTCCCGTACCCAGTCGATCTCAGTACTGGTTGACTTGGGATTGACCACTTCATGACTTTGGACAACACTGGTCAGGACAGGGGCCTCTCTCTCCAGGACTCTCGCTTTGGCCCTGACCACAAGAAAGCCCAGATCAGGATTCAAGCATAGTCGCTCATTTAAGACCTGCCTCAGGATGGGATCTCTCAGTCCAGAAACTAGTTGATCCCGCAGCACTTTGTCCAATGGATCCAGCTGGTCCTCTGTGCCCATCTTGTTTCTTCTTGGTAATATGGGCTGTCACTTCATGCAATGTATTAACATATTAACATACTAAGCTATTGTCTCACTTTCTCCATAGACCCATTGGAACAATTGCATGCAGAGGCGCCCTAGGTCCGTGGTGTTGCTGTGCATGTCCTCCAGTATTTTTCTCAACTTATCCACAGTGCCACGGTCCCTAGGTGGGTGATACATAACCATCTGCTGGGCCATCAAGGGTCTGGAGGGCTAACTAGGCCTGAGCAGAAGAGGTCAAGGAATATATGACCAACATGCTTTTCAGCCTCTTTATCCAGTCCCACAGTGACATGTGGAGTGCCCGGTAGGACCATGGGGTACTTGGGCCAGGTCCGGCGGTACTTAAAGGGGTGGTCACGGGAGCTGTGACCTGGTCCGTGGCCCTGTGCATCCAATTAAAGGGGATGAAGTGTAGTGACAAATAAAGTCTATAAAGAAATGTTTGTGATGCCACCTGTGGTACTCGGCCAGGGATGGCCGATGCTGCTTAAAGGGATCCGCTGGGGCTGGTTGTGATACAGCCTAGATGGGTTTGCTCCCCACAGGTGGAACAGAAGCCCCAGGGCTACCAGGACAGTCTATGAGGGGTTGTAGATGTTTAGGTGCAGGAATTAATTGGAGGACACTGGGTTTGCAGCTTCTCTACCTTTTTAATTGCCAGTGCAGTCTGGAGCACAGGTTACAGGTGATCTTTAAAATCCGGGCAGCCTGGAAGCGGTTTGGAATCCCCCTAACCAGGTGGGCTTGGAAGCCTTCCTTCCTGCGCTGAATTCTGGGTTCTTGATGCATTAGCTTTCCTCAAGTCCCTCTCTCAATCTGTCCCTCAGATGGAACACTACCCGCATGGCAGGCAACTCGAGCCTTTTTACAGGTGTCCCTCTCTCGTGGTGCCTTCGGGTGTCAGCTGTGGCCAGGAGACCTACAATCTCCTGCCCTCCGGTTTCTGCTGTGGGGCATACAGTTCCCACACATCCTCGGACTCTGGTGTCCGTTTTTCTGCGCTCTATCTGGGGGGTGAGCTCAATCGCAGCTCCACTCCCAGGCTTCTCTCCTTTCGTGCTTCACTGTCTCACACAGACTGACCTCTAACTCCTCCTCCAGACCAGAACTTATAGGGAAGCTACCCTGAACCTGGTTTAGAGCTCCCCTTCTGGCCTGGAGTCAGGAAAGTGTTGTATGCTAGTGTTACCCATTAAGGGGATCCTTTCTCACTTCCAGGCATGGCATCACCCTCCCCGAGAGGCAGGCAATACCACTGTGGCACCCGCACCCCTGGGGCACCACACATGCTGCTCCCCGTGAACTTGGGAAGGTTGCTGAGCATTGCCCCAAGGATATTTGTCCCCTAAAGGGCTCAGTCACGGACTGGTCCGCCATTTCTGTGTCTGAATGTTGCATCCTGCCAACTACTCCAAATGTAAAGTAGGTGTCTGAATACAACACAGAGGGCATAAGGTGAAAACAGCCAAGGATAGTTGTAGTTCTATTTGTATAGAGTGTTTAAAAGTAATTCAAAACAATTAGTGTTAGTAACTAGGCAGATTAACGTTCAAACATGGATAACAGTAAATTTGGAAAAGCGAAGAAAGCCTTTCTCTAGCTAACATTAATGTTCTTTTCACCGAGGTTGTACGCTCAATCGGGGAAGCCACCACGTAAGTTTGCTCTCTAATATGGCTCTAGCAGGGGGTCACCGGGTTTTCTCTCTCTGACGTAGTATATCAAAGCCAGTTGAGCCTCGCTGTCACCAACCGTCCCTCTCCCAACTTGTCCTAATCCCAGCCGACCCTGGTAAAGTGTATGATAGCTGGAAGTGTCGGCCCTGCTCACACGCACTGTAGCTCCACAGTTGTAGGTGTGCCTTGCCTGTTGCAGTCTCCTCATGGATCTTTTTGGCGTGACCGTCGATGAAAGTTTTTGAGGATTGGAGCTGACTGAACTAGGTCTTGGCTCTCAATGGACGACGTCTGGTCTCATGAGCTTTACTGACACCGAGCGTGGAGCATGGATTCCGGTCCTGGCTAGCGCATGCAGATATCGGAGTCCTCCTGTGGTGGATTTGAAAATGTAGTGTATCCCATCTACTGTGGAATTTTTATAGTATTGTCCATGGGATGTAAATCAACGTTCTAGGACCAATTACTGAATGGTGTGAGATGATGGTTGTTTTATTCTCCAATAAAGCACCAACTTCTCCACTTTTACAGAAGATCGACTGTCCACTCTACTCTCAAGATCGTATCTCACCACCTGTGCACTTGACCCAATCCCTTCCCACGTCATCCCAAACCTCGCCACAGTCTTCATCCCTACTCTAACCCATCTCTTCAACCTATCACTAACAACTGGTGTTTTCCCCTCAAGCTTTAAACATGCCTCAATCACATCTATCCTCAAAAAGCCCTCTCTTGACCCATCCTCTGTATCTAGCTATCGCCCTATATCACTTCTCCCCTATGCCTCAGTGCCTGGATCCCCTTCCCTGCCACACATCAAGCTCACTAGACATCTTTGAGCCTGTTTCAGAAGAAGAAGTTTCAAAGCTCCTCGCTTCTGTTTGGCCTACAACCTGCAACAGTGACCCCATTCCTTCACATCTTCTGCAGTCTCTCTCACCAGTGGTCACCACTCACCTGACTAAAATATTTAACCTCTCTCTTTCTTCAGGTATCTTTCCCTCCTCATTTAAACATGCCATCATTAACCCTTTACTTAAAAAGCCTTCCCTGGACAACAACTGCACTGCTAACTACAGACCTGTCTCTAACCTTTCCTTCATCTGTAAACTCCTGGAACGCTTGGTCCACTCCCGTCTAATCCGCTATCTCTCGGATAACTCTCTTCTCGACCCCTTACAATCTGGTTTCCGCTCTTTACACTCCACTGAAACTGCCCTCACTAAAGTCTCTAATGATCTAATAACATCATTGCTCTCTGCTGATTCTCCTGGATCTATCTGCCACATTTGACACTGTGGATCACCAGCTCCTTATCACTATGCTCCGCTCCATAGGCCTCAAGGACACAGGACACAGCCCTCTCCTGGTTCTCCTCCTACCTCTCTGACCGCTCCTTCACTGTATCTTTTGCCAGCTCTTCTTCCTCTCCTCGTCCCCTTACTATCGGGGTTCTGCAGGGCTCAGTCCTAGGCCCTCTCCTTTTCTCTCTATACCAGTGATGGCGAACCTATGACACGCGTGTCAGTGCTGACACGCGTAGTCATTTTCAGTGACACGCCGGCCGCCGGCCGCGGCCCCATAGCAATTGCTTCTTTCCCAGGGTCTGAAGGAGAGGAAACTCTCCTTCAGGCCCTGGGAACCATATTAATATGTAAAAGAAAGAATTAAAATAAAAAATATTGCTATACTCACCTCTCCGACGCAGCCTGGACGTCCGCAAGGGAACCGGCAGCGTTGTTTGCTTAAAAATCGCGGTTTTCCTTCCTTACTTGAAGTCCCGGCTTGTGATTGGTCGCGTGCCGCCCATGTGACCGAGACGCGACCAATCACAGCAAGCCGTGACGTAATTTTAGGTCCTTCAGGATTTTAAAATTACGTTCCGGCGTTGTGATTGGTTGCGTGCGGTCACATGGGCGATGCGACCAATCACAAGCCGGGACGTCACGGGAGGCAGGACAAGCGCGCATTTTAAAATGCGCGCTTGTCCTGCCTCCCGTGACGTCCCGGCTTGTGATTGGTCGCATCGCCCATGTGACCGCACGCAACCAATCACAACGCCGGAACGTAATTTTAAAATCCTGAAGGACCTAAAATTACGTCACGGCTTGCTGTGATTGGTCGCGTCTCGGTCACATGGGCGGCACGCGACCAATCACAAGCCGGGACTTCAAGTAAGGAAGGAAAACCGCGATTTTTAAGCAAACAACGCTGCCGGTTCCCTCGCGGACGTCCAGGCTGCGTCGGAGAGGTGAGTATAGCAATATTTTTTATTTTAATTCTTTATTTTACACACATTAATGTTGTTTCGATACCGATACCCGATACCACAAAAGTATCGGATCTCGGTATTGGAATTCCGATACAGCAAATATCGGCCAATACCCGATACTTGCGGTATCGGAATGCTAAACAATGGCATCCGATCCGATTTTTTATCGGATCGGATGCCATGCAGGAGGTCTGTGGGTCCAAACAACAGAGCTCCGGTGCAGAGAGTCTAGGCCTGGGACTTCCGGTAGGCCAGGCGCAGCTCCCGGAAGTCCCAGGCCTCTGCGTCGGATCTGTGTTGTTTGGGCGACATTGCGCTGCTCCCTGCTGCGCCGACCAGAAGTCCCAGGCTGCACCGACCAGAAGTCCCAGGCTGCACTTCTGAGGCCTGAGGAGATAGCTGTCTGGAGGCCCTGTGATAGCTGTCTGGACTCAGGCCCTGTGATAGCTGTCTGGACTCAGGCCCTGTGATAGCTGTCTGGACTCAGGCCCTGTGATTGCTGTCTGGACAGGCCCTGTGATAGCTGTCTGGACTCAGGCCCTGTGATAGCTGTCTGGACTCAGGCCCTGTGATAGCTGTCTGGACTCAGGCCCTGTGATTGCTGTCTGGACTCAGGCCCTGTGATTGCTGTCTGGACTCAGGCCCTGTGATTGCTGTCTGGACTCAGGCCCTGTGATTGCTGTCTGGACTCAGGCCCTGTGATTGCTGTCTGGACTCAGGCCCTGTGATTGCTGTCTGGAGGCCCTGTGACTACTACAGCAACCATCATCCAGTGAACTGTGGGGTGTCATTGGCTATTACTGAGATAAGTGAGAGGGAGGCATCAGTGATGGCGAACCTGTGGCAGTCCAGCTGTTGCAAAACTACAATTCCCATCATGGCTGGCCATTCAAAGCAAAGGCTTTGGCTGTGAAGACATGATGGGAATTGTAGTTTTGCAACAGCTGGAGTGCCACAGGTTCGCCATCACTGGAAGAATTCCCCCTCACTTATCTTAGTTCACGGCACCCCACACAAGTTAAATAATAGCAAGACCAACAAAAGAAACCAACTGACAGATGAACAAAGAAGTCACTAAGCAGGTAAGTTAATTCTAATTATACATATTTGTTATTTAAACTATACATGTCACAAAATTATGTTTTTTTATCAAGGTGACACACCACCCAAGTTATGCTCGGTTTTTTGGCGAATTTTGACACACCGAGCTCAAAAGGTTGCCCATCACTGCTCTATACACTGCCCCTATTACTACAGACCCTCTCATCCCTTGGCATCATGGACTTGGCCCTATCCTGGATCTCGTCATACCTAACTGACCGAACATTCAGCGTCTCCCATTCACACACCACCTCCTCACCTCGCCCCTTATCTGTCGGAGTCCCACAAGGTTCAGTCCTAGGGCCCCTGCTCTTCTCCATTTACACTTTTGGCCTGGGACAGCTCATAGAGTCTAACGGTTTTCAGTATCATCTCTATGCTGATGACACACAGATCTACATCTCTGGACCAGATATCACCACCCTACTAACCAGAATCCCTCAATGTCTATCCGCTATTTCATCCTTCTTCACCGCTAGAATTCTAAAACTTAACATGGACAAAACAGAATTCATTGTCTTTCCCCCATCTCACGCGACCCCCCCCCCCCCAACGAACCTATCCATTACAGTAAACGGCTGCCCACTCTCCCCAGTCCCACAAGCTCGCTGTCTCGGGGTAATCCTTGACACTGATCTCTCCTTCAAACCGCATATCCAAGCCCTTTCCACTTCCTGCCACCTTCAACTCAAAAATATTTCACGGATCCGTACATTCCTAAACCAAGAATCTGCAAAAACCCTAGTCCATGCCCTCATCATCCCCCGTCTCGACTACTGTAACCTCCTTCTCTGTGTCCTCCCCTCGAACACTCTCGCACCCCTCCAATCTATTCTTAACTCAGCTGCCCGACTAATCCACCTGTCCCCCTGCTATTTCCCGGCCTCTCCCCTTTGTCAATCCCTTCACTGGCTCCCCATTACCCAGAGACTCCAGTACAAAAGCCTAACCATGACATGCAAAGCCATCCACAACCTGTCTCCTCCATACATCTGTGACCTCGTCTCCTGGTACTTTCCTGCACCCAACCTCCGATCCTCACAAGATCTCCTTCTCTACTCCCCACTTATCTCCTCTTCCCACAATCGCATACAAGATTTCTCTTGCGCATCACCCCTACTCTGGAACTCTCTACCACAACATATCAGACTCTCACCTACCATCGAAATCTTCAAAAAGAACCTGAAGACCTACCTCTTCCGGCAAGCCTACAACCTGCAGTAATCACCGATCAACAAAACCACTGCACGACTAGCTCTATCTTCACCTACTGTATCCTCACCCATCCCTTGTAGATTGTGAGCCCTCGCGGGCAGGGTCTTCTCTCCTCCTGTTCCAGTTGTGACTTGTATTGTTCAAGATTATTGTACCTGTTTTTATTATGTATACCCCTCCTCACATGTAAAGCGCCATGGAATAAATGGCGATATAATAATAAATAATAATAACTATCATGTTAGGGGATGTGGTAGCTTGCATCATGCACACCAATTCTCAGTACACCACCAGATTCTTTATTTTTAAGGTCTAAGACAGTGAGGAAGCATGTTGGGGAACATTGAAATGTAACGGTGTTGCCATATCATTTTTGACCTAAGGGAAAATGTAGTAAATAAAATTCTAACATCAGATGGACATGACTTAGGTGGTGTGGGAGTGCCCTTGTTTCCCTACAGCACAGCTATTTTGTGATAAAGACTCAGGGGGAAGGGTCGGAAATTAGAACTATGTGACTTATGTCTCTGCATTGTTAAAGTTTGGACACATGTCTGCTGCATGTGAAGACCTGGAAATAAAACCCTTGTATTATTGAAATAAGATTGTGCAATGAATTCTTCTCTAAATAAAATTCTTACCAGCTATGGGTAGGAGCAGTCATTGTTTGGTTATGGAGTCCATGGCACAGAAATGGCAGAAGCAAGGGACCTAATGGCTTGTCACTTTGACATCAACATAATATGATCAGCTGCAGTTCAGCCTTCTATAAAGAGAATAGAGGTTCCTATTACAGAATTTTCTATATCTATGTAAAAAATATAATCAATGATTTCTGTTGTCTCCAACTGCGACATAGAAATGATTTACAACTAAAATTGAATAAGCGATTAACAAAATATGTGAAGGCGAAATTTCTAGAAAAACTTGCTATTTATGGCTTCTCTTTATTGCACAATAAGTCAAACCTTCTTTATTTTAGCCATTAGTGGATGCACAGAATGTAATTAGCTGAACAACCACTTGACATGTCCATTACAGTATACAGCATTAGACCCAAGGCCATTTTCATACACCTTAGTTGGGTGCAGTTTTTACATGTCATTTTTTTAGCCGAAGCCAGAAGTAGATCCTAAACAGGGTGAGTATAGAGTAAAGGTTTAGATTTCTCCCCTTTTTGGTCTACTACTGATTTTGGCATGCAAGAACAGCACAAGAATTGCCGGGTGTAACGTTCCTTTATTAGCTTTTTCCAACTTTGGTGTTTAAAGCACTTTTATACTAAAATTCCCTTCTACATTAATTAAAGCAACTTATGTATAGGTTGTGTTTGTTTTTTTTTAATGTAACTTTTTAATGAAGGTTTAATAATAATAATACATAAATTGGGCAATACTATGATGGAATTGTGCTGAAATCCAAAGAAAAAAATCCATTAATGTATTAATATGAATATATGATACTGGCAACAGAATTAGTATCAAAAAAAATCAAATTTATTAATATGTCGGTATAGTGTTCAAAGTACTCAGTTAAACAGACGACTAATACCTAAAAATACTTTATTTGAAAAATTAGTTAAAATAGTAGTAGACAAAAAACCCGCAACCTACATATAATATAACCAATTGGGCTCCTAGTTTTCCCTATGTTACCCTATTGCACCCTTCCTAGCAGCGGAGGTTGGCACCCTAGCTTGTTCGCAAAATGGCGCCCCCACTCAACGTCGGCTGGTCCTGGTATACTCTATAAAGCCCTACTAATTAGCAGGACAGAAAGAAGGAGGCCCGTGTCAACACAATAAGTGCCGCTCGGAAGTGGAAACGGGACGTGATGACTAGTAGGGTAATATAACGGCCACAGCAAAAAATTAGAATGTGTCAGCCTGTACAACCAAAAACTGTAATAACCCTTATAATAAATCTTGATAAGTAACCACAGTTGAGATTTGGAATAGGGGTATAATTTGCTGTGGAAAGTCTAAATAAATAACCCTCACAGACCCTAAATATACTGTCCCTGCCTGGCTGCGGAGGTTGGCACCCCTATATAAACACGCCAGTGGCGCCCCCGCTCTCGTCGGCTGATCCTCAATAACCCTACCTACTTACCCTATCTTGACTAACAGTCAAGGGGAAGGGGAGGGGAGGAGGGGGGGGGGTTTAAAGGACAGAGGAAATATGACCAAAGTGGGTAGGGCGAGTAGATAGCTCCGTATATGATAGGGTTAATATTCAAGTGCTGCTTTATAGATACTGTATACTCGTAGCATATTAGGATAATATTAAGTCACGCTGATTATTATATAAAATATTGCACGGATATCTTACAGCTACCTATTACCAGTTGCTAGAATAGCAATATATACCGCAAGTCCAGATAGTTATCAACCTTAAACAGATGTTATATACGGCGATATAAAGGATATTGCACAAATGCCCAACAGCCAACTAATTCCAGTCACTGGGATAGTGATGTATACCATAGGTACAGATAATTATCAACCTATCATAACGGTTTATAGATAGTAAATTATTGCACGATTTTATTAAGCAAAATATTGCACAAATTCCTTCCAGCCACCTATTGGCAGTCACTGGAGTAGCAGTATATACCGCAAGTTCAGATAGTTATGCACCTAAAAGATGTTCTATACGGTAATATAAAGAATATTGCACAAATGCCCAATAGCAAACTAATTCCACTCACTGGAATAGTGATGTATACCGCAGATGCAGACAATTTTTAACCTATCATGACAATTTATTTATTGCACGATTTTATTGCACAAATGCCCTCTAACACATGCTTCCAGTTACCCAGGTAGTGGTGTTCTATAGAAGCTAGTTGTTATACATTTTATCCTCTATACCAGAGTGATATAACACACAATATTGGATGTTAGAAAGTCTGCCGATGAAACTATCTTTAATAACTCAAAATAGATCCCCTATCACGCTTTACCCCACATAAAGTCAGCACCCCCATATAGACCAAATCCACTATAGCCAAAAAACCAAAACCCAATTCACTTATCTCGTGTTCATATGTTTCTTTTGCGCCTCAACGCGTTTCCCTGCCATGATATCAGTTCATCAGGAGGCTAATGGAGAGACCTTTGTCCTTAGATGCAGCATACGGCCATCATAAAATACTGCTGTAGGTACAGGATCAGCCGACGAGAGCGGGGGCGCCACTGGCGTGTTTATATAGGGGTGCCAACCTCCGCAGCCAGGCAGGGACAGTATATTTAGGGTCTGTGAGGGTTATTTATTTAGACTTTCCACAGCAAATTATACCCCTATTCCAAATCTCAACTGTGGTTACTTATCAAGATTTATTATAAGGGTTATTCCAGTTTTTGGTTGTACAGGCTGACACATTCTAATTTTTTGCTGTGGCCGTTATATTACCCTACTGGTCATCACGTCCCGTTTCCACTTCCGAGCGGCACTTATTGTGTTGACACGGGCCTCCTTCTTTCTGTCCTGCTAATTAGTAGGGCTTTATAGAGTATACCAGGACCAGCCGACGTTGAGTGGGGGCGCCATTTTGCGAACAAGCTAGGGTGCCAACCTCCGCTGCTAGGAAGGGTGCAATAGGGTAACATAGGGAAAACTAGGAGCCCAATTGGTTATATTATATGTAGGTTGCGGGTTTTTTGTCTACTACTATTTTAACTAATTTTTCAAATAAAGTATTTTTAGGTATTAGTCGTCTGTTTAACTGAGTAACAGAATTAGTATGGCAATATTAAGAGCAGACATTCAATCAAAAGTTTCTAAAATCCTTAGAGCCTTGGGCTTTGATCACACATTGAGTTTTTTTTTACCATGAAAACCAATGCTGAAATTCTAGGAATTTTTTGCACAATTTAGGGGAATTTTTAATTTTTTTTTTGAGCGCCACTTTTTACTGCAGTACTTTGGTCAGCATTTTGCATCTCTCTGGAGCTTCTACTACTTAATGTTGCTTACTGATACTGCTTAAAATTGTTGACTACAATACTGACCTGTGAACGTGACCTAAAGATATATTCCCACAACTGACATTTATCAGCTATCGACAAGATAGGTGTTAAATATCTAATTGCTTGAGACCCCACTACTGGAACCTGAAAGGTTCCTAGAACAGGGGTTATGACCTCCCTTTTTCTTCTCACGGCACAACCATATAGTCACACTTGCGGAATCCTGCTTCAGTCACATAGGGAACTTTTCTACCCTTTTCATCATCTAAAGTTTTTAGGACTGACAGAGACAGCCAATCCAAACCAATCATGAGAACACGAGTAATAAATTCCTTGTGCGGACTACACTCTACTTCATTCTTTCTTGTAATTGTGTTCATATCACAGCTATCCAATGGATAAGTGCTAAATGTATTTAATATTCAGCTACATTCAAGATATTCCTTTCATCAGAATCTGTCATCAATTTGTTAAAATAATTTGAAAAAAAAAAAAACGGGTGGGACCCCTCTATTCTTGATAACCAGCCATGATAAAGATGGCAGCTGAGGGTTGCAGTCCGCAGCTGTCAGTTATGCCTGTGCTGGTTATCAAAAATAAATGAAACCCCCATGTCATTTTTTTCTTAATTTATTTATAGCGCACAGGTGCCAGCTGATGCTGTCAATATTGTAAAATAACAAAATCATGAAGTCATCTTCTCTTTCCCCCAAAAAATGTAGTACTGACCCTCCTGTAGTGCCAATTTTTTTTACATAAAGGCATCAAGTGACCACTTTAGCCAACCAGTGATGGAAGTGCAGCGCCCCAGAGTCCTGGACGTTGCAGTACTGACGCTCCACCGCTAAGGGGAGTGATGGTACGTCTGATGGCACTTAAGGAGTTCACCTGACCAGGTATCACAGTCACACATTACACTTCACATTCTGGCCACCAGGGGGAGCAAAGGGTTCTATGTATAAGGCCACTCCTCACAATCTGGTAAAACTGGGGGCTGGATAGGAAGTTAGTCAGAAGCTGACTGGGTTGGATCCAGGCAACATCCTGTGGCAGAGGGTGTTGCAGGGGAAGATTCAGGGGGGTCTCTGTCAGGGGTGGGATCCTGACAGTGGCCAAGCGAACAGAACAGAACGTTACGGAGCCGCGCCTGCACCCGTTGCGGCGGCATCCTAAGAAAGGAAACGAAGCGAGGTTTATTGTGGAGAAGTGAGAAACGAGATCGCAGCAAAAAGGAGATAAAGCCAGTAGGAGTCGTGCTGTAAGATCGAGGCATCATCCTACTGAGGCGCGTAGCCGGTGGCCGGAATGCCGAGGAAGTATTGGGCTCCAAGCATTACTTCAAACAGTGGCAGGACAGTTAATTTTAGGTTGGCAGTCTCACCTAAATCACCTAAGCAGACATAGGGGCAATTGTGGGAGAGGGGCGACGCTAGGGTCCCGGAAGAACTCCAGGCCTACCCGTCATACGGGTGCGTCCTATCCATATCATCTGGGGGATGGAGAAAGAATATCAGAACAGATACGAGATGTGAGAGAGAAGAACATCAGAAACAGACACAACAGTTGTGAGGACTATCCCGTGGTGCTCAGCAGGGAGGTACTACAACACACAGGCGCTAGTAGGTAGGCACTGATTTCCACCTGCAAAGGGAACTCTGGATGTGCCTTCGGACTGGCCGGTCTCAGCCAGCCCTGTTAGCAGTACTCTGGATTGCGGATCCTGAAGCCTTCAGTAAAGAGGTAAAGAGACTGCAACCCTGTGTCCTCGTTATTCATCGCGCCTTGCACCACGCACCACCATCGCATCTTTCATTGGACGCCCCTTAGCAGGGTCACGGACCGGGTCTAGCCACTGTGACAACCCCAGAACTGAGAGAGAGAGGCCCGGTACCAAGTACCCCGCGGCCCTGCGTCTGGGGGCGCTCCAGAAGTAATTACCCTACATGCCGTAAAAATTGGCACATTGACTTCAAATGTCTAAGCACTGATGTCAGCACTGATTGGCTGCAGTGGTCATGTGCAGTCAGCATGTAAATATTTACAATGAGTTGTAAAAGTGATGTAAATATTCTACTTCTCTAGTTCCCTGACAATTTCAGCTTCAGAGAACTACATAAATAACTGCACCAATATGTGTGAAAGGTCTCTTATGGATGGAATTGTGGTAGGTGCCCACTACTCCTTCTACGTCCCTATTAACCATGTGTTACAAAGGAAAGCAGTCCTTCTGTTGGACCTGACTTGTGAATGCATTTCTCTGATACCCCATAAAATTAATGGGCACAATGTAATGTTGCATCTTGCAGAAGAAACACATACCGGTATGTAGTGTGAGAGAAGAAACAGTTATCCCACCCACCCATATTGCAGTCCATGGCTCGAATCAGCTGGGCCACAGGATTATAAATCAGGAAAAAGGGGAAGATATTCCAGCGTCAAGATCTTCTTAAAAACAAGACTTTATTAGGCAAGTATAAAAATATATGACAAAGATGCTACAACCCCGCAGAGAATGTTAGCTAAATTGCTATAAAAAAATTCCCTGCGGGGTTGTGACACGCTTGTCATATATTTTTAGACTTACCTAATAAAGTCTTGTTTTAAGAAGATCTTGTCTCTGGAATATCTTCCCCCCTTTCATTATATATTTAGAGTGGGATTACGATTACATTGGCTGACTTGCAGCATTAAAACATCTGCTGATCAGCTACATATTTTTGGACTGGCTATATATTTGATTGGTGGCAGTTGCCATGTTATATAGGCAGACCATGAGCACAAAATGATCATAGATCAGGCTGCCATTGTTCTTGGCAGGACGTGTTCTGTTTACACGGAATGATGTGCTGCCAAAAACGGAGTGTGTTTTTTTTTTAAGCAACCCAAAAGATAATTTCACCTGATGAATGAGCATTTTGCCAGCAGTGCCACCAATCAATGGTGTGTTTGGCAACCTAGGAACAAGAAAGTGTCTTCAATGATAAAGGTCACAGTTAGCCATCTGATCTTGTGTGGGTGGCTGTACATAAACTATGCAATAAAGGTTTGCATATATTGTAAACATAGCAATGACTGTACAGATCACTTTCCAATAATCTAGTACAGTCAGCATTGCTTGTCTTTCATAGCGATTCTGTCATTTTATATTTACATGTATTTTAGACATGACTGCTCCATGAATTAAACATAACTGGAGTATGCTTATTCATACACGTAGAAATAGATGTGGAAAAAGTAGGAAATGGTTGTACTGGTATTTCTTACTATGTGTTTGATCATTATTTACTAAAGTGAACCTGTCAGCAGGATTTTGCTAAGTAAACTAAAGACATTGTCAGGTTGACAATGTTAAACTGATTAAAATGATACCTGGGGTGAAGAAATCAGTCTTGTTGTTCTTGTGTAATTAGTGTTAGACATTTTCAGATAATGAGATGCCCGTGCTCCAGGGCAGGACTGTAGGCAGAGTCTTATCTTCCTACTCTAGAGAAACCAAGGAGAGACAAGACCTGCCCACATGCCACCCCAAAGCACAAACATGTTCCTCATCATAGAGACAGACTGTTTGTGCTTTGGGTGGCGGCCTGTGGGCAGAGTCTTATTTTCCTGCTCTAAGCCAGAGAAACCAAGGAGAGACTGCATACAGGGCCAGCGTTAGGGACAGGCAGACCAGATAGCTGCCTAGGGCCCCCGCTCCTCCAGGGTCCCCCAGCTAGTGGCATGCCACTAATAGCACAACACGCTGACACCATGGGGCCCCTGAGTAAGAGGGGCCCGGCACCGCCCCCCACATCGTGCATTCAACTTAACTGCATCATAGAGAGTAATACAGTTGAAAGCAGTGATGGCGGAGAGAGCATCACCTGACGCACCCTCTACCATCACTCCCCCTCTGACTCAGCAGTGTGTGCCAGCAGTGGAGCTGATGAGAAGCTGAGATGCTCTGCAGAAGCCAGAGCACTGAGAGTAGTAGGGGAACAAAGAGGAAAGTATAGTTTATGTATGAATTATAGTGTGTGTGTTTGTCTGCTGCACTATACTGTGTGTGGAGGGACTGCACTATACTGTATTGTGTATGTATCTGCTGCACTATACTGTGTTGTGTGTGTATCTGCTGCGCTATACTGTGTGTGTGGGGGGACTGCACTACACTGTGTGTAGGGGGCTGCATTATACTGTGTGTGGGGGAACTGCACTATACTGTGTATGTGGGGGGCTGCACTATACTTTGTGTGGGGGGTGCGCTATACTGTTTGGTTGGACTGCACTATACTGTGTTGTGTGTATGTGTTTGTGTCTGCTGCACTACACTGTGTGTGGGGACTGCACTATACTGTATTGTGTATGTGTGTCTACTGCACCTTACTGTGTGTGTGGGGGGACTGCACTATACTGTGTGTGAGGGGCTGCATTATGCTTTGTGGGGGCTACACTATACTGTGTGTGTAATGGGCTTCACTATACTGTGTGTGGGGTGCAGTATACTGTGTTTGGGGGGACTGCACTATACTGTGTGTGAGCTGCATTATACTATGTGTGGGGTGCACTATACTGTGTTTGGGGGGACTGCACTATACTGTGTGTGTGGGTTGCATTATACTGTGTATGTGGGGGCTGCATTATACTGTGTGGGCTACATTATACTCTGAGAGGGCTGCTTTATACTGTGTGTGGGGGGCTGCATTATACTCTATCATGGATCATGGGGAGTGCATTTTACTATATGTACTATATGGGAACTGTAGTATACTGTATCAAGGATTATCTGTACCCATCATTCTTCCTTTGCCGGAGTAAGAATAGGTGCACACGGTCAGTAAACAATGCGAGTTGGACGCTGCATACTTGTGCAACGTCCAGATGTTACAGCATAGTGGATGGGATTTCAAGAAATCCCATGTCCACTATGTGTGCACAGACACCCGCGGATCACCTGTGGAGACGGACATGCGGCGCGTCCTTCCAGACCGCAGCATGTCTATTTATCTTGCGGAGACACGAGCTTCCGCAAGATAAATTTCACCCTCACAATGTATTGGACGAGCTGAATTTGCACGGTTCAATGAACGCATGCGAATTCACCTGCGTTCAATAGCAGTCAACCCTTTGGATGTAGCGGACATATGCTGCTTCCAAAGTGCTGCCCATTACTGAACGTGTGCACATACCCTAGGGAGGCCGGGAAGCAAGCGTTGAACGACTTCAATATTGTCGATCGCTCGTTTAGCAGCCTGAAAGTGCATATAAATACAACCAAAAGGTTTCTGTGTGATGGTGCAATTTGTGAGCATTTGGGGCCCCACTTTTAACTTTTGCCCAGGACCCACTTTGTCTAAAACCAGCCCTGACTGCACACAGGCCTCCCCGAAGCACAAACATGTTCCTCATCATAGAGACAGACTGTTTGTGCTTCGGCGGCCTGTGGGAAGGTCTCTTCATGGTTTCTCTGGCTTAGGGCAGGAAGTTAAGACTCTGCTTACAGTCCCGCCCTGGAGCACAGGCATATCATTAACTGAAAACGTCTAACACTGATTACACAAGAACCACAAGATGGATTTCTTCATCCCAGGCATCATTATAAGCAGATTAACATTGCCAACCTGACATTGCCTGTAGTTTACTTAACAAAATTCTGGTGACAGGTTCGCTTTAAGTTGCTTTTAACCTGATTATAATGGTGATTTACATAGATATGGGAATTAAGTCTGGCTACCAATAAAGGTACACCAATGGTCCCAGGAAGAGCTTTACAGTGGCCATGTGGCTTGTATTTTGGACAGAAGTAGAGTAGGGTGAAGAATTCCACCAAAGGACAATAAATGACTAGGAAAAAAATCACATACCCAAACCACGCGGTGTTTTGAAAAAAATGTGTATGTAGACTTATTAGTATTGTGAGGGAAAATCTGATTACAAATAACTGACATAAAAAAAGAAACCGTTGCGACTAGGGTTGAGTGAAACGGGTCGTTCATTTTCAAAAGTCGCCGACTTTTGGCTAAGTCGGCGTCTCATGAAACCCGATCCGACCCCTGTGCTTGTCGGCCATGCGGTACGCGACTTTCGCGCCAAAGTCGCGTTTCAATGACGCGAAAAGCGCCATTTCTCAGCCAATGAAGGTGAACGCAGAGTGTGGGCAGCGTGATGACATAGGTCCTGGTCCCCACCATCTTAGAGAAGGGCATTGCAGTGATTGGCTTGCTGTCTGCGGCGTCACAGGGGCTAAAAAGGGGCGTTCCCGCCGACCGCCATCTCACTGCTGCTGATCTGAGCTTAGGGAGAACTTGCTGCCGCTTCGTCAGAAGCAGGGATAGCGTTAGGCAGGGTCCACTAACCACCAAACCGCTTGTGCTGTAGCGATTTCCACTGTCCAACACCACCTTCGGTGTGCAGGGACAGTGGAAGCTATTTTTTTATTTTTTTTTTCTCTCAGCGCTGTAGCTCATTGGGCTGCCCTAGAAGGCTCCGTGATAGCTGTATTGCTGTGTGTATGCCACTGTGGAAACCAACTGCTTTTTTCAAAGCACATATCCTCTTGTTCCTTCCTTTCTGCACAGCTATCTTTTTTGTTTGTCCACACTTTTTATTTAATTTGTGCATCAGTCCACTCCTGTTGCTGCCTGCCATACCTGGCTGAGATTACTGCAGGGAGATAGTAATTGTAGGACAGTCCCTGTTTTTTTTTTTTTTTGTGGGAGATTAAGATTTGCATTTCTGCTAGAGTGCCATCCCTGTGTGTGCCATCTCTCACTAAGTGGGCCATAGAAAGCCTATTTATTTTTTTCCTTGATTTGGGTTCTAAAATCTACCTCACCAAAAAAACACTACATCAATCAGTGGGAGAAAAATATTGGCCTCAGTCAGGGCTTGTGTGCCACTCCTGTGTGTGCCATCTCTCATTCAGTGGGCCATAGAAAGCCTTTTTATTTTTATTTTTTTTTTATTATTTGGTTTCTAAAGTCTCCCTTAAAAAAAAAAAAAAAAAAAAAAAACAGTGGGAGAGTAATATTGCCCTTTCAGCTTGTGTGCCAGTCTTGACTACTGGGTGTGCCACCTCTCTCTCTCAAATTGTGGGCCATAGAAAGCCTATTTATTTTTTTCCTTGATTTGGGTTCTAAAATCTACCTCAACTAAAAAACACTACATCAATCAGTGGGAGAAAAATATTGGCCTCAGTCAGGGCTTGTGTGCCACTCCTGTGTGTGCCATCTCTCACTTAGTGGGCCATAGAAAGCCTATTTATTTTTTTCCTTGATTTGGGTTCGAAAATCTACCTTAAAAAAAACACTACATCAATCAGTGGGAGAAAAATATTGGCCTCAGTCAGGGCTTGTGTGCCACTCCTGTGTGTGCCATCTCTCATTCAGTGGGCCATAGAAAGCCTTTTTTTTTTTTTTTTTTTTTTATTATTTGGTTTCTAAAGTCTCCCTTAAAAAAAAAATTAAATAAAAAAACAGTGGGAGATTAATATTGCCCTTTCAGCTTGTGTGCCAGTCTTGACTCCTGGGTGTGCCACCTCTCTCTCTCAAATTGTGGGCCATAGAAAGACTATTTATTTTTTTCCTTGATTTGGGTTCGAAAATCTACCTTAAAAAAAACACTACATCAATCAGTGGGAGAAAAATATTGGCCTCAGTCAGGGCTTGTGTGCCACTCCTGTGTGTGCCATCTCTCATTCAGTGGGCCATAGAAAGCCTTTTTTTTTTTTTTTTTATTATTTGGTTTCTAAAGTCTCCCTTTAAAAAAAAAAAATTAAATAAAAAAACAGTGGGAGATTAATATTGCCCTTTCAGCTTGTGTGCCAGTCTTGACTCCTGGGTGTGCCACCTCTCTCTCTCAAATTGTGGGCCATAGAAAGCCTATTTATTTTTTTCCTTGATTTGGGTTCGAAAATCTACCTTAAAAAAAAACACTACATCAATCAGTGGGAGAAAAATATTGGCCTCAGTCAGGGCTTGTGTGCCACTCCTGTGTGTGCCATCTCTCACTTAGTGGGCCATAGAAAGCCTATTTATTTTTTTCCTTGATTTGGGTTCGAAAATCTACCTTAAAAAAAAACACTACATCAATCAGTGGGAGAAAAATATTGTCCTCAGTCAGGGCTTGTGTGCCACTCCTGTGTGTGCAATCTCTCACTTAGTGGGCCATAGAAAGCCTATTTATTTTTTTCCTTGATTTGGGTTCTAAAATCTACCTCAACAAAAAAACACTACATCAATCAGTGGGAGAAAAATATTGGCCTCAGTCAGGGCTTGTGTGCCACTCCTGTGTGTGCCATCTCTCACTCAGTGGGCCATAGAAAGCCTATTTATTTTTTTCCTTGATTTGAGTTCGAAAATCTACCTTAAAAAAAAACACTACATCAATCAGTGGGAGAAAAATATTGTCCTCAGTCAGGGCTTGTGTGCCACTCCTGTGTGTGCCATCTCTCATTCAGTGGGCCATAGAAAGCCTTTTTTTTTTTATTATTATTATTTGGTTTCTAAAGTCTCCCTTAAAAAAAAAATTAAATAAAAAAACAGTGGGAGATTAATATTGCCCTTTCAGCTTGTGTGCCAGTCTTGACTCCTGGGTGTGCCACCTCTCTCTCTCAAATTGTGGGCCATAGAAAGCCTATTTATTTTTTTTATTATTTGGTTTCTAAATTGTCCCTGAAAAAAACATTTTATCTTATTTGGTTTCTAAAGTCTCCCTGAGAAAACAAAAAAAAAAAAATAGGTGGGAGATTAATATTGACATTTGTGCTTGAGTGACAGTCCTGCGTGTGTAACATTGTGCCTGATTTTCCTTGTGGTCTCACCAACCTGTTAAGGGATATAGAAATCATACTGAAGTTATAGCTCACCGTGTAAGTTGTTTGACAGCAACAAATAAAGTTACTTTGGTTAAGTTTTTAAAACAATGAGGAAGTCTGGTGCAAGAGGTCGTGGCCGTGGGCGTTCATTGTCAGCTGGTAATGATGGTAGTGGTAGTGGAGCATCAGGTGGTCGTGGGGATCAAAATATTCCACCTAAGTCTGGAGCTGTGGAGCCAGTTTCGTCGTCTGGCTACACAAGGCCTCGAAAGCTTTCTTTTCTGGGAGTAGGAAAACCGCTTTTAAAGCTGGAGCAGCAACAGCAAGTTTTGGCTTACATTGCAGACTCAGCCTCTAGCTCTTTTGCCTCCTCTTCTGAAACTGGTAAATGTAAAAGCAGCACGTCGCTTGTGGATGTTCACGGTCAGGGACAAGTCGCTTCCTTGTCCTCCTCAGCAAAAACTACAACAAGAGAGAAGGATGCAGCAGGCGACACAACGGGTTACTCCATGGAGCTCTTTACACATACCATCCCTGGCTTAGAAAGTGAAACACTTAACAGGCCATGCCCATTACAAGTAGATTCTGACATGGAGTGCACTGATGCACAGCCACAGCCAGAGTACTATGCTGCTCCTTTGACTCAGACCACCACATTGCCCTCTCAGGATACTGATCCACAATCAGACCCTGATGAGACTATGTTGCCCCGCCACGAACGCTATACCACCGACCGACACAGTGACACAGACGAAGTTGCACACGAGCTCGAAGAGGAGGTAATAGATGACCCGGTTGTTGACCCCGATTGGCAGCCATTGGGGGAACAGGGTGCAGGCGGCAGTAGTTCAGAAGCGGAGGTGGAGGAGGGGCCGCAGCAGGCATCAACATCGCAACAGGTTCCATCTGCCGGGCCCCTATCTGGCCCAAAACACGTGTCAAAGCCAAAACCTGTTGGAGGACAGCGTGGCCATCCGGTTAAAGCTCAGTCTGCAATCCCTGAAAAGGGATCCGATGCTAGGAAGAGTGCAGTCTGGCATTTTTTTAAACAACATCCAATTGATCAGCGCAAAGTCATCTGTCAAAAATGTTCAACTAGCTTAAGCAGAGGTCAGAATCTGAAAAGTCTCAATACTAGTTGCATGCATAGACACTTAACCACCATGCATTTTCAAGCCTGGACTAACTACCAAACGTCCCTTAAGGTTGTAGCACCCTCGGCCAATGAAGCTAGTCAGCAACGCAACATCCCTTCCGTCACTGTAAGGCCACCATTTTCCGCACCACCATCAGTATCTGTGCAGGTTTCTTTGACAGCCAAAAGCAGTCAGGGTCAGGGAATCACCAGTTTTGTAGGAGGAAATATTGCATCTAGGGCACCGGCGGAAACAATTCCGTCTCCAACCGTCTCTCAGTCTGCCATGTCCACCGGCACACCCGCAAGTTCAACGATCTCCATCTCTCCAGTTCAGCTCACACTACATGAGACTCTGGTTAGAAAAAGGAAGTACTTATCCTCGCATCCGCGTACACAGGGTTTTAACGCCCACATAGCTAGACTAATCTCGTTAGAGATGATGCCCTACCGGTTAGTTGAAAGCGAAGCTTTCAAAGCCCTGATGGAGTACGCTGAACCACGATACAAGCTACCCAATCGACACTTTTTTTCAAGAAAAGCCAACCCAGCCCTGCACCAGCACGTTAAACAGCGCATCGTCCATGCACTCAGGCAATCTGTGAGTACAAAGGTGCACCTGACTACAGATGCATGGACCAGTAGGCATGGCCAGGGACGTTATGTGTCCATCACGGCACACTGGGTGAATGTGGTGGATGCAGGGTCCACAGGGGACATCAATTTCGGGACAGTTTTGCCTAGCCCACGGTCTAGGAAACAGTTGGCTGTAGGCGTTCGCACCCCCTCCTCCTCCTCCTCGTCCTCCTGCAGAAGCTACAGCTCTTCCACAGACCGCAGTCGGCCAACCACTCCATCGGCAGATGACACTGTTGCACACCAGTTGTCCCATTATGGGCCAGCTACTGGCAAGCGTCAGCAGGCTGTATTGGCTATGAAGTGTTTGGGCGACAACAGACACACCGCGGAAGTTCTGTCCGAGTTCTTGCAACAAGAAACGCAGTCGTGGCTGGGCACAGTAGATCTTGAGGCAGGCAAGGTAGTGAGTGATAACGGAAGGAATTTCATGGCTGCCATCTCCCTTTCCCAACTGAAACACATTCCTTGCCTGGCTCACACCTTAAACCTGGTGGTGCAGTGCTTATTGAAAACTTATCCTGGGTTCTCCGACCTGCTCCTCAAAGTGCATGGACTTTGCTCACATATCCGACGTTCGCCTGTACACGCCAGCCGTATGCAGACCTATCAGCGGTCTTTGAACCTTCCCCAGCATCGCCTAATCATAGACGTTGCAACAAGGTGGAACTCAACACTGCACATGCTTCAGAGACTGTGCCAACAGAGGCGGGCTGTTATGTTTTTGTGGGAGGATACACATACACGGGCAGGCAGTAGGATGGCAGACATGGAGTTGTCAGGTGTGCAGTGATCCAAGATACAAGACATGTGTCAAGTCCTTCAGTGTTTTGAGGAATGCACACGGCTGGTTAGTGCAGACAACGCCGTAATAAGCATGAGCATCCCCCTAATGCGTCTGCTGATGCAAAGTTTGACGCACATAAAGGAGCAGGCGTCTGCACCAGAGGAAGAGGAAAGCCTTGATGACAGTCAGCCATTGTCTGGTCAGGGCAGTGTACAGGACGAGGTAGCGGGCGAAGAGGAGGTGGAGGACGAGGAGGATGATGGGGATGAGTATATTTTTAATGCGGAAGCTTTCCCGGGGGCACTGGAAATTGTTTGCGTGGCAAGGCCGGGTTCTGGTTTTTTGAGGGACACAAGTGACGTAGATTTGCCTGAAACTGCCCCTCAACCAATCACAACCGGAGATTTGACAACTGGAACTTTGGCCCACATGGCGGATTATGCCTTACGTATCCTAAAAAGGGACACACGCATTACGAAAATGATGAACGATGACGATTACTGGTTGGCCTGCCTCCTTGATCCACGCTATAAAGGCAAATTGCAAAATATTATGCCACATGAGAACTTGGAACTAATATTAGCAACCAAACAATCAACTCTTGTTGACCGTTTGCTTCAGGCATTCCCAGCACACAGCGCACGTGATCGTTCTCACACGAGCTCCAGGGGACAGCAGACTAGGAGTGTTAGGGGTGCACACATCAGAAGTGGCGTTGGACAGAGGGGTTTTCTGACCAGGTTGTGGAGTGATTTTGCTATGACCGCAGACAGGACAGGTACTGCTGCATCAATTGAAAGTGACAGGAGACAACATTTGTCCAGTATGGTTACTAACTATTTTTCATCCCTTATCGATGTTCTCCCTCAACCGTCATTCCCATTTGATTACTGGGCATCAAAATTAGACACCTGGCCAGAATTGGCAGAATATGCATTGCAGGAGCTTGCTTGCCCGGCAGCAAGTGTCCTATCAGAAAGAGTATTCAGTGCTGCAGGTTCAATATTAACCGAAAAAAGGACTCGTCTGGCTACCCAAAATGTTGACGATCTAACATTCATTAAAATGAACCACAACTGGATTTCAAAATCTTTTGCCCCACCTTGCCCGGCCGACAACTAGCTTTCCTATGAAAAGCTCTTACCTGTGGACTACTGTGAATTACTTTTCTAATGTCTAATTTTCTGCAGCTGATTGTCCAGCCTACGACATGTTTACACCTCACTAAATGGCCAAACTCCCCACACGGGGCCTTGGTATCGCGACTTGGCGCAAGCACCCGTGAGACTGCTGTTTGTCTGAAGAGGTGGGTGTGCTCGCTTTTGGTCGACGGCATTGCTACTGGGTCCCTCATAGTACAATAAAGTGTCTCTGGTAGTGGTGGTGCGCACCCAACGTCAGACACACTGTTGTAACATGAGGGGCCCTGGGCCTGTACCGCCGGCCACAAGAGAGTTCACCCACCCCCAGGTCAAACATTGCTCTACCACTTCCACAGTTATCTCTCACACTTCCACCAATGTTTAGTCTATGCGCTGACATCCTTCCATACCTGCCACTGACAATACCATTGTGTTAACATGTATGATGGTACTTAACATAGTCAGGGGCAGTGTCCTCTATTTACCACAGTAAATACTTTGCGCTAAATTATTAGGTCTGAAACAACGCAGAGGATCCCACCCCTGAACCTAATGATTGCACCCTTTAGTGTTTTTGTTTTGTTTTAATGCGAGACATTCACATTTATTTGTTGTTTTGGACTACTAACTGGCAGACACTCATTACAATCGGCCTCCACTAACCAGACCATTGCTGCCCGTGTACCCCTGGAACCAATTATAAAGTGCCTACAGCCAGCCCATTTTATTATGTTAGGCCTTCGAAGCCTGTCTGCGGTCCCTCCTTCCACTAGGCCTCCACTGACCAGACCACTGCTGCCCATGTACCCCTGGAACCAATTATAAAGTGCCTACAGCCAGCCCATTTTATTATGTTAGGCCTTCAAAGCCTGTCTGCGGTCCCTCCTTCCACTAGGCCTCCACTAACCAGACCACTGCTGCCCGTGTACCCCTGGAACCAATTATAAAGTGCCTACAGCCAGCCCATTTTATTATGTTAGGCCTTCGAAGCCTGTCTGCGGTCCCTCCTTCCACTAGGCCTCCACTGACCAGACCACTGCTGCCCGTGTACCCCTGGAACCAATTATAAAGTGCCTACAGCCAGCCCATTTTATTATGTTAGGCCTTCGAAGCCTGTCTGCGGTCCCTCCTTCCACTAGGCCTCCACTGACCAGACCACTGCTGCCCGTGTACCCCTGGAACCAATTATAAAGTGCCTACAGCCAGCCCATTTTATTATGTTAGGCCTTCGAAGCCTGTCTGCGGTCCCTCCTTCCACTAGGCCTCCACTGACCAGACCACTGCTGCCCGTGTACCCCTGGAACCAATTATAAAGTGCCTACAGCCAGCCCATTTTATTATGTTAGGCCTTCGAAGCCTGTCTGCGGTCCCTCCTTCCACTAGGCCTCCACTGACCAGACCACTGCTGCCCGTGTACCCCTGGAACCAATTATAAAGTGCCTACAGCCAGCCCATTTTATTATGTTAGGCCTTCGAAGCCTGTCTGCGGTCCCTCCTTCCACTAGGCCTCCACTGACCAGACCACTGCTGCCCGTGTACCCCTGGAACCAATTATAAAGTGCCTACAGCCAGCCCATTTTATTATGTTAGGCCTTCGAAGCCTGTCTGCGGTCCCTCCTTCCACTAGGCCTCCACTGACCAGACCACTGCTGCCCGTGTACCCCTGGAACCAATTATAAAGTGCCTACAGCCAGCCCATTTTATTATGTTAGGCCTTCGAAGCCTGTCTGCGGTCCCTCCTTCCACTAGGCCTCCACTGACCAGACCACTGCTGCCCGTGTACCCCTGGAACCAATTATAAAGTGCCTACAGCCAGCCCATTTTATTATGTTAGGCCTTCGAAGCCTGTCTGCAGTCCCTCCTTCCACTAGGCCTCCACTGACCAGACCACTGCTGCCCGTGTACCCCTGGAAGCTATTATAAAGTGCCTACAGCCAGCCCATTTTATTATGTTAGGCCTTCGAAGCCTGTCTGCGGTCCCTCCTTCCACTAGGCCTCCACTGACCAGACCACTGCTGCCCGTGTACCCCTGGAACCAATTATAAAGTGCCTACAGCCAGCCCATTTTATTATGTTAGGCCTTCGAAGCCTGTCTGCGGTCCCTCCTTCCACTAGGCCTCCACTGACCAGACCACTGCTGCCCGTGTACCCCTGGAACCAATTATAAAGTGCCTACAGCCAGCCCATTTTATTATGTTAGGCCTTCGAAGCCTGTCTGCGGTCCCTCCTTCCACTAGGCCTCCACTGACCAGACCACTGCTGCCCGTGTACCCCTGAAACCAATTATAAAGTGCCTACAGCCAGCCCATTTTATTATGTTAGGCCTTCGAAGCCTGTCTGCGGTCCCTCCTTCCACTAGGCCTCCACTGACCAGACCACTGCTGCCCGTGTACCCCTGGAAGCTATTTTACAGTGCATAGAGCCTATTTTTTTTTTTTATTTAATATTAATGAAGCCAGGATGGACTACGATGTACCACGCTATGAGCTACCCAGTTGACAATTCTTTTGCGAGAAAAGCCATCCCACCCCTCCACCAGCATGTTAAAGACCGCATTGTCCTTGCATTCTGTCAATCTGTGAGTCCAAAGGTACACCTGACAACAGACACATGGACCTGTAGGCATGGCCACGGAAGGTTACGTGTACTTTGTGGCTCAATGGGTTAATGTATTGGATGCATGGTCCACACAGGGGACAGCCTGCTAAGTCTGTCTGCAGTCCCTAATTCATGTTGTCCTCAACTGAATAAAGCTGAGCTTCTACCTTCTGGTTCTGATTAACTGCTGTTTTTTAAAAAAAATGGTGGTTCCGGCCTACTAACGGTGTCTGGCCCTGCCTGGTGTTGTCCTCAACTAAATAAAGCTGAGCTTCTACCTTCTGCCTCTTATTAACTGCTTTTTTTTAAAAAAATTGGCCACCAGCTACAAAAACTTTCTCCTGCAAGTAGTTAACTGAAAGGTTTTTTTCCATTGAAAACACAGATATGGCATTCACCGAGTGTTGTCCTGTCGCGTCTTCTTTATATTATTGCCAAGAAGCTGCAACTGAATAAAGCTGAGCTTCTACCTTCTGCCTCTTATTAACTGCTTTTTAAAAAAAAAATTGGCTGTTCCGGCCTACTAAAGGTGTCTGCCCCTGCCTGGTGTTGTCCTCAACTGAATAAAGCTGAGCTTCTACCTTCTGTTCCAAATTACGATTTTTAAAAATGAAATTGGCTGTTCCGGCCTACTAAAGGTGTCTGCCCCTGCCTGGTGTTGTCCTCAACTGAATAAAGCTGTGCTTCAACCTTCTGTTCCAAACATACAACCAAAAAATGGTACAGTACAAAAATTGGCCACCAGCTACAAAAACTTTCTCCTGCAAGTAGTTAACTGAAAGGTTTTTTTCCATTGAAAACACAGATATGGCATCCACCGAGTGTTGTCCTGTCGCATCTTCTTTATATTATTGCCAAGAAGCTGCAACTGAATAAAGCTGAGCTTCTATCTTCTGCCTCTTATTAACTGCTTTTTTAAAAAAAAATTGGCCACCAGCTACAAAAACTTTCTCCTGCAAGTAGTTAACTGAAAGGTTTTTTTCCATTGAAAACACAGATATGGCATCCACCGAGTGTTTTCCTGTCGCGTCTTCTTTATATTATTGCCAAGAAGCTGCAACTGAATAAAGCTGAGCTTCTACCTTCTGCCTCTTATTAACTGCTTTTTTAAAAAAAATTGGCCACCAGCTACAAAAACTTTCTCCTGCAAGTAGTTAACTGAAAGGTTTTTTTCCATTGAAAACACAGATATGGCATTCACCGAGTGTTGTCCTGTCGCGTCTTCTTTATATTATTGCCAAGAAGCTGCAACTGAATAAACCTGAGCTTCTACCTTCTGCCTCTTATTAACTGCTTTTTTTAAAAAAAATTGGCTGTTCCGGCCTACTAAAGGTGTCTGCCCCTGCCTGGTGTTGTCCTCAACTGAATAAAGCTGAGCTTCTACCTTCTGCCTCTTATTGACTGCTGTTTTTTTTAAAAATTGGCTGTTCCGGCCTACTAAGTGTCTGCCCCTGCCTGGTGTTGTCCTCAACTGAATAAAGCTGTGCTTCAACCTTCTGTTCCAAATAACGATTTTTAAAAATGAAATTGGCTGTTCCGGCCTACTAAAGGTGTCTGCCCCTGCCTGGTGTTGTCCTCAACTGAATAAAGCTGTGCTTCAACCTTCTGTTCCAAACATACAACCAAAAAATGGTACAGTACAAAAATTGGCCACCAGCTACAAAAACTTTCTCCTGCAAGTAGTTAACTGAAAGGTTTTTTTCCATTGAAAACACAGATATGGCATCCACCGAGTGTTGTCCTGTCGCGTCTTCTTTATATTATTGCCAAGAAGCTGCAACTGAATAAAGCTGTGCTTCAACCTTCTGTTCCAAATTACAATTTTTAAAAATGAAATTGGCTGTTCCGGCCTACTAAAGGTGTCTGTTCCTGCCTGGTGTTGTCCTCAACTGAATAAAGCTGAGCTTCTACCTTCTGCCTCTTATTTACTGCTTTTTTTAAAAAAAATTGGCCACCAGCTACAAAAACTTTCTCCTGCAAGTAGTTAACTGAAAGGTTTTTTTCCATTGAAAACACAGATATGGCATCCACCGAGTGTTGTCCTGTCGCGTCTTCTTTATATTATTGCCAAGAAGCTGCAACTGAATAAAGCTGAGCTTCTACCTTCTGCCTCTTATTAACTGCTTTTTAAAAAAAAAAAAAATTGGCCACCAGCTACAAAAACTTTCTCCTGCAAGTAGTTAACTGAAAGGTTTTTTTCCATTGAAAACACAGATATGGCATCCACCGAGTGTTGTCCTGTCGCGTCTTCTTTATATTATTGCCAAGAAGCTGCAACTGAATAAAGCTGAGCTTCTACCTTCTGCCTCTTATTAACTGCTTTTTTTAAAAAAAATTGGCTGTTCCGGCCTACTAAAGGTGTCTGCCCCTGCCTGGTGTTGTCCTCAACTAAATAAAGCTGAGCTTCTACCTTCTGCCTCTTATTAACTGCTTTTTTAAAAACAAATTGGCTGTTCCGGCCTACTAAAGGTGTCTGCCCCTGCCTGGTGTTGTCCTCAACTGAATAAAGCTGAGCTTCTACCTTCTGCCTCTTATTAACTGCTTTTTTTTAAAAAAAATTGGCCACCAGCTACAAAAACTTTCTCCTGCAAGTAGTTAACTGAAAGTTTTTTTTCCATTGAAAACACAGATATGGCATCCACCGAGTGTTGTCCTGTCGCGTCTTCTTTATATTATTGCCAAGACGCTGCAACTGAATAAAGCTGAGCTTCTACCTTCTGCCTCTTATTAACTGCTTTTTTTAAAAAAAATTGGCCACCAGCTACAAAAACTTTCTCCTGCAAGTAGTTAACTGAAAGGTTTTTTTCCATTGAAAACACAGATATGGCATCCACCGAGTGTTGTCCTGTCGCGTCTTCTTTATATTATTGCCAAGAAGCTGCAACTGAATAAAGCTGAGCTTCTATCTTCTGCCTCTTATTAACTGCTTTTTTTTAAAAAAATTGGCTGTTCCGGCCTACTAAAGGTGTCTGCCCCTGCCTGGTGTTGTCCTCAACTGAATAAAGCTGAGCTTCTACCTTCTGCCTCTTATTGACTGCTGTTTTTTTAAAAAATTGGCTGTTCCGGCCTACTAAAGGTGTCTGCCCCTGCCTGGTGTTGTCCTCAACTGAATAAAGCTGTGCTTCAACCTTCTGTTCCAAATTACGATTTTTAAAAATGAAATTGGCTGTTCCGGCCTACTAAAGGTGTCTGCCCCTGCCTGGTGTTGTCCTCAACTGAATAAAGCTGTGCTTCAACCTTCTGTTCCAAACATACAACCAAAAAATGGTACAGTACAAAAATTGGCCACCAGCTACAAAAACTTTCTCCTGCAAGTAGTTAACTGAAAGGTTTTTTTCCATTGAAAACACAGATATGGCATCCACCGAGTGTTGTCCTGTCGCGTCTTCTTTATATTATTGCCAAGAAGCTGCAACTGAATAAAGCTGAGCTTCTATCTTCTGCCTCTTATTAACTGCTTTTTTTAAAAAAAATTGGCTGTTCCGGCCTACTAAAGGTGTCTGCCCCTGCCTGGTGTTGTCCTCAACTGAATAAAGCTGAGCTTCTACCTTCTGCCTCTTATTGACTGCTGTTTTTTTAAAAAATTGGCTGTTCCGGCCTACTAAAGGTGTCTGCCCCTGCCTGGTGTTGTCCTCAACTGAATAAAGCTGTGCTTCAACCTTCTGTTCCAAATTACGATTTTTAAAAATGAAATTGGCTGTTCCGGCCTACTAAAGGTGTCTGCCCCTGCCTGGTGTTGTCCTCAACTGAATAAAGCTGTGCTTCAACCTTCTGTTCCAAACATACAACCAAAAAATGGTACAGTACAAAAATTGGCCACCAGCTACAAAAACTTTCTCCTGCAAGTAGTTAACTGAAAGGTTTTTTTCCATTGAAAACACAGATATGGCATCCACCGAGTGTTGTCCTGTCGCGTCTTCTTTATATTATTGCCAAGAAGCTGCAACTGAATAAAGCTGTGCTTCAACCTTCTGTTCCAAATTACAATTTTTAAAAATGAAATTGGCTGTTCCGGCCTACTAAAGGTGTCTGCCCCTGCCTGGTGTTGTCCTCAACTGAATAAAGCTGAGCTTCTACCTTCTGGCTCTTATTAACTGCTGTTTTTTAAAAAATTGGCTGTTCCGGCCTACTAACGGTGTCTGCCCCTCCCTGGTGTTGTCCTCAACTGAACAAAGCTGAGCTTCCACATTCTGGCTTTCGGCCTATACTATCAGATATTAAACTGCATTTGGCCTACTAGTGTGGTTAGGCCCTTGAAACAGTGTCTGCTGCTCTTGGGTTTGCTACTCCACTGAACAAAGCAATGCCGCCTGTTTAGTCCTGTTACCAATTTTGAACTGCATTTAGCCTACTTTATTCTTTGGCCCTATATCTGTTTCCTCCTCATCCTGCCCATTGCCCAGCCACTGCTAGATGAGTCTGCTGGTACATTGACCTAGACCACTACATTCCCCTTGTACTCTACACAGCCAGAATCTGACCCTGCTGAAAGTAAGGTTCCCCTTCCCCCATGTTATACCACCTTACACAGGGACAAAGAGGAAGGTGCAGATGAAAGTGCAGGTTCCTTCATCAGGTGGGGGGGCATACTCGTTGGCGACGTCACTGGCACAGGGCCCCTCAGAGTACGCAAAAGTGTCGCTGCTGGTGGGAGGCGCCCCCGCCATGCAAACACACCGCCGTACTTTGAGGGGCCCTGTGCCAGTGCCAATGCGAACGAGTGGGCCCCCCCCTGCTTGCTCAGGATCACAGCACTTGCAACGTTGAAATACTTACCTCTCCCTGCAACACCGCCGTGACGTAGTCCGCATTTCCTGGGCCAACGAAAAACTTGAGCCAGCCCTACTCCCCCCACAACTTTTGCCAAATGACCCCCAATTTCCTATGCCCAACTATTATTATAAAGTTAATTAAGATTGACAAGCTTCAGAAACAAGAATGGATGTTTTTGGCATTAAAATGGGCACTGTAGGTGTTTTCCTGGCCTCCACTCACTGCCGACTATGCTTCCCCATTGACTTGCATTGGGTTTCGTGTTTCGGTCGATCCCCGACTTTTAGCGATAATCGGCCGACTGCACTCGACTCGACTCTGGACAAAGTCGGGTTTCACAAAACCCAACTCGATCTTAAAAAAATGAAAGTCGCTCAACCCTAGTTGCGACATCAAATGTCCAGCGAAACACAATGCAGAAACCAGTGTGTGAATACACTTCCAGGACTCCATTAACAGGTTTAGATAAAATCCCTACAACAAGAGCAGATAGCCAATAACAAGAGTCTATCAGAGGTCATTTAATAACATTTCCATGCTGCGTGAAGGTGTCATACTAAACCTTCTATATTTTTGTTGTTTCTCGTCAGCACATCCTCTCGTGTAAACAAGGGATGTGCTGTCGACGATTGATAATTCTGATGATCGCATAAAAGATGTGATTAACAACAAATGTTTTATAATTCATAATTTGACCTAGTGCCAATGGTGGACGAAGGTTCCTTCTCAGGACGATTGTTTGGGCGATCATCTCACTATATAAAAGGCCCTTTATGAATACAGCTTTTTCAAGATCCCAAAGACACAGCTTATATTACACATATTAGAACAAAAAAATTGTAACCTAATAAATAGCAGGGGACATGGACGTCACAGGTCATATAATGATGTAGCAAGTGGGACCTGCAGAACTGGTTGGGTGTATCTCCGTAGCTATCATTGACACATACTGTAAAAAGTGGATCTTCATGTTTGTGTACGGATTACAAGTGCAGATTTACAAGTGGCCATGAAAACTTTACAGCATGGTCATTTATTGTAAAGCATCATACATATTATACATCTGCAAGGTGGCTATCCTTCTCTCAACGTCCATGCATCAGCAACAGCCAAATCAATCCTGCAGATCCCAACTAGAATTTCCATGAGATGTTTTTTCCATTCAATTGTCCATTTTTATTAGATGTTCCCCCCAATAAGAAACTGAACGCCGAGTGCTGGAAGCCCCAGAAGTCAACTGTCATTCTTCTTGAATTAGTGCTTCACCTGTATTCCAAATTTCCTAATAAGGTATTTGAAAATTGATTCCTAAACCAGGCAACTCCATCAAGGTAGTGGTAGAAATATTGGGTTTTGTGTGACAATTTGATGATTCACATGAAATCCAATAATGCAAAATCTAAAAATTAACCTGCAATGTGATAACATAATTAGCGTCTTATAATAATATAATAATAATTTTTATTTATATAGCACCAACATATTCCGCAGCGCTTTACAACTTATAGAGGGGACTTGTACAGACAATAGGCATTACAGCATAACAGAAATCACAGTTCAAAATAGATACCAGGAGGAATGAGGGCCCTGCTCGCAAGCTTACAAACTATGAGGAAAAGGGGAGACACACTGCTGGGGAATCTGATCTTCTATTGTACATTCTCTTATAAGATCAGAGGTACCAGCCACTAAACCAACATTAAAAGAATGAATATTTTTGTCCATATAGCGTCTTGTGCTAATGTGACTCCACCTGCACTCTCCACCACTCCTCCCCTACATAAACGCAGCACTGTCCTCATATATGAAAAGGCAGCTCACCTGTGATTGTCACCTGGTACCTGTAATCCACTGACTGAAGAATGACAATGTACTTATCCTTCATACTCATCTGCTGCTGCTTCAAACAGATCTTCTCTGTACCAGGTAAATATAACTAATACTATTCCTATTATTACATATATTCTGTTCTTTCAATTATATTTTTACAGCATAAATGAGTACATCTCTTTTGAAAAGTAAGGTTTTAATTAATAAATTAATATCTCACTGAACATAAGAACAATTCCTAAAATTTTGACTGAGTTTCATAGAACATTTTTTTTACCCACAACATGAAAGTTAGATGAATAATATAATTTTCATTACAAAATCTTCAGTTTTACTTAAATTAGTTGGAACAAAATGAGTACACCCTAAACCAAAATTACTTTTAGGATTTTGAATGACCCCCATGAGTTTTAAGGACAGCACCAAGTCTTCTGGACATGGAATGAACAAGTTGGCGACATATTGCTGCATGTATATTTTTTCATTCTTCAATAACGACCTCTTTTAGAGGCTAGGCACTGGATGAAGAGTGATGACTACTTGTCTCTTCACAATTCCCCATAGGTGTTCGGTTGGGTTCAGATCAGAAGACGCTTGGCCACTGAATCACTTTCACCCTGTTCGCCTTCAGAAATGCAACAGATGTGCGTTTTGGTTCATGATCATGTTGAAAAAAATGCACATCTTCCTAGAGCATGGAGCGATATCAGCATCTTCTCTTTCAATATAGAGCTGTACATCTGTGAATTCATGATGCTATCACTGAAATGTATCTCCCCGACACCAGCAGCTCATGCAGCCCCACATAAGGACACTGCCACCACCATGTCTTACTGTAGGCACTATGCATTTTTCTAAATGCATGTGTCTACTGTAAAACGTGGTGGTGGCAGTGTACTCATGTGGGACTGCATGAGTGCACATAAACATATGTGTGTATAATTTATTTACCTTAAGTTTACTGAATCAGATCATGAGCCTATAATTTATTTATCAATGGACAGGACTAGTCTGGGTCGCCAGTCTCGACTGTCATCTGGGTCCCACTCACTGGCGTGTGCATTTCCCCCAGGGCCATACTGATAACTCGGCCGTGGCGACTCACTCGGCACATGTCCTGCTAGTCTCAATTGGCGCAAAACTGATTCTCACTATGATCTTTTATATTGGAGAACTGCCTCACAGAAGTACCAGACCCGGTGCTCTCTTTGGACCAGTCCTCCCTTCAACACTTCTGCTTTCTTCTGGTTCCGCATGGTTCAGTTAGAGTAGATGGCAGTCTCCAATCACAAATGGTACACACTGCTGGGGAATCTGATCTTCTATTGTACATTCTCTTATAAGATCAGAGGTACCAGCCACTAAACCAACATTAAAAGAATGAATATTTTTGTCCATATATGTTACAATTAAACCCCTCTTACCTATATATACAATATATACAGGGCCTTTATCTTTCTTGTCTTAAAGAGAAGCAGCAACCAATCAGAGCTCAGCTTTCATTTATTTAAAAGCTCTGGTAAAATAAAAGCTGCACAGTGAATGGTTGCTATGGGAAGAAGAGATAGTTTTTGAAGTCGGGAGAGGACACATAGAGGGAATAAATCATTAACACATACAGGACTGAAGGATGGAGAATTAAAAGTCTTTACACAGCGCGGTAGGGACATACAAGAATTACCGTATTTTGCGGATTATGAGATGCAACAGTTTATAAAAAGCACCACAAATCTGGGGAAGGAAAATAGACAAAAAATGCTATTTTTTTAAATAAAATGGTGGATATTATAATCCGCCTTTGTGGCAGCTTACCTGTGGGGCAGGAGTGGTGGTGCGGGGTTCCCAGGTGGCAGGGCTGGGTCGCAGCTGGCGGAGCCAGTAGATGCTGCAGGTTCCAGACTGGTAGGGCAGGGTATTCGCCGGCGGCAGGAGTTGGGCCATCACTACGGGCCCCAGACTGGTGTTCAGTGGTGCGAGTGCTCTGCCGACATTTTGTGAAAGCTCAGAGCCCTGCAGCTTCCAAACTTTCTAATGCGGTGGACTCTGGGAAAATGGCCGCTGGAAGTAGCACATGCCCAATTGAGATCTCGGGAGACAAGATCTCGGTGCCAAGATTTCAATTTGCTCCGGCGGCCATTTTCCCTGGAGTTCACTGCACAGAAGAGTATGGAGAGTGCGAGGCTCTGGGCTTTCACAAAATGTCAGCAACCAACTCGTCGTACCAGCCTGGGGCCCGCATCCATCGCCTGACTACTGCCTCTGGTGCAACCAGAAATATCCGGCTGCAGCGGCCATGGGACCCCACTCCACCGCAGCCAGTAAGCTCCACCACAGCAACAATTTGGATTATAAGACACACCCCCATTTTCCTCCCACATTTTTTGGGGAAAAAGAGCGTCTTATAATCCGAGACATGCAGTACAGGTATTGATATAACATTATAACTATGCACAGCAACATTTCTCCTGTCAGCATTGCTCCTATGGGCACTAGCAGATCACAAAACACAAGAATAACTAATGTAATCTCTACATGGGAGAGAGCAGAAGCACCGAGAAGAAGCAGGGCGCCGTGGGAAATGTAGCTGAATGAGGCAGCGAGAATTTCAATGCGCTATTCTTTTGCTTTCAGGTGTCTGGCAGCTGCTTTCTCATTCTTCCGCATTGAAATTGCACTAACGAACGGCCAATCCTCATAAGCAGGGCAGCATGGTGGCTCAGTGGATAGCACTGCAATCTTGCAGCGCTGGAGTCCTGGGTTCTAATCCCACCTTGGACAACATCTGCAAGGAGTTTGTATGTTCTCCCCGTGTTTGCGTGGGTTTCCTCCAGGTTCTCCAGTTTCCTCCCACATTCCAAAGACATACTGATAGGGAATTTAGATTGTGAGCCCCATCAGGGACAGTGATGATAATGTGTGCAAAGCTGTAAAGAGCTGCGGAATATGTTAGCGCTATATAAAAATAAAGATTAATATTATTATGGGGAGGTCAGACGAGATAGCGGTTTGTCAAAATAAATAATTAGCAAAGTTAACATAAAAATAATTCACAAAATTAGCATAAAATTTAATTCACAGGTATTTAGTGTAAAATGTCATTAGCATAAAATCTAAACAAAGAATGTATATCTACAGCATTAAAAAAAAATGTCAACATGTAAACAGCACTGGAATAATACAATTTCTGTCACATAAAACAACGACAGCCACATCAATGAAAAAATGAAAAAAAAAATATAAAAAAATGTGATGCAGAAATGCAAAGAGGCAAAATTGGAAAAATGTAGCAGGTCATTAAATTGTGGGAGGTGACGGACCCCTTCCATGTTGGATACCAGCAGCATCTGGCAGACTGCATTATCCAAAGGGTCTGTAAGGTTTTCACCTTTGGGCCTGGCATTTTACTGTGCTAATTTGTCTACTCGATCTGCAACAAATGCTCCAGTCTCCATAGCAGATGTGAGCATAAATGCTCGTAAGGTCTCATTCATTTAAAAGAAAAATAGTTACATTTGTTTCCTTGCACATTGCTTGTCTGTCTAAAACCATTTTTAGGGGAAACAAACCAGATCTGTTGTCAGATTTCACAATACAAACATACATTCCTAAACAAATTATTTAGTTTAAAAATCCATGCCATAAAGGCAGTCTAACACTTTATAAAATGTCAACTTATTCTCCTCCTACCTTTCCTGGTTGACAGCTCTTCAGTGTCTCTCCTTCTGCTGCGATCTCACACTGCTCAGTATAAAGTGCAGCTGTCGATCAAGCTGTCGACTACCTCTTGAAGCTCATCAAGAGAATGCCAAGAGTGTGCAAAGCAGTCATCAAAGCAAAAGGTGGCTACTTTGGAGAACCTAGAATATAAGACATATTTTCAGTTGTTTCACACTTTTTTGTTAAGTATATAATTCCACGTTTTAATTCATAGTTTTGATGCCTTCAGTGTGAATTTACAATTTTCATAGTCATGAAAATACAGAAAAATCTTTCAATGAGAAGGTGTGTCCAAACTTTTGGTCTGTACTGTGTATATATATATATATATATATATATATATATATATATATATATACAGTGGGGAAAAAAAAGTATTTAGTCAGTCAGCAATAGTGCAAGTTCCACCACTTAAAAAGATGAGAGGCGTCTGTAATTTACATCATAGGTAGACCTCAACTATGGGAGACAAACTGAGAAAAAAAATCCAGAAAATCACATTGTCTGTTTTTTTAACATTTTATTTGCATATTATGGTGGAAAATAAGTATTTGGTCAGAAACAAACAATCAAGATTTCTGGCTCTCACAGACCTGTAACTTCTTCTTTAAGAGTCTCCTCTTTCCTCCACTCATTACCTGTAGTAATGGCACCTGTTTAAACTTGTTATCAGTATAAAAAGACACCTGTGCACACCCTCAAACAGTCTGACTCCAAACTCCACTATGGTGAAGACCAAAGAGCTGTCAAAGGACACCAGAAACAAAATTGTAGCCCTGCACCAGGCTGGGAAGACTGAATCTGCAATAGCCAACCAGCTTGGAGTGAAGAAATCAACAGTGGGAGCAATAATTAGAAAATGGAAGACATTCAAGACCACTGATAATCTCCCTCGATCAGGGGCTCCATGCAAAATCCCACCCCGTGGGGTCAGAATGATCACAAGAACGGTGAGCAAAAATCCCAGAACCACGCGGTGGGACCTAGTGAATGAACTGCAGAGAGCTGGGACCAATGTAACAAGGCCTACCATAAGTAACACACTACGCCACCATGGACTCAGATCCTGCAGTGCCAGACGTGTCCCACTGCTTAAGCCAGTACATGTCCGGGCCCATCTGAAGTTTGCTAGAGAGCATTTGGATGATCCAGAGGAGTTTTGGGAGAATGTCCTATGGTCTGATGAAACCAAACTGGAACTGTTTGGTAGAAACACAACTTGTCGTGTTTGGAGGAAAAAGAATACTGAGTTGCATCCATCAAACACCATACCTACTGTAAAGCATGGTGGTGGAAACATCATGCTTTGGGGCTGTGTCTCTGCAAAGGGGCCAGGACGACTGATCCGGGTACATGAAAGAATGAATGGGGCCATGTATCGTGAGATTTTGAGTGCAAACCTCCTTCCATCAGCAAGGGCATTGAAGATGAAACGTGGCTGGGTCTTTCAACATGACAATGATCCAAAGCACACCGCCAGGGCAACGAAGGAGTGGCTTCGTAAGAAGCATTTCAAGGTCCTGGAGTGGCCTAGCCAGTCTCCAGATCTCAACCCTATAGAAAACCTTTGGAGGGAGTTGAAAGTCTGTGTTGCCAAGCGAAAAGCCAAAAACATCACTGCTCTAGAGGAGATCTGCATGGAGGAATGGGCCAACATACCAACAACAGTGTGTGGCAACCTTGTGAAGACTTACAGAAAACATTTGACCTCTGTCATTGCCAACAAAGGATATATTACAAAGTATTGAGATGAAATTTTGTTTCTGACCAAATACTTATTTTCCACCATAATATGCAAATAAAATGTTAAAAAAACAGACAATGTGATTTTCTGGATTTTTTTTTCTCAGTTTGTCTCCCATAGTTGAGGTCTACCTATGATGTAAATTACAGACGCCTCTCATCTTTCTAAGTGGTGGAACTTGCACTATTGCTGACTGACTAAATACTTTTTTGCCCCACTGTATATATGTGTGTGTGTGTGTTTGTGTTTTGAAGAATATTTCCTTTGAAAACGATGTGTAAATGACGTAGAGAATTGCTCTATGAAAAAGCTCATGTTAACATCACATTGCAATCGGATTTCGCACTGCATGCAGATGTAAATCGGATGCTAGGTGTTAAAAACGGATTGTACTCGCCATCCAGTGTCCAGGTGCGATTGTAACCCCTGCACCTATTGTAGTTACACCCCTGGTGCTGCTGACAATAACATACTGGGTTTAGTAAAATGATGATCACACAAATGTCATTTATCTAAACTTGATAACTGCAAAATGAAAAAATGTTATTAAATAAGAACTAATTGACTAACTATTGATGATGCTCCCAGTTTACCAATGGGAAAGAGTTTTACAGGATACTATGATATTACTCGTGTCATTATATACGCCGTATATAGTTACAGCTGCTCCTTACTGGCTTGAGGAGACAGCGTTCTAGTATTTAAAAGGGTTGTCCGGTCTTTTTCTCAGTCCTTACAGCATACGCAAGGCACTGTATGGTTGCCAAAAGTGCGTGATCTCGTGACCGCAAGCATGCGATTTACACATTTTCAACAATATTCCAACTAGACACGTTTGCCTTACTCAATACAAATGAATTGAGCGAGACTAAGCACGTCTGGTTGGAATGTGGCTTCTCCCTAGGCAGCAATGCCGAAGGATCCTGACAGCGTATGGTGCACACACTGTAAGAATTCAAAAGTCTGCAGTCACAGTGTGACTGAAAACTTTTAGCAGAAGATTGTATAATTAATTTAAGTAATAAATCAGAACAGCGAAAAAATGTAAAAGATGGGAAATAATTGTGATGTAAATAATTAGCAAATGTTACAAATTAAAGAGGTTCATAAATATAAAATATCAGGGCAACAAATGCCCATATTCAAATGTAACATAGATATACAAGGTAACATACTTCTAAAGCTAGCCTAGAAAGAAAAACTATAACTATAAATCCAATTAAGTTTGGTGCAGCACCACTCTTGACAACTGGCTGCATCTGGTATTACAGTTCACATGAATAATAACAGTAGTGCAGTTTATGGGAGCTTGCTTTTCTAATTGCATACAACCCCTTTAAATCTCACAAATTAGGACTCAACAGAAATCCTGTGTAAGATGCCCAAGCGAGGCAGTCGTGGGCGAGCTTCTGTTCCCACTCACTTTGGCATCCTACAGACATCTTGTGTGCTGCTTTGTGTGAGGGGCATCACACCTACTTTAGGGCTGCAGACCTCTTCTTCTTCTGAGCCCAGGAATCCCTGTTCTGGAACCAGGGCAGCAAATAATACTACAGTAATTGCTCTGGCGACATGGTCGCATATGCCCCACAACACTTCCCTGATGATGAGTATTAACGAAACCCGTCAGGAGCACGTGGGAGAGTGTCCACCATTCCTTTAGGAAGGACGAATCTTTAGAATGATGTATATCACCTTCTGGTTTGGGTGAGACCTTTCCATACCACTCACTATAGGCTATACTAGCGGTATGGATGTCTAACTGCATTGATAAGAAGAATCTTGGTTATTATTACATACTACCTAGTGTGCAAATGTATCTGTCTTTACATGTCGGACAGAGATTGAGCCTTTTTCCTTTTTGTCAATCTAGTCCGATTTGATACTTTATAAAATGTATAGTTAGTCTTGCTCACAATGTGGTAAAAAATACAAGACACTCCCTGAGAATCTCCGACCCGCCTCTGATTTATATACCGTAGTGGTTGTTTATATATTCCTGTAATAGAGGTATCATGTGGGGAGTATACCAGGTGTCAGGAGTATTCATTTACGTAGTTACTGGGTAGACTAAAGGCCTCCTGGAGTCTTACCACTGAATAGACTACTACATATCTATGGTTATGCCACACAATTGGAATTGTTTCTCCTTGCACATTGCACTTTTGTTTTTGTGTATTTGTTTTAGAGTTTATCATTAAAAGTTATATTTTATTCCAAACACTGCATATCTCAACAAATAATCCAGGAGACACGAGGGTAATAAAACCAACCAATCGTTTACTTGGTGAATAGCAGTATTTACAGGCAGATGTAGAGGATAAGGCCCAACGGGTTGTCCTCTTTCCCATAGGTACCAGATACCGAGAACTAGGGCTGAAGTTGTATCAGTAGAATGTCCCTATCACTTGATTTCCTAGCCGTAGGGAGTCTTCTCCACCACTAGCAGTATACTCGGATTGCAACACCTTCTGCCCCTTGTAGTCTGAGTCCATCTTTCCCTGTAGCTTCACAGGTTGAGGGTGCCCCAAGCGCTCGACATCCAACTTGAGGTTGCCCCAGGCCATTTAGACGGAACAAGGAAGGGTATTTTCGGCAATCCTCTGCCCTGAGTATTAGGCCCATGCTGTCCCTAACAGCCTCTTTTCTCAGGCCTGCTACTTCATTCACTGCTGTCCATGCACTGATTCACTCTCTCACTTCCTGGACCTGCTACCAATTCTCAGTTCCCCCCTCCCAAACTGGGCAGGCCACTACAGTTAACGCTACCTCCGCTAACGGCAGCCCCAATGGGTATCATCCCTTTATCATATACATGAACATCAAACGCATTTAACCCTTGGAGTATCAGGGAGCAATCCATCAGCCCCCACCGCTGCTACACCTGCATAACACTGAAAGGTAAATTGCTTAATGATATGACCTATTATTTTTTATAGATAATGGAAACACCAACAATGACACAAACATCACTGATTTTCATGAAAATAGCCAAAACCTACCCACAGAAATCAATTCTTCACTTCAACAAGATCAAAGCATGACTTCTGCATCAAATGAAATCTATGAAGAACTGATTGATCAGCACAAAGTTTTAGAATCTGATCCAGAATCAAAAGGTCAAGATCCCACCTTAGGCTCAGGTATGGAACCCGATAATGAAAAAGACCAGGGTTCTGGCATGGGACTAATATTTACTGGTCATGACCAAGACCAGGGTTCTGGCATGGGACCACCATTTACTGAGGGTCAAAATGAAGACCTTGGATTAGGTTCTGGATTTGAACCATTTGACCGCAATGAAGACCACAGTTCTGGCATAGACCATGAAAAGAAGAATTAACAACTTCTACATAATATGAATGATGCTGCGTACTGGCTCATACAACAGGTATAAGATCACAATGTGTGCATCATTCTAGCAAATAACCTGGGATAAAATTCTGTCTACTATCTATGTCATGAATCTACCATCAAGAATCAAGATGCAATAAAGACTCTATGGGACATTAGAGCTCCAGAGCAAAAATATACTAATTCTAATTTTTTTAATCTTTTTTTCTACTATATTCAACCAGAATAAGGGTGTGATAAATACTGATAAATACATTTTCTTGAATTCTTTGTAAATGCATTCAAATGAGGTTGCTTTTATTTCTATGACCATAAGGAAACAGAATATTACCATATCAATAAATAATTAGCTCTAGTTTTTAAAATAGGAGACGTGAGGCAATGAAATGAATGAAATACACAATTCATGGTTGTAAGCTGAAATTTGCAAAAAGTTTCCACACATTTATTGGGATTTTCTATTAAAAACTATCATTAGACAGTACATAATAAATAACTAAATACCGTAACTACATTTATTGCAATTTCAAATTGGGTGCTATCTCTTGGCCTGCCGTCTGTAGTGTAGCTCTGGAGCGTCTCTCTTGATTGTCCAGCAGTAGTCTCCTAATATTATTGGGCTCCATTTCCCTTCATACGTCTTCTCCATGGCTGCAATATCCTCATGGAATCACTCACTGTGTTCATCACTGATGGCTGTGACGTTTTCTGGGAAGAAGTCGGAGTCGGAATGGAGAAAGTGATTCTTCAGAGACATGTGTAACCCAAGTTTGTGGTAGTCATGAGCATCTCATCCAACAGTTCTTTGGAATTGGACACGCTTGTTTCCCAAAAATCCTGAACAAACACTCTTAACCCCTTCACGACGTTGGACATATAGGTACATCCAAGGTCGTGTCCCTGCCTTTGATGCAGGCTCCGACACTGAGTATGTATCTTTCCTCTTACAAGACAGTGGATCTATTTAGCTGTCATGTGCCTCTAACAGCCGTGGGTGGATCCAAGATCCACCCACTGCTGTTAACTAGTTAAATGCAGCTGTCAATCACTGATAGCGGCATTTAACATGTGCGGGCTGGAAATGTGTAACAAGTCCCACCCATCGGTGCCCTGTCACGTGATCGCAGGCTACCAATGGGTTGCAATGACAGCCGGGGGTCTGCTTGTGGCCGGCATTCATATGAAATCGTGATTTCTGATACACATAGCAGTGTATCAGCACCACTATGTGTAGCACAGGCGATCGGATGATCACAGCTTCAAGTCTCCTACAGAGACTACAGTAAAATGTAAAAAAAAAAAAAGCAAAAAAAACCAAGATCAAATCACCCCCCTTTTGCCCCATTAAAAATAAAACAATTAAAAGAAATTAATAAAATACACATATTTAGTATCGCAGTGTTCAGAAACGCCCGATCTATCAAAATATAAAGTAAATTAATCCAATCCGTAAACGGTGTAACAAGAAAAAACATTGAAATGCCAGAATTATTTTTTTGGGCTGCTGCAACATTGCAACAAAATGCAATAACAGGCGATCAAAATATCATATCTACCCCAAAGTAGTATCAATAAAAACATCAGCTCAAGGCGCAAACAATATGCCCTCACCAAGCCCCAGATCCCAAAAAACCTTACCTGGGGAATCATATTGCCAGGTCAGTTTTAGCATTTAGTGAACATGGTAAATAAAAAAAATAAAACAATTGTGGAATTGCTCTTTTTTTTGCAATTTCACTGCACTTGGAATTTTTTTCCCGTTTTCCAAGTACACAATATGGTAAAATAAATGATGCCATTCAAAAGTACAACTCGTCCTGCAATAAACAGGCCCGCATATGGCCATATTTACAGAAAATAAAAAAGTTTTGGCTCGGGGAATAAGGGGAGGAAAAAACAGAATCGCAAAAATGGCATATCTCAATGTGGTGAAGGGGTTAAAACGATTCATTGGTGCCTTCTCAACAGACTGAAGTATGTCATCGAACTTTAAATGTCCTAGTAAAGCTCCCTAATCTGTGGACCAACAAAGATACCCGCTTTCAATTTTGCATGACTTAAAGGGGTTGGCTACTATGTGGACAACCATGTCTCGATATAAATGTTTGGCCCCGATAAAATAAAAAGCCTACAATTTTGTTGTTATACAGTGTAATGGGTGGAAAACAGAGGGAAAAGTTAAATGGGTCATATAATTTTAGAAAATAAATCAAATACAGAATAGAATAAACGCAGTTATAAAACTTTGCTAAATTCTGATTTACTAATAAATATTATTTTTACGGTTTGGATGGAAATCCTCTAATACTTTGCAATGGGCCAAAAATTGTGTAGCTTGCTAAGTGTTATCACAGTTTTCTTTCCTTTGCCACCCTTATTGAATTTTCCTTTATCAATGTGTTTTTGTTGTCTTTTAAGGGAAAGGATCATGTGAAAATGAACTATTGTTTAAATATATATTTATAATTGCATTTTTCTCAATATCATAATGTGTATTAAAAAAATATAATGAGAAATCTTTTCATTATCATACCTGCCACTGAGGTGATTTTAGACTCTGACTTACTGTTTTTTCAAAAAATGCACATGTACATTAACAGCAATAGACTGACTCAGATCAGATCTGGAGCAGCCAGTGCCAGGCAGCGGCTGCCAAGGCAACCGGGATCATGGGGTGCTTTAATAGAGGTCTGGATACACATGATGAGAGCATTATACTGCCTCTGTACAAATCCCTGGTTAGACCGCACATGGAGTACTGTGTACAGTTTTGGGCACCGGTGCTCAGAAGGATATAATGGAACTAGAGCAAGTACAAAGGAGGGCAGCAAAATTAATAAATGGGACGGGGGAACTACAATACCCAGAGAGATTAGCAAAATTAGGATTATTTAGTCTACAAAAAAGACGACTGAGGGGCGATCTAATAACCATGTATAAGTATATAAGGGGACAATACAAATGTCTCTCCGAGGATCTGTTTATGCCAAGGAAGGTGATGGTCACAAGGAGGCATTCTCTGCGTCTGTAAGAGAGAAGGTTTTTCCACCAACATAGAAGAGGATTCTTTACTGTTAGGGCAGTGAGAATCTGGAATTCCTTGCCTGAGGAGGTGGTGATAGTGAACTCAGCCGAGGGGTTCAAGAGAGGCCTGGATGTCTTCCTGGAGCAGAACAATATTGTATCTTACAGTTATTAGGTTCTTTAGAAGGACGTAGATCTGGGGATTTATTCTGACGGAATATACCTAAGCTGAACTGGATGGACAAATGTCTTTTTTCGGTCTTGCTAACTATGTTACTATGTTAGATCTTTAGTATTGGAGCATCTAATGATCGATTGCAAAAAGGTTATTGTAAAGAGAGGGGGAGCAGGCGCAAGTGACATCATCTATTGTAATTGGTGGATCCTTTGTTATCAGCTGGCTATAGAGGAGTTATCAGTCATTGAAATCCTGCCTCTGATCACATGGAGTCTGCTGAAAGCTCTACCTGAGAGGATAGAAAGAAGAAGTCTAAAGAAAACCCCAGGGCCCAGTGTGAAAACTGCAAGATCTTCATTTCATGACCAGAGTACATGAAGACAGTAACCCGCACCCACTCTGGAGGACCAGTCGTTTCCCACTTTACACAGGTGAATAGATTTGAATGGTTACTGTAAAATGCATTTTTTCCTCTTATGGTGGCACTGCAGGAAATGAAACAAACACTTGATGCCCCAAATTCATGTGATATCTGATAACCGAGGGCTAATTCTGCCATCAGCTCTCTCTCCAATGCAGATGAACATGAACATCCATGTGTTTTCAAATATGAGAGTGGAGAAAGCAGCTACCAGACACTTCTGGCATCAGCTTATCTCCAGGAATGCAAAAGGGTCAGGCATTTCAAATTCACATTCTCTGCCCTTATCCCCCACCTCATTGATGACCCTATACACATTAGACCAGCCAATAATCGACAGGATAGGGGGCATTATTCCAGGATGGGGGACATTATACCAGGATGGAGATATACAGTATATATTACTGGAAGGGACCCAGGATGGGAGGGAATTATACCAGGATGGGGAATCTATATTACTGGAAGGACACAGGATGGGAGGGAATTACACCGGGATGGGAATATATATATTACTGGAACGAACCCAGGATGGGAGGCCATTATACCAGGATTATTATTATTATTATTATTATTATTTATTGTTATAGCGCCATTTATTCCATGGCGCTTTACAAGTGAGGAGGGGTATACATAATAAAAACAAGTACAATAATCTTAAACAATACAAGTCATAACTGGTACAGGAGGAGTGAGGACCCTGCCCGCGAAGGCTCACAATCTACAACGGATGGGTGAGGATACAGTAGGTGAGGATAGAGCTGATCGTGCAGCGGTTGGTTGATCGGTGGTTACTATAGGTTGTAGGCTTGTCGGAAGAGGTGGGTCTTCAGATTCTTTTTGAAGATTCTGATGGTAGGCGAGAGTCTGATGTGTTGTGGTAGAAGGTTCCAGAGTAGGGGTGATACGCGAGAGAAATCTTGTATACGATTGTGGGAAGAGGCGATAAGAGGGGAGTAGAGAAGGAGATCTTGTGAGGATCGGAGGTTGCGTGTAGGTAAGTACCAGGAGACGAGGTCACAGATGTATGGAGGAGACAGGTTGTGGATGGCTTTGTATGTCATCGTTAGGGTTTTGTACTGGAGTCTCTGGGCAATGGGGAGCCAGTGAAGGGATTGACAGAGGGGAGAGGCCGGAGAATAGTGGGGGGACAGGTGGATTAGTCGGGCAGCAGAGTTTAGAATAGATTGGAGGGGTGCGAGAATGTTCGAGGGGAGGCCACAGAGCAGGAGGTTGCAGTAGTCGAGGCGAGAGATGATGAGGGCATGGACTAGGGTTTTTGCAGATTCTTGGTTGAGGAATGAACGGATTCGTGAAATATTTTTGAGTTGAAGTCGGCAGGAAGTGGAAAGGGCTTGGATATGTGGTTTGAAGGAGAGATCAGCGTCAAGGATTACCCCGAGGCAGCAAGCTTGTGGGACTGGGGAGAGTGGGCAGCCATTTACTGTAATGGATAGGTTCGTTGGGGGGGTCGCGTGAGATGGGGGAAAGATGATGAATTCTGTTTTGTCCATGTTAAGTTTGAGAAATCTAGCGGAGAAGAAGGATGAAATAGTGGACAGACATTGAGGGATTCTGGTTAGTAGGGAGGTGATATCTGGTCCAGAGATGTAGATCTGTGTGTCATCAGCATAGAGGTGATACTGAAAGCCATGAGATTCTATGAGCTGTCCCAGGCCAAAGGTGTAAATGGAGAAGAGCAGGGACCCAAGGACTGAACCTTGTGGGACTCCGACAGATAGGGGGCGAGGTGAGGAGGTGGTGTGTGAGTGGGAGACGCTGAATGTCCGGTCTGTTGGGTATGAGGAGATCCAGGATAGGGCCAAGTCTGTGATGCCAAGGGATGAGAGGGTCTGTAATAATAGGGAATGGTCCACTGTGTCAAAGGCAGCCGACAGGTCGAGGAGGAGGAGAACGGAGTAGTGTCGCTTGCTCTTGGCGGTTAAGAGGTCATTGGTGACCTTAGTTAGGGCAGTTTCAGTGGAATGGTGTGACCGGAAGCCAGATTGTAAGCGGTCAAAGAGGAAGCAAGAAGAGAGATGGGAGGACAGTTCAAGGTAGATGTGTTGTTCCAGTAGTTTTGAGGCATAGGGGAGAAGTGATATAGGGCGATAGCTAGATACAGAGGATGGGTCAAGAGAGGGCTTTTTGAGGATAGGTGTGATTGAGGCATGTTTAAAGCTTGAGGGGAAAACACCAGTTGTTAGTGATAGGTTGAATAGATGGGTTAGGGTTGGGATGAAGATTGTGGTGAGGTTTGGGATGAGGTGGGATGGATGAGGATGGGGATATATTACTGGAAGGGACCCTGGATGGGAAGGTATTATACCAGGATGGGGATATATATTACTGGAAGGAACCCAGGATGGGAGGGCATTTTACCAGGATGGGGATTATATTACAGGAAGGAACCCAGGATGGGAGGGCATTATACCCGGATGGGGATATATATTACTGGAAGGGACCCAGGGTGGGGGATATATACATTAGTGGAACTGACCCAGGATGGGAGGGCATTATACCAGGATGGGGATATATATTACTGGAAGGGACCCAGGGTGGGGGATATATATATTAGTGGAACTAACCCAGGATGGGAGGGCATTATACCAGGATGGGGATATATATTGCTGGAAGGGACCCAGGATGAGAGGCCATTATAGCAGGATGGGGTTATATATTACTGGAAGGGACCTAGCATGGGAGGACATTATACCAGAATGGGGATATACACTGTGTTCCAAATTATTATGCACAAAGAGTTTAGGAGTGATAAGGTTAGAATTTTTTGGTTTGTCATTTAAACTCATTGATGGTGATGTATGTCAGGGCTCTTTATATCACTGAAAGCAATTGCAGATACCTGTGCATATTAGTTTGGCAGGTGTGTCCAAATAAAGGCAAGACTACTTAAGAAGGCTGTTCCACATTATTAAGCAGCCTACATTTTTTGCCAAAATGGGAAAGAAAAAGGATGTGTCGGCTGCTGAGAAGCAACAAATTGTGGAGTATTTAGGTCAAGGCATGACTACAATCAACATTGCCAAGACACTTCATCGTGATCATCGCACAATCAAGAAGTATGTAGCTGATTCCCAGCACACACGTGTGCGTGCTGATAAGGAAAAATTGAGGACTCTTTCCAACAGACAATTGCGTAAGGTTAAAAGAGCAGCTGCAAAAATGCCTTGTCATAGCAGCAGACAAGTTTTTGAAGCTGCTGGTGCCTCCAGCGTCCCCAGAACAAGATGCAGGGTCCTTCAGAGGTTTGCAGCTGTGCGTAAGCCATCCTGTCGACCACCTCTGTCCACTGCACACAAGCAGAAACGGCTCCAGTGGGCCAAACGATACATGAAGACTGACTTCCAAACTGTTTTGTTCACCGATGAGTGCCGTGCAACGCTCGATGGTCCAGATGGATGGAGTGGAGGATGGCTGGTTGATGGACACCCCATGAAAACACGGCTAAGGCGCCAACAAGGAGGAGGTGGAGTAATGTTTTGGGCTGGAATCATGGGGAGAGAGATTGTCGGCCCCTTTATGATCCCTGAAGGGGTAAAGATGAACTCCATAATCTATGTGGAGTTTCTAAAACAACACTTCCTGCCATGGTTCAAGAGGAAGAACCGTGCTTTCCGCAGCAAGATCATTTTCATGCATGATAATGCACCGTCTCATGCTGCAAAAAACACATCTGCATCTCTGGGTGCTATGGGCATAAAAGAGGACAAACTTATGGTGTGACCACCATCTTCCCCTGACCTCAACCCCTTTGAGAACCTCTGGAGCATCATCAAAAGGAGTGTCCATGATGGCGGGAGGCAGTTCACATCTAAGCAACAGTTTTATGTTTGAAGTATAATATGTGGGAAAAGGTTGAAAAGTTCCAGGGGGCCAAATACTTTCACAAGGCACTGTATATTCTTGTGTGCATGTTTATACTATGTATATGCATGTGTAATGTGTAAATGTGGGTGTATTATGTAATAACATGTGCACATTTCATATGGTAGGAAAGACCATTTTTCTTTCATCCGAGAAAATTGGTCCGATTATGTTAATCAGTTTGATCAGAGTGTGATTACAGTGGGATACGGTTTTCTTTGCTGTGGAGAACAAAAAGAAAAAAAAGAAAAGTTTTCTATTCAGTCTGTCCGTAAAATTCAGACTGCACACAGATGTCATCCGAGTGCAGTCTGATTTTTCAAACGGATCCATACTCTTGAGTGGCCAAAGAAAAATCGTGCATGCTGCAATTTTTTTCCTGGACCTCTCGATCCAAGGAAAAATCGGACATGTGCACAGCCTCATTGAATAAAATAGGGACAAATGCTATCCATCTAAACAATGAGTAATACTTCTGTGATTTTTATGGTCATGTGCACAAACCCTGACTGTGCTTGAGTTTATACGGATGGGGGCCAAGCCAGGCTTCCTGCGCAGGGGACCTTCACTGTGAGCATTAGCCCTGCAGTAGGGTATGATAAGAATTCAGAGGGAATTAACCTTTGAGTGCTTGTCTGTAGAATAGTAGGCACACGGAGGTACAGTATGGCCCTCAGCAGTCTCTAGGTTCCATATTGGGTTAATGTAGTGCATAAGCCCAGAGGGAAGGGTTGTTCCTGGGAGGCCTTTGTAAGAAAGACCCTTTGACCATCATTTCAATGCTATGCAGCAAAGCAGGATTTTTCTGTGATAATAAAACATTGAAAGAAAGATAATCTATTATGCCCCCCAGGAAGTAATGAAAGACAAAGAAAGTTTTGCAATGCACTCACCGTCAATTCTGCTCGTTAATGCATAATTAATGCAAGTCTAAATACTCCATTCTTTGTAAGTTGATCCTAGGTTTTCCATAGAAATGCAGCTACCACAGTATGGTAAGCAATGTCAGACCAGCCAGAAGATCAGAGCATTCTCATATTGTAACGTAGTGCGGGGAGGTAGCCAAGGGCAAGGTACTCATCTTCTGCGCCCCTGCAAGCTACATGAAAATGGGGGTCCTGGTTGGGTGTGTGAACTTTAGCTTTAGGGGCGGTCTGGGCGATGCTGGTGACTTCAGCTGGCCAGAAGAGATGTTGTAGAGTTCAATTGAGGGAGCCCACCAGTCAAAAATAAACCATGTTTTACGGAACAATAACTTAGCGAGAAGGATGTACAGTGGATAGTGGGTGCAAAACTTCAGGGATGTTGCTCTTAGAACATACATGATACATCATTTTTAGACACATTCTGCTCCTTACTGAGCTCGCTTCTCTTTCTCTGTCCATTAACCTCTCTCTGTAGCTTCACCACCACCCAGCACAGCACTTTGGACGCTTTCCTGGTCTCCAACTGCATCGCTGCTAACCAGAAAGTGACAGTCAGGGCCGGACTGGGACTAAAATTCAGCCCTGGCATTTGAAGTCACACAGGCCCACTTGTCACATGGTGACTGTATAATATCTTTGTACACTTGTAGGCTACAAGAAGTGAGGGGAGTGTAACACGACTATATAACATATAATCACAGCTGTATCCAGCATTACAGCTCAGTCCCAATAGAATGTAATACAGCACAGCCCCCATAGAATGTAAGACAGCACAGCCCCCATAGACTGTAATACAGCACAGCCCCATAGAATGTAATGCTGCACAGCCCCCATAGAATGTAATGCAGCACAGCCCCCATAGAATGTAATACAGCCAGCCCCCATAGAATGTAATACAGCCAGCCCCCATAGAATGTAATGCAGCACAGCCCCCATAGAATGGAATGCAGCCAGCCCCATAGAATATAATGCAGCACAGCCCCATAGAATATAATGCAGCACAGCCCCATAGAATATAATGCAGCACAGGCCCATAGAATATAATGCAGCACAGCCCCATAGAATATAATGCAGCACAGCCCCATAGAATATAATGCAGCACAGCCCCATAGAATATAATGCAGCACAGGCCCATAGAATATAATGCAGCACAGCCCCATAGAATATAATGCAGCACAGCCCCATAGAATATAATGCAGCACAGGCCCATAGAATATAATGCAGCACAGCCCCATAGAATATAATGCAGCACAGGCCCATAGAATATAATGCAGCACAGGCCCATAGAATGGAATGCAGCACAGCCCCATAGAATATAATGCAGCAGAGGCCCATAGAATGGAATGCAGCCAGCCCCATAGAATATAATGCAGCACAGGCCCATAGAATGGAATGCAGCACAGCCCCATAGAATATAATGCAGCAGAGGCCCATAGAATGGAATGCAGCCAGCCCCATAGAATATAATGCAGCAGAGGCCCATAGAATGGAATGCAGCGCCAGCCCCATAGAATATAATGCAGCACAGGCCCATAGAATATAATGCAGCACAGGCCCATAGAATGGAATGCAGCACAGGCCCATAGAATGGAATGCAGCACAGGCCCATAGAATATAATGCAGCACAGCCCCATAGAATATAATGCAGCACAGGCCCATAGAATATAATGCAGCACAGGCCCATAGAATATAATGCAGCACAGGCCCATAGAATGGAATGCAGCACAGCCCCATAGAATATAATGCAGCACAGGCCCATAGAATGGAATGCAGCACAGCCCCATAGAATATAATGCAGCAGAGACCCATAGAATGGAATGCAGCCAGCCCCATAGAATATAATGCAGCAGAGGCCCATAGAATGGAATGCAGCCAGCCCCATAGAATATAATGCAGCACAGGCCCATAGAATGGAATGCAGCACAGCCCCATAGAATATAATGCAGCAGAGGCCCATAGAATGGAATGCAGCACAGGCCCATAGAATGGAATGCAGCACAGGCCCATAGAATACAATGCAGCACAGGCCCATAGAATATAATGCAGCAGAGGCCCATAGAATGGAATGCAGCACAGCCCCATAGAATATAATGCAGCAGAGGCCCATAGAATGGAATGCAGCACAGGCCCATAGAATATAATGCAGCAGAGGCCCATAGAATGGAATGCAGCACAGGCCCATAGAATGGAATGCAGCACAGGCCCATAGAATGGAATGCAGCACAGGCCCATAGAATATAATGCAGCAGAGGCCCATAGAATGGAATGCAGCCAGCCCCATAGAATATAATGCAGCAGAGGCCCATAGAATGGAATGCAGCCAGCCCCATATAATATAATGCAGCACAGGCCCATAGAATGGAATGCAGCCAGCCCCATAGAATATAATGCAGCACAGGCCCATAGAATGGAATGCAGCCAGCCCCATAGAATATAATGCAGCAGAGGCCCACAGAATGGAATGCAGCACAGGCCCATAGAATACAATGCAGCACAGGCCCATAGAATATAATGCAGCAGAGGCCCATAGAATGGAATGCAGCACAGCCCCATAGAATATAATGCAGCACAGGCCCATAGAATGGAATGCAGCCAGCCCCATAGAATATAATGCAGCACAGGCCCATAGAATGGAATGCAGCACAGCCCCATAGAATATAATGCAGCAGAGGCCCATAGAATGGAATGCAGCACAGCCGCCCCCCCCCAATAGCTCCACAATCCAGTCATCACTCATTGATAAAAAAAAACAAACAAAAAAAACACTCTACTCACCTTTCCTCCTGCCCCGCGCTGCTCTGGCTCCGGTCTCAGCAGTCGCAGTCTGCCTGCCCGGTCACACAGCAGGTGCGCGATGATATGACGTCATCGCGCACCCGCAGTGTCAGCGGCAGGCAGAGCGGGGAATGATGGGAGAGGAAGCGTCAGCAGACGCTCTCTCCTCCATCATTGCATTCAACTGTACCGGCGTCTATGACGCCAGTATAGTTGAATGCGGGGCCGGGAGTGCGCCGACAGAGGGGAGAGTGTGCCGACAGCGGCACACTCGAGCGGCTCACTACTGCCACCGGCCCTTCTGGCATTTGCCAGAACTGCCCGATGGCCAGTCCGGCCCTGGTCCTATTCCTCAACTCTTCGTCCCACTTTCCTTCTCAGTAGTGCACCGTCATTTGACTGTCGGATAACTCCGTACTGTCTCGCTAGGCCCCAGACCTCGTCTCTGGAGAATCAAATCACTCTCTCTAATACTTTTCCTTGTCTCCACTCTGGATCATGCTATCTATTGCCTCGGTCTCAGCTCACTTTAGGGACACCCAATTCATGCACCTCTGCTGACTAATCAGAACAAAGGTATGCTTTACCTGTCCTTATCAACTATATGTATATGTATATGTCTGGGAAGAACACAACTCTACTGCTAATAGCGCACATCACTAAACACATCTAAATACATGGTAACAATACACGTGTCTTCAAAAGGGAACATGGGTAACACTTCCACCTGCTTACAATATGGGTCCAGGTTCCGGCATAACAATGAAGGTAATCCATCAGGGGCATTCCAGGAAGAAAGGTGGCCCTGATGTTTAAGGCAGTGACTTTCAGGTTATTTCAGGACTATGTTTATAGCTCTTATTGATGATATGGACTATTTGTGTATAATGATTAGAACCTTGGGGCAGAGTCTGGGCAAAGGGTTGCCAAACATCCAGAAATTCCAGGACAGTCTATAAAAATAGGGCAATTTTTGCCCTGTCCGTAAAACAAAGTCAAGGTGTCTGTAATATACCTAAAATAAGACTAAGTGTACGGTGACATGTTTCACGCAACACTGAAATCGCAGAGACACATAGCAACATTGGTTGTAGTGACTTCCTATACTGTTGCGTTGCAGCCTGCGAAATACTGCAACACAGAGCCACGTTTCCAAATTTGTTGGATTTTCTGCTGCTGGTCGCTGGTGGTACTCAACCCACTTGCTTTATACTTCAATGCAAGGCGCATGTAACATGCAACTTTACTTTTTTTGGTCGAACGACTTTCTTGAGAATTACTGTTGTGCGACACATGTAATTCTAGCCTCAATCCAAAAGTAAAATGTTCACACTACGAGATGAGTATTAAGAGAAGTGTAGCTGCACCATCTGGTGGCAAAAGAATATTAAGAACAGAAACACTATGAAAATATTATTACTATAATTATTATTTTTATGGCACTGGAAAAAAAATATGTATTTTGTCTCTAAGTTCTAACCCCATCCCACTGAAGACAGGTTGAACTTTTTATGACAAACCATTTGGTTTTTCCTTTTTTCCTTTTGCGTTCCAGGAGCCATAAGTGTTTTATTTTTTCAGCAACATAGTGGAATGAGTACTTCATGTTTCAACAATGACTTGTATGTATCAGTGGTGTCATTTTTAGCACATACTAGTAAGAAATATTTAATAACATTCCATGGGGAGGGTATAAATAAGACAATTATACCACTTTTTTTTTTAAAGTTATTAATCTTGTTGCTCAAATAAGGTGATACTTTTATTCTGTAGGACATTATGATTATGCCAATACCAAATTTTAGTTTTATTTAGGTTTTATTATTTTCATAATAAATGCACTTACATTAATCGACAGTGGCATCTTAGGTGTTAAAGTGCTGGAATCAGAGCCAACTCAAGTCCCAGAAAATGCAGCACAAGCTCAGCTACATATGACATCTCCTGTGCCCATGCCATACCTGAGACATAAGTGCACGTCTTAATGTGGCAAACTACTTGCAATCTTGACATAGAGTGATGTCCTTTTGCAGGGAAGGGTTAACGGGTTATTCCTTTATGAGAAAAACAGGAAAAACTTCATTCAAGCCCCACAGGGGATTTAACTACAGAGTCACGAAGTGCAAGTCTACCGAGGGCACAAAGTGAGGGAGCAGCTTGTCTTTCAATATAGAGCAGAATATTAGTCGATAAATGATCTTATCAATGAAATGTAGCTCCCCGACACCAGTAGTACTAATACAACTCCACATAAGGACACTGCAACCACCATGTTTTACTGTAGGCGCTTTATTTAGAAAAAATAATTTATCAATATTACACAAAACGTAATTTATAGACATCTATAGATTGATTTCTCTGCCTGTGTGGATTGGATGAGTTGTTACCGACATCTGGTGAGCATTTCATGTCAATAGCACCTTTAGAAATATATTTACTTAGAAAATTGGTGCCGTGTTCAATACTTATTTCACCCACTCTAGGTGCAACAAAAAACAGGATATGACGAAGCGCTGCCAAGTAGGATAAAAAGTTAAATCCAATAAAACATGGTAATTTGATGTGAAATAAAACCATACAATGCATTTAAAAATGTATTGTTCAACGTCTGTTGCCACCTATTGGCTTGAATGTAGTTGCCATTCAGAATATGTGGGCAGGATAATTGAAACTTTTAGAATATGCATGAACAAACATAGATCCAATATTGGGAACAGCGTTCAGAATCATAATGTTTCAAGACATTTTTGATTAGAAATAAAGACCCTGCAAGATTGTAACAAATCATTTTAGAATAAATTCCAGATGATATTCGTAACCGTTACCATAATTTATACAAAGAAGAAAAAGCTGTAGACCACAAACAGGGGACCACCAAAAATAAATACTGAATATTTTTATTGAACACAAAAGGCAAACACACAATAAAAACAATTAAAAGTCACACAAACATGACAGTATTTATTTTTGGTGGTCCCCTGTTTGTGGTCTACAGCTTTTTCTTCTTTGTATAACTTTTATGTGTTTTTGTAGACCTAGGGTGTATCCCTACTTATTTATTGTGGTGCCCTCTCATACAATTTGTGTCTGTCGTTACCGTAATTTAAGTAATATGGACTATTTTTGAAACTTTAAATTATGCACCCGTGTACCGGAAAAGGTCTAAATGATTGCATTTAAAATACTCGCTAACATTTCCTTTATTTACTTGTTTTTAGCCACTTTGGGAGATATCCTGTTGTGTTTATGTTTAGCCATGTGTTATGTTCTAATGGGTCTTTGCGATTGATTATATTGTGTTTATTTTTCTTAGCCCGCTTTAGGTGTTTTATAATTCTGCATGTTTTTATATATTGAATTTCTTTGTTTGCTTTATTTATAGCTGATATTTTAATATTTTTATATTTTGTCATTTGTTTCATGTTTAATTACAGAATTTCCTTTGCATTTCAAACAGTCTAGTCCTCGTAATTGTGTGGCATACTTGAAGAACAAACCATGTCGGTGTTGAAATGTATTGTATATTGTTTTGTTTTTCTATCTCCCATTAAATTCCCATGTTTTATTGGATTTGGCTTGTTATTATCCTATTTTGCAGCTTTTTGTCTTATCCCTGATTTTTGTTGCATTTACAGGTGCTTCTCACACAATTGGAATATCATCAAAAAGTTAATTTATTTCAGTTCTTCAATACAAAAAGTGAAACTCATATTATATAGCATCATTACAAAATGCCTTTTGGGTTTTCATTGGCTGTAAGCCATAATCATCAACATTAACCAAAATAAACACTTGAAATAGATCATTCTGTTTGTAATGACTATATAATAGCTGAGTTTCACTTTTTGTATTGAAGACCTGAAATAAATTAACTTTTTGATGATATTCTAATTGTGAGAAGCACTTGTATATCTTTACATTCATTGGAACGTGATGAGCTTTACAGGTGGGCGGCTGCGACTGTGGATTAATTTCAATGGTTATCGCAATATTGTGTATGTTCCTACCACCACTACATTGAGTATATCCTTTTGATGTTCTTTTTTCACCCTTCATTCTACATGGTTACACTATGGAGCTCTCCTTCTGATTATTTATTCACAAAATCTTTGAGATGACAACCCATAAATTGCATTGAAAAACGGTTTTCTGAGTGGGGGATGTCATAATTTATGATGAATTAGAAATCACAGAACATCTTCTGGGCGAGTGAGAAAATAAATTACATATAAAGCTCTGTGATTGGGGGTTGAAACCCAACAACAATCTAAGGAAAAGTAGTCGACAACCTCTTTAAATCTAACATCAAATTTCCCAAACTATTGACAATTCAATTGTTGATAGTCTAAGATTGTATAAGTATAGACCAAAAACTTGTAGAAGCCCTGCAAACACTTGCATTTGAAGCGCAGTGATGCTCACATAAGATGCATATCTGACCACCAATTTCCCTCCAGCAATTTACATTAAAATGGGATCCCTTGTAATTATCTCCTAATGGGAGGGGTTGCTATCAGGTCCGCATTCTTGGAAACCTCATCCAAGAGGATAATCCTTGTCTATAAAGAGGCTTCTAATCTGTCCTCCTTCACTCTCACCTGAGCCCATAAGACAAACCATCATGCGCCTTATTCTCCTCCTGACCCTCACCGTCTGCAGCGTCAGCCAGATCTACGGGTATCCTCTATCGTCTACGGGTAAGTCCAGCTATCATTATGCTTACGTTTTATGACGCATACTTTAGCATGAATTACTATGCTTACCCCATTTTATTGCATACTCTGTGCCAAGTTTAGTTTTGTGCACTGTTTAGTGGGAATTTGAAAATTAACTTTTGTTAGCAATTATGTGAAATTAAAATATAGTAAATCAATTAAAAAAAGATGCCCTGGACAAAGGACAGGGACCAAGAATAAAAAGTCACCCTGGAGAGTGTTGTGCATCCAAAAATTGTTTTGTTTCAGCCCTGCGTGAGCTCTATTCCTCTTCTTTCCGCAATCTATGAATGTACGTATATGATAGGGCTAAAGGGAATGAATCATCAGACTATCGGCACAGAATGACTGTTTAACCCAAGTTCAGGCGCTTGTATATACTGTACACCTTCCCACCTGCTTGTTTTCCCTCTTTCTCCGCCCTTTTCTGGCTCTATAAAGCCAGAGCTGTCAATCAAAAAAGATGGGGGTGGAGATAGGGAGTAAAAAAGGTGGGAAGATGCACTTAAATGATTGGCTCCGCCATGAAGCACCAAGCACCAAAATTAAAAAGGCAACTCGTCAGTCGATTCATGCTGTCTAAACCACAGTCAGCATAGCATGAATCAAATCCAGGCTGCATCATTGCATCCATGTATGTTTTTTCTGTTCTATGCTCAGCAACTCGTAGAAAACATAGTTTAACCCCTTAAGGACGCAGTCAATTTTCTTTTTTGCCTTTTACTTTTTTTCTCTCTGTTTGCAAATAGCCACAACTATTTTATTTTTCCACCAACAGACGTGTGAGGGCTTGTTTTTTTTGTGGGATGATATACTGTTTGAACTACCCCATTGATTTTACTTTATAGCAGGGATGTCAAACTCAAATACACAGAGGGCCAAAATTAAAAACCTGGATAAAGTCATGGGCCAGCCTTGATATTTATTAAAAACTAGATGGTGGCCCGATTCTAACGCATCGGGTATTCTAGAATATGTATGTATGTATGTACGTCGCGCTGTGAGTGGAGGTTAAATTCCACGCCAATATCGCTGATTGGTCGTGCCCGGCTGGCCGATCAGCGAAGCGTGGTTCAAATCTGGCACCAATTTGTGGCCGAACTGCGCCTGTCGCTAATTGGTCGTGGCCGGCCAGGCTCGACCAATGACCGAAGCGGTGTTTAAATACCGCCTCAATATTGCTGATTGGTCGCGGACGGCCGTGAGCTACCAATCACTGAAGCGGTGTTTAAATCCTGTACCAATATCGCTGATTGGTCGCGGCCGGCTGGGCGCGACCAATCAGCGAAGCGTGGTTTAAATCCTGCATCAATTCGCGGCTGGACTGCCGGTAGGAGGATTTCTTGTATAGCCGTGTGGCTGTACGACTTCATTGATGCTTGCTTGATCAATGTAGCCATGAGTGGTATGTGTACCTGTAATTCCAATACTACAATTCCCCTGCAATATAAGTACGCACTATGTGTGCAGGTGTAAATCTTTTACGTAAGTTGTCGGCAGCTCCCGAAATAATGAGGGATGTACCAGCACCTATGATGATATATAGGCATGCAAGTGTAAAATCTTTTTTCCATTTTTTTCATTATGACACCAAGTGCACCTGTCATGCGCAGTGGGATGCGATCTAGCCGCCGGAGGCGGCCCCCGACACAGCGGGGAGCGTGACGACACTGTGACAGGGTGTAGGCGATTACCCCTCATTAAAATGCGGAGCGCCTTGGTGTGGTGCATCCGGGACATGCGCGGTGTGCTGCGGTGCATCTGTGACATGCGCAGTGCAGTGCGGTCCGGCTGATATACACGCTGTTTGCAGTTCCTGTTATAAGGGGGAATGGGACGGCAATATGACACGCTAATTGTGGTGTTATTTAGTCCAATAACATGCCGATGGCATCACCGCTGTAACACATACGAGAGGGCATGTCTAGCCACCTATCAGGACTACAACAAAATGGCGGCTCGAGTTCTGGCTCTAATGTTTTTCCCTGGATACCGCCCACATGATTACCAGTGCATGTATTTATAAGTGGACTTATCCTGACTCCATGCAGCATCTACATATCAAGGCCTCCTGATGAGCCGCTTAGGTGAAACGCGTAGAGGCGGATGAATTAACATCTCCTGATGAGTATCACTCTCTCACTTCCTGTTACAATATGCATATATACATGTGGTTTTTTCAGCTAAGGATGGGAGCTGTTTCTTGCTGTTTTCTATCTGGTCCTATGTGCTAATTTAAGCATTGGCTAAATCCCTGTAGCTCTGAAACTAATTATCAGTAGGGACTTCTAGTGCTGGCCGCCGATGAGTGGGGGCGCCATATCCGCTGTAAAGTAGGGTGCCAACCTCCACAGTCAGGCAGGCATTTACAGCAGCAGGGTATAGTGAGAGAGGTTTTTGTTTTTTCACGAGCACTTTTTATTTTCTGCACTATTGTCTGTGTACGTGCAACTCACCCTGCCACAATAATAATAAAAAATCAATATACATGCGTATGTGATTATATATACATACACATGTTAGGCTAACCTATATATATTGCTTATTTCCGTCTAAATGCTGGCGTATATGAGACACCATAATCAGGGTATACCATAGGAGAAAAAGGGTCAGCCGACGGTGAGTGGGGGCGCCATTCTCGTATCTGTGTGTAGGGTGCCAACCTCCACTGATAGGTAGGTTGACATAGGTCTATCAGTTGCAGGGTGCAAATAGTTTGCATGGTTGTATGTGGTCTTTGTGAAATTAATGTTTGTAGTTGTTTCATGGTTTTAAAGGAACATTAATAAACTTTAGTTTTATCTTAATCATCAAAAATATATAGGGGTACTTTCTGATTTTTTCTATTTGGACTGCGTCTGTCTCTGATTGATCACAGGATGTCGGAGGGTCGGGCCACTGGATTCGGGGGTTCGGGGTGCAGGATATAGTACAGCCACATAGTACATAGCACAGCCACGTAGTATATAGCACAGCCACGTAGTATATAGCACAGCCACGTAGTATATAACACAGCCACATAGTATATAGCAGCCACATAGTATATAGCAGCCACGTAGTATATAGCAGCCACGTAGTATATAGCAGCTACATAGTATATAGCACAGCCACGTAGTATATATACTAGTAGTATAGTAGTGTACTAGTAGTATATAGCACAGCCACGTAGTATATAGCACAGCCACATAGTATATAGCACAGCCACGTAGTATATAGCACAGCCACGTAGTATATAGCACAGCCACGTAGTATATAGCACAGCCACGTAGTATATAACACAGCCACATAGTATATAGCAGCCACATAGTATATAGCAGCCACGTAGTATATAGCAGCCACGTAGTATATAGCAGCTACATAGTATATAGCACAGCCACGTAGTATATATACTAGTAGTATAGTAGTGTACTAGTAGTATATAGCACAGCCACGTAGTATATAGCACAGCCACATAGTATATAGCACAGCCACGTAGTATATAGCACAGCCACGTAGTATATAGCACAGCCACGTAGTATATAGCACAGCCACGTAGTATGTAGCAGCCACATAGTATATAGCAGCCACGTGGTATATAGCACAGCCATGTGGTATATAGCAGCCACGTAGTATATAGCAGCCATGTAGTATATAGCACTGCCACATAGTATATAGCACAGCCGCTGGCTACGACCAATCAGCGTCTTGGGATTTCCGTGACAGACAATCAGACAAACGGAAGTGCCCCTTAGACGATTATATATATAGATATGTTTACAATTAAGGAGGCTTTCCCTTATCAAATACAAAAGATGGAATCAAACTTCTCCTTGGAATCAATACCATCAATTCCCCATTTCAGCAGCGAGAACTCTACAGCTCTTCACTGCTCAGCACAGCAGGCTTGAAATAGTGATGTCATGTCATCGCACCCTCAGTGAATTCTGAACTTTGCAAAAAAAAAAAAGTTTTTGTTATCATTTTCAGAGACTTTTTTTTTTTTTTTTTTTAATTTTTCCAATGTGTGACACAGTGTGAGTTTTTTGAATGGTGAGCTGGTGTTTTTAACCCCTTCACACCCCAAGCTCATTTTCACCTTCATGGCCAGGCCAAATTTTACAATTCTGAGCAGTGTCAATTATGTGGTAATAACTCTGGAACGCTTCAACAGATCCCCGTGATTCTGAGATTTTTTTTCGTGACATATTGAACTTCATAATATTGGTAAAAATGTGGTCAATATGACTTGGGTTTTTGTGAAAACATTCGAAATTTTATATTTCTATACCCTTAAACCAGAGAGTTATGTCAGATAAAATAGTTAATAAACATTTCCCACATGTCTACTTTACACCAGCACAATTTTTGAAACATAATTTTTGGAGGCAGGATGTTAGAAAGGTTAAAAGTTGACCAGCGATTTCTAATTTTTCCACCAAAATTTTGAAAACAATTTTTTTTTTAGGGACCACATTACATTTAAAGTGACTTTGATGGGCCTATATGACAGAAAATACCCAAATGTGACACCATTCTAAAAAGTGCACCCCTCAAAGTGCTTAAAATCAATTTCAAGGAATGTATTAACCCTTCAGGGGCTTAGCAGGAACTGAAGAAATGCGGAAGGAAAAAATGAACATTTCACTTTTTTCACAAAAATGTTACTTAACTCCCAATTTTTTTAATTTTTACAAGCGTAATGGGAGAAAATGGACTCCAAAATGTGTTGTGTAATTTTTCATGAGCATGCCGATACCCTATATGTCAGGGAAAACTATTGTTTGGGCGCAAGGCAGGGCTTGGAAGGAAAACGTTGGACTTTTTCAATGCATAATTGCCTAGAATTGTTAGCGCACGCCATGTCGGGTTATGAGAGCCCCTGATTTGCCTACACAGCGTAAACCTCCCAGAAGTAATGCCACTTTGGAGACTAGACTCCACGTACAATTTGTTGGGCATCTTCTCCTGAGTACACGGAAACCCCAAACGTGGTAGAAAACTACTTTTGCGGCCCAATACAAAGCTCAGAAGGGAAGAAGCGCCATATTGGAATTCAGATATTGCTTGAATGGTTGCCATGGGTGGTGCCATGCCGTATTGGCGGAGCCCCTGAGGTGCCGGAACAGCAGAAACCCTTCATAAGTGACATCATTTTATAAACTACTCCTCTCCATGAATTTATCTAGTAGTGCAGTGATTATATTGACACCACGTGTGCCTCACAGAAATGTATACCATAGATGGCAAAGAAAGAATAATAAATCTTGATTTAGGCACACATTTTTAATTTTTTTTATAAGGGCCAATAGGAAAAATGCACCTCTCAGTTTCTTGTGCAATTTCTCCTGAGTGCGCCGATAACCTACATATAATCGTGAACTAAAAAAAGCTCAGAAGGAAAGGAGCACCATAATTTAGTGCAGTGATGATTAGAGATGAGCGGTGTTCGAGTCGAACTGTTCACCAATTTCAAATTCGAGCTGTTTTGGGCAGTGTTCGAGTCGTTCGACGAACCCGAACAATTTGCTTAAAATTCGGCTGTTCGAGTTTCTGTTCGATAACTGTTCGTTCACCAAAAGCCTAGCTTGATTTGCACACTAAAACTGTTTATCATTGTTAATGGACTGTTTCAGTGTATAGTGGGCGGGGGATAGATCTGTGCTGAAATAACGCCGATCTCCTTTTTTTTTTCTTTCCCGCATTTACAGAGGGGCGGTGCAGTCTCTCAGCCTATCAGCAGTGCACACACACAGAGCAATGTGCATGTGATGCACACAAGCAAGGGCATGTGTCATTGGCTGTGTATGTCACGTCACTCCTTGCCCAATGAGAACCAGCCATTTGCCCCGTCGTCACCATTTCCTCACTGCTGCAGCTTCGTGTTAGACGGCGCCGCTGCTGCTGTGGGCGCTCTACAGTCAAAGAGTCTTTTTTTGCCAGCGAATTTTCTGAGAGATAGGTTTGGGGAGTCGGGAGTTGGGACTAGTTGTAATATCAGCCCTTTTCAGGGTAGGTTGCAGCAGTTCATAGCACTGTTTGCCAGGCAGGTCTGAGCCAGTGCTGTGCAAGTGTTAGTCACAGCATTTGGTGTAATCTAGCTCAGCCAATCCTTTTGGGCTAGTAGCATTGTCTGATAGTCATCTGAGTAGCCCGCCTGTGAAGCTAGCTACACCGCCTGTGTATCTCAATTTTTACGGCATCTAACCCAGTAAATCGGTTTGGGGTTTTGGGCTTAGTAGCAGTGTCTGTACGTCAGCAGAGTAGCCCGCCTGTGAAGCTAGCTACACCGCCTGTGTATCTCAATTTTTACTGCATCTAACCCAGTAAATCGTTTTGGGGTTTTGGGCTTAGTAGCAGTGTCTGCACGTCAGCAGAGTAGCCCGCCTGTGAAACAAACTATACCGCCTGTGTATCTCTATTTTCACTGCATCTAATCCAGTTGATAGTTTTGGGCCTAGTAGCATTGTCTGCACGTCAGCAGAGTAGCCCGCCTGTGAAACTAACTACACCGCCTGTGTATCTCTATTTTCACTGCATCTAATTCAGTTAATAGTTTTGGCCTAGGAGCAGTGTCTGCACTGTCCGACGAGCCCTGTTGCAATACGTTATGACGTATAGCCTGGGCCAATGAGGTCAAGAGGTGGGGCAAATCACGCTGCAGGAGTGGTCTCAGATCAGGGACCTATGCACCCTTCTGCACAGTTTTGAAATAGCAACGAAGATGTTTAGTGCTGACGATGCCATTATCAGCATAACCATTCCGGTGATTTACATGCTGGACCACACCTTACACAGCGTTCGGAGTCAGGTGGTGGAACAAGAGGAGGAGGAGGAGGAACAGGAGGAGTCGTATGCGGAAGGGATCATATCTCCAAGGTCAAGAAGGTTGGCAGCACCAAGGCGGCTGGCATTGGAGGCTGGGGGAGAGGGATTACCGAGGGCGCATGGTAGCAGCCAAACTGTTGAGGAAGGGGCAGGAGGCGAGGAAGAAGTGGAGGATGAACTGACGCTGGGCATGGAAGACTCATCAGATGAGGGAGACCTTGATCAAATTTCTGTTGTGCGAGGTTGGGGGGAGCGGGCAGACGATGGAAGCATGATTCTCACCTCACCACCACCAAGACAACAAGGACTTGGTCCTCCTGGATGCACAAGACACATGAGTGCCTTCTTGCTGCACTACCTGCAACATGACCCTCGGATTGTCAGAATCCGAAGTAATGCCGACTGCTAGGTTGCCACACTCTTAGATCCCCGGTACAAAAGCAAATTTGGAGAAATAATTCCTGCCATAGAAAGGGATTCACACATGCAGGACTATCAGCAGAGACTGTTACAGAATCTAACATCTGCTTTTCCACAAAACACCAGTGGTGCACGTAGTGAATCTCGGAGTTCTAACTTGCCAACCATGGGACTATCGAGTCATCACTCAAATCGTAACAGTAACATCGTATCTGGTGGTAACAGCAATTTTTTCCCATCGTTTCAAGATTTTTTTAGACCATCCTTTGCAAGGCCACAGGAGACAAGAAGTCTGACGCACAGCCAACGCCTAGAGAGGATGGTACAAGAGTATCTCCAAGTTAACATCGATGCCATGACTGTGGAACTGGACCCTTGCTCATTTTGGGCTTCCAATCTTGAAAAATGGCCTGAGCTCGCAACTCACGCCTTGGAGCCAGCATTCTCTCTGAACGTGTGTTCAGCGCTGCTGGTGGTGTGCTGACAGATAAGCGCACGCGGCTGTCCGGTGACAATGTAGACAGACTAACGTTCATCAAGATGAACAAATCCTGGATCCGCAAGGACTTTTCTACCCCTGTGTCATCTTGGGGAGAATAAAAGCTTGATGATTTTTGAAAATCACCTCACCAACCGTTTTAAAAAACTCTGGCGAAATTGATGCCACTTAAGTGGTGTCTGTGGCCGAATTTTTGGAAAAAATGGAGACTCTTTGATTTAGTCTCCTTGCAGAGTTTTACATGACGTTGCCATCGTCAATTCCAGGTGGGTGGGGTCATCTGCAGAGTTGTTCACTCATACTATGGCCTGGGATTCAGAGGTCTGCTCCAAAGCTTCAGTGTCTGCTAGTCAGCAGAGTAGCCCAGCCACCCACCGTCTGTTTACCTAACTACTATTTTGTAACGGCATCTAGCCCAGGAAATCCTTTTGGGCCTAGTAGAATTTGGTGCAACTCAGCAGCGTACCCCACCCATGAAGCAAGCTACAACACCTGTTTACCTAACTACTATTTTGTAACGGCATCTAGCCCAGGAAATCCTTTTGAGCCTAGTAGAATTTAGTGCTACTCAGCAGCGTACCACACCCATGAAGCAAGCTACATCGCCTGTTGATCTAATTACTAATTTTTAACTGATCTAGCCCAGGAAATCCTTTTGGGCCTAATAGCATTTTGTGCTACTCAGCAGAGTAACCCACCCATGAAGCAAGCTACACCGCCTTCTTTCCTTCTCAATCTAACCCCTCGGCTCTGGGGTGTCCACTCTCCCTCCAGCTCTCTCCTTCTCACAGGTGGACAATGGCGTGTTTTCAAACTGTGGCGAATCTTTTGGGCCCAGGCATAAGAAGTCGTTGAGGTAATGGATAATATGTGCCGCCTTACAAACGTCCATGACGACACATTCGAGGAAGCAACTAAACGCCTCAAATAGTGAGCAGGATATGGAGCCCCCCATGGGCAAACAGCGATCTATGTAGTATGCTCCTTCACAGAAGCAGCCCAATGGGCGGACACTAATCGGAGGCACAGGTAGTAACCGGAACGCCCCCTCAATGTCTGTTTTGGCCATTAGGGTGCCCCTTCCCAACTTCTTGACCCACCTGATTGCTTCGTCAAAGGAGGTACAGTACATAGTACTGTACTTGGTTCCACGACGATGTTGTCGTGTACTGACCTGCCCCTTGGATATGACAAATGGTGGTTTAGTCTGAATGTATTGGGTTCATTTCTTGGCACAACTCCCAACGGGGGTACCACTACGTCTTCTAAGGACAGTGTTCTGAATGGACCTGCCGCCATTCTACCTAAAGATATTTCTTTTTTCTTTTTTTTTGTCAAGACGTCTGGGTGTTGGTAGAGTGAGTTTAGATTTTTACTCCAGCCTTTCTTGATTTTAGAAGGGCATGACATGCCTATATCTGTGTCTCCTCCTCCTTTTACTCCTCCACCTCTTTTCTTTTCGCATGACTATGTGTAGTTGTGACTTTTCCATGTGTTTGTTGTGTCTTCTGATCAGTTTGTCAGCTTTTGGACACCTTTTAAGTTGTTTTCTATGTGTTTTCCATGTGTTTGTATGTGTTTGTGTTTGCCTGCCATTGGTTTCAATGGGGTTTGATGGTGTTCGACGAACTGTTCGGCGAACATCTCCCTGTTCGACAAACCGAACCGAACCCGAACACTAGGGAGGTGGCTCATCTCTAGTGATGATATCAACACCACAGGTGTGTCACAGAATTTTATACCACTGGGCAGTGAAGAAAAAATAATTACATTTTTACCACAGAAATATTTTTTTAGCCCTGGATTTTACATTTTCACAAGGGGAAATGGGTAAAAGTGGCAACAAAATTTGTCACACAATTTCTGCTTAATGTGGAAACATCCCATATGTGGCTGTACAGTACTGCATAGGAAGAGAGGGACAGAGCGCTATATCCCTCCTGCTGCGCAGATTTTTCTACAATAGTTTGCAGACTCATTATACAGGGCCCCCAGGTTCTAGAAGATCAGAATACTCCATTTTGGAAATTATACTCCTTTGGGAATTTATCTACAGGTGTAGTGACAGTTTTGACTCCATGGGTGTTTTCCAGAAACAAGCAGCATTGGATGTTGCAAACTGTCATTTTAGTGACCAGTATGTTGTAGTGACCAGTACGTTGCAGTCTCCAGTACGTTATCCCCAGCTCATGCTTCTGAAGGCATGCATCCGTAAATTAAGCGGGGTCTCATCACTACAGAGATTCCAAACATGTGGGCGCTATATGTGGTTTAGGCACACTGTGGGGCTCAACAGGAAGGGGGGACATTTAGATTTCGGAATACCGAATTTGCTGAATTTCTTATGGGGGATGAAGTGACATGGTGCTTTTCCAAACACTTTCTACCTGCAGTAACGTGGAAGCCCCCTTTATTTCCGTTAATAGATGACAGACCTGAGTGTGGACTTGCTTTTTTGTGGATTGAAGCTTTTCTTGGGAACATTTTACATAACATTTGGTATTACAGTTATCCGGCACTCTACGATGAGCACTTACGGTATATCAGGGTTTCCATCTAAATCTCTTTATTACGTAATTCAGATGACTACCCTGTGGGATCCATTCACTATAATGAGGCAGCAGAGTTACTCAGGGCTCCGTTTAGCCTCTTTTCAGAGGTGTCCTTTCCCCCCCCCCCCCCCCAGAGGTGCACAAAACTGGCAGACAGCACTTTTATGCATGCCTAAAAAAATAGAGACTGCTTGATCATAGGCCAGACAGTGTTCACAGTTCCTCCATCTGCCTCATTATAGGTAATCTTCCGCCAGAGGTTCGGTTTGAATCACATATTTCAGAGACTTACATGCCCATAGCAAGACTTCAGAAACTATCACTACTGCACTGACCCAAGCTTGTTAGACCATGCACTGCACATGATCTAGCAAGCTAATTAGACAGCAATCCTGCCACTTGGTGAAAAATAATATCAGCTGGTTCAATTGATGGTCTAGAAAAAGGTGTCTCATTACCAAGGTGCCGCACAAGAAACATTTCATTGTGGGTAAAACCAGTGAGCTGTCTCAAGACTTTCACAACCTTATTGTTTCAAAACACACTGATGGCATTGACCGAAGAATTTCTTACTACTGAAGGTGCCAGTGAGCACTGTTGGGACCATAATCCAGAAGCGGAAAAAAACATAATTTCACGATAAACTGGCCATGACCGAGTGCTGCCTGCAAGAATTCAGAAGAGTAAAAAGAATTACTGTATATACTCGAGTATAAGCCGAGATTTTCAGCCATTTTTTTTGGGCTGAAATTGCCCCTCTCGGCTTATACTCGAGTCATACCGGGGGTCGGCAGGGGAGGGGGAGCGGGGGCTGTCTAAAAATACTCACCTAGTCCAGGCGCGGTCCCTGCTTCCCCGGCGCCGGCAGCAGCAGCTTCTTCCTGTACTCAGCGGTCACATGGTCCCGCTCATTACAGTAAATGAATATACGGCTCCACCTCCCATAGGGACCGCTGAGTACAGGATGAAGCGCTGCGGCGTCGGGGAAGCAGGATCTACACAGCGGCAGGACCAGGTGAGTATACGGGGAGGGGAGCGCAGCGCTGCGCGATAGTCACCTGCTCCTCGTTCCGGGCGCCGATCTGTCTCCAGCAGTGACGCTGAGGTCAGAGGGCGCAGTGACGTGGTCAGTGCGCGCCCTCTGCTGAACGTCAGTGCTGGAGACAGATCGGCGCCGGAACGAGGTGCAGGTGACTATTGAAAGTGCCGGGGGCCTGAGCGACGGAGAGGTGAGTATGTGATTTATTTTTTTTATCGCAGCAAATGGGGCAAGTGTCTGTATGGAGCATCTATGGGGCCATAACGTTCCTGCAGCACTACACTATGCTCCAAATTATTATGCAACTGACATTTTTCTCGGATTTTCCTAAATGATCGGTGCAAATGACAGTCAGTCTAAGAAAAGTCATCACCCGTTAGAGTATACATTGAATTTTATTGAAGAAACCTCCCAATGATAACAGTATAATCTCCAAAATGAATAAAAACTTAAAATGCACTGTTCCAAATTATTAGGCACAGTAGAATTTCTAAACATTTGATATGTTTTAAAGAACTGAAAATGCTCATTTGTGGAATTTGCAGCATTAGGAGGTCACATTCACTGAACAAAAAAGCTATTTAACTCCAAAACATCCTAACAGGCCAAGTTATATGTTAACATAGGAACCCTTCTTTGATATCACTTTCACGATTCTTGCATCCATTGAACTTGTGAGTTTTTGGAGAGTTTCTGCTTGTATTTCTTTGCATGAAGTTGGAATAGCCTCCCGGAGCTGCTGTTTTGATGTGAACTGCCTCCCACCCTCATAGATCTTTTGCTTGATGATACTCCAAAGGTTCTCTATAGGGTTGTGGTCAGGGGAAGATGGTGGCCACACCATGAGTTTATATCCTTTTATGCCCATAGCAGCCAATGAGGTATTCTTTGCAGAATGAGATGGGGCATTGTCAGCATGAAGATGATTTTGCTCCTGAAGGCACGTTTCTGCTTTTTATATCTTGGAGGAAAGTTGTCAGTCAGAAACTCTATATAGTATACTTTGCAGAGGTCATTTTCACACCTTCAGGAACCTTAAAGGGCCCTACCAGCTGTTTCTCCATGATTCCAGCCCAAAACATGACTCCTCCACCTCCTCGCTGTTGTTGCAGCCTTGTTGGGACATGGTGGCCATACACCAACCATCCACTACTCCATCCATTTGGACCATCTAGGGTTGCTCAACGCCTATCAGTAAACAAGACTGTTTGGAAATTAGTCTTCATGTATGTGTGGGCCCAATGCAACCATTTCTGCTTGTGAACACTGTTTAAGGGTGGCCGAATAGTAGGTTTATACACCACAGCAAGCCTTTGAAGGAGCCTACACCTTGAGGTTCGAGGGACTCCAGAGGCACCAGCAGCTTCAAATATCTGTTTGCTGCTTTGTAATGGCTTTTTAGCAGCTGCTCTCTTAATCCGATGAACTTGCCTTCCGCATTATGCCTTTATCAGCATAGCCACAAATCTTTTAACAGTACGATGATCACGCTTAAGTTTTTGGGAAATTTCATGTTTTCATCCCTTCACCAAGGCATTGCACTATTTGATGCTTTTCGGCAGCAGAGAGATCCTTTTTCTTTCCCATGTTACTTGAAAACTGTGGCCTGCCTAATAATGTGGAACATCATTTTTAAGTAGTTTTCCTTTAATTAGAATCACCTGGAAAACCAATTATCACATGTGTTTAAGATTGATTTCAGTGATACATTGAGCCCTGAGACACAATACCATCCACGAGTTTATTTGAAAAACAAAACAATTAAACTTTATGACACTTAAATCCAATTTGCATAATAATTTGGAACACAGTGTATATGGGGCCATAACATTCCTGCAGCACTATATGGGGCCATAACATTCCTGCAGCACTATATGGGGCCATAACATTCCTGCAGCACTATATGGGGGCCATAACGTTCCTGCAGCACTATATGGGGCCATAACATTCCTGCAGCACTATATGGGGCCATAACATTCCTGCAGCACTATATGGGGCCATAACGTTTCTGCAGCACTATATGGGGCCATAACGTTTCTGCAGCACTATATGGGGCCATAACGTTTCTGCAGCACTATATGGGGCCATAATGTTTCTGCAGCACTATATAGGGGCATAATGTTTGTGCAGCACTATATGGGGCAAGCGTCTGTATGGGGCCATAATTAACGTTTGTAGGGCACTACGGCATATGGGGCAAGTGTCTGTATGGAGCATCTTATAGGACCATAACGTTTGTGCAGCACTACTATAAGGGGCAAATATCTTTATAGAGCATCTTATGGGGCCATAATCAGCATTTGTGCAGCATTATATTGGGCAAATGTGTCTATGGAGCATCTTATGGGGCCTTTATTAACCTTTATGCAGGATTATATGGGGCATATTTTAATATGGAACATCTTATGGGGCCATAATGAACAGTATGGAGCATTATATGGGGCTCCTGATTCAATATGGATATTCAAAGACACTTAACCTACTGATGTCTCAATTAATTTTACTTTTATTGGTATCTATTATTACTTTTGACATTTACCGGTAGCTGCTGCATTTTCCCCCCTAGGCTTATACTCGAGTCAATAAGTTTTCCCAGTTTTTAGTGGCAAAATTAGGGGGGTCGGCTTATACTCGGGTCGGCTTATACTCGAGTATATACGGTATGAGAAGAGTTGCACAAAAGACAATGACCATCTGTGGAGTGCTACAGAAAGACCTGAAATCAGCGATACAATTTTTTCAAAGAAAACAACAAGTAATGCATTTAACCTCCATGGTCTGTATGCACACTCACCATGCAAGATGACATTGCTGAACAGAAAGTATGTTCAAGCACATTTAAAATTTGCTCAACAACATTTAGACAAGCCTGTGAAATACTGGGAGAATATAGTCTGGTCATAAGAGACCAAAATGTAACTCTTTGGATGCCATAATACACACCATGTTAATGTTATGTAGCACTGGGGGGTAGCCATAGGCAAGGTTTCACTCTTCGGCACACTAAATGACAATGGAAGTCCTGGAAGGGTTTGTAAACCTTAACTTTGAAAGCATTACTGGCCAGGACCAGATGTTGTAAAGACAAATGAGGGAGACCACCTCTTAAGTTATTACTTAACTTATTAATGAATAATAACTTTGTGGGAATTATGTACAACAGATAGCTGGTGCATAGCTTCATGAACGTTTTTCTCAATACATGCAACATCTTCACACACATTTTCTCTATCCTTCCTTACTTAGTCCTTTGTCTTCACACCCACCCATCATGGCACTTCAGGAACTTCCCTTTTTTAACCCCTTAATCGCATATGACGTACTATCCCGTCGAGGTGACCTGGGACTTAATTCCCAGTGACGGGATAGTATGTTATATGCGATCGGCCGCGCTCACGGGGGGAGCGCAGCCGATCGCGGCCGGGTGTCAGCCGACTATCGCAGCTGACATCTGGCACTATGTGCCAGGAGCGGTCACGGACCGCCCCCGGCACATTAACCCCCGTCACACTGCGATCAAACATGATCGCAGTGTTCCGGCGGTATAGGGAAGCATTGCGCAGGGAGGGGGCTCCCTGCATGCTTCCCTGAGAGCCCCGGAGCAACGCAATGTGATTGCGTTGCTCCGAGCGTCTCTTATCTCCTATCCCTGCAGGCCCCGGATCCAAGATGGGCGCGGGGCTGCATCCGGGTCCTGCAGGGATTACTTCCGGGTCCAGTGCAGGCGCTGGTAAGCCTGCAGCGCTGTCAGTCAGATCGCTGATCTGACAGAGTGCTGTGCAAACTGTCAGATCAGCGATCTGTGATGTCCCCCCCGGGACAAAGTAAAAAAAAAAAAATTCCACATGTGTAAAAAAATAAAAATACAAATTCCTAAATAAAGAAAAAAAAAATATATTATTCCCATAAATACATTTCTTTATCTAAATAAAAAAACAATAAAAGTACACATATTTAGTATCGCTGCGTCCGTAACGACCCAACCTATAAAACTGTCCCACTAGTTAATCCCTTCAGTGAACACCGTAAGAAAAAAAAAACGAGCCAAAAACCGCTTTATTATCATACCGCTCAACAAAAAGTGGAATAACACGCGATCAAAAAGATGGATATAAATAACCATGGTACCGCTGAAAACGTCATCTTGTCCCGCAAAAAACAAGCCATCATACAGCATCATAAGCAAAAAAATAAAAAAGTTATAGTCCTCAGAATAAAGCGATGCCAAAATAATAATTTTTTCTATAAAATAGCTTTTATCGTATAAAAGCGCCAAAACATAAAAAAATTATATGAGATATCGCTGTAATCGTACTGACCCGATGAATAAAACTGCTTTATCAATTTTACCAAACGTGGAACGGTATAAACGCCTCCCCCAAAAGAAATTCATGAATAGCTGGTTTTTGGTCATTCTGCCTCACAAAAATCAGAATAAAAAGCGATCAAAAAATGTCATGTGCCCGAAAATGTTACCAATAAAAACGTCAACTCGTCCCGCAAAAAACAAGACCTCACATGACTCTGTGGACCAAAATATGGAAAAAATTATAGGTCTCAAAATGTGGAGACACAAACTTTTTTGCTATAAAAAGCGTCTTAGTGTGTGACAGCTGCCAATCATAAAAATCCGATATAAAAAAACACTATAAGAGTAAATCAAACCCCCCTTCATCACCCCCTTAGTTATGGAAAAATAGTAAAATTAAAAAAATGTATTTATTTCCATTTTCCCATTAGGATTAGGGCTAGGGTTAGGGTTAGAGCTAGGGTTAGGGCTAGGGTTAGGGTTGGGGCTAGGGTTGGAGCTAAAGTTAGGGTTAGGGTTGGGGCTAAAGTTAGGGTTAGGGCTAAAGTTAGGGTTAGGGTTTGGATTACATTTACGGTTGGGATTAGGGTTAGGGGTGTGTCAGGGTTAGGGGTGTGGTTAGGGTTACCATTGGGATTAGGGTTAGGGGTGTGTTTGGATTAGGGTTTCAGGTAGAATTGAGGAGTTTCCACTGTTCAGGCACATCAGGGGCTCTCCAAACGCGACATGGCATCCGATCTCAAATCCAGCCAATTCTGCGTTGAAAAAGTAAAACAGTGCTCCTTCCCTTCCGAGCTCTCCCGTGCGCCCAAACAGGGGTTTACCCCAACATATGGGGTATCAGCGTACTCAGAACAAATTGGACAACAACTTTTGGGGTCCAATTTATCCTGTTACCCTTGGGAAAATACAAAACTGGGGGCTAACAAATCATTTTTGTGAAAAAAAAAAAGAATTTTTATTTTCACGGCTCTGCGCTATAAACTGTAGTGAAACACTTGGGGGTTCAAAGCTCTCAAAACACATCTAGATAAGTTCCTTAGGGGGTCTACTTTCCAAAAGGGTGTCACTTGTGGGGGGTTTTAATGTTTAAATAAAATATTATATATAGGGTGCACTCTAGCTGTATAAAGTGTATGAATCAAAGGTGTGCAGAGCCAAGTCCAATAAAGTATATAGAACAAAAGCAAAGAAAAAGAATGGACCATGGAAAGGCCCGCACAACCAAATATGATAGAAAAATACAAAATCATTTATTGAGCACCACAACAAAGCAAATAATAAAAACAATTAAAATACAGTACCATGTACAAAAACACTCCAAACCAATAGTAGCAATGGGAAATAGATACAAATGGCCATGTGACATGTAAGCACAGTTGGGAAAATATTCTCAAAGGTTAACACAGCTCAAAACGTGCGGCCCATAAGAGTATAGTAATCTGCAGATAGTTTACTGCATAGAAAAGGAGCCTTATAATAAGACCCTAATATAAAGTCTGACAAGCCATGGCCTCAACGTATATATACAGATACTCATGTGAGTCAGTGAGTAGCTGTGCTAGAGCCCGTACCTAATCCGGCCATATGATCCCATGCAGGAAGATCCAAGCCTAAGTGACCGGTATAAAGATGGAGGGATGGAGTGGGTTAGAGAAAGCCCCACGCGTATCGCCGCCGCCGCGGCTTCGTCAGGGGAAATGCAAGTGGTGGTGGTTAGTTCACATATATATATACTAACCGATATCGACCGGTGCACAATCAGCTGGGACGCCCGGAAACAGGTGACAGGGCTGCGGAGACGCGCGCTGATTAAGTGAAGTGAGGATGGGACCGGAAGTAGACAGTCTCCATGGAGATGAGTGGCGTCTGCGCAAAGCCGACTCACGATTGAGTCGCATTGCGCAGGCGCCTAAAGACGAGACCAAAGGTGCATAGAGAATAAGCTGGAGGGCAGCAGAAGAAAGAGAAGAGGAAAGGGGAGGCAGAGGGCATGACACTGCGAATACTGGTCCAATAGCCAGTATGGCGAATAGGACGCCTAGAATCAAGGGGAAGGAATGAATATTGGTTAATGTGCACACAGGCATGTATAAGGACTGGTGAAAACATGAACATAAACATAAGCATATGGAGCAAAGTGGCATACAGAAAAACTGTATGCCACGGCCCCACATGCCCAAGCACATCTACAAGATACATGAATCTAATAAAATCCATAATTGAAGACTCAATACTTAATAAAGAGGACAATACAATAACGCCATAATGGTGGGTTTTAATGTTTAGGCACATCAGGGGCTCTCCAAACGCGACATGGTGTCCCATCTCAATTCCAGTCCATTTTGCATTGAAAAGTCAAACGGCGCTCCATCCCTTCCGAGCTCTGCCATGCGCCCAATCAGTTGTTTACCCCCACATATCGGGTATCAGCGTACTCAGGACAAATTGCACAACAATTCTTGGGGTCCAATTTCTTCTCTTACCCTTGGGAAAATAAAAAATTGGGGGCGAAAAGATCATTTTTGTGAAAAAATATGATTTTTTATTTTTACGGCTCTGCATTATAAACTTCTGTGAAGCACTTGGTGGGTCAAAGTGCTAACCACACATCTAGATAAGTTCCTTAGGGGGTCTACTTTCCAAAATGGTGTCACTTGTGGGGGGTTTCAATGTTTACGCACATCAGGGGCTCTCCAAACGCAATATGGCGTCCCATCTCAATTCCAGTCAATTTTGCATTGAAAAGTAAAATGGCGCTCCTTTCCTTCCGAGCTCTGCCATGCGCCCAAACAGTGGTTTACACCCACATATGGGGTATCAGCGTACTCATTGGTAAAATAAAACAAATTGGAGCTGAAATAAATTTTGTGTGAAAAAAAGTTAAATGTTCATTTTTATTTAAACATTCCAAAAATTCCTGTGAAACACCTGAAGGGTTAATAAACTTCTTGAATGTGGTTTTGAGCACCTTGAGGGGTGCAGTTTTTAGAATGGTGTCACACTTGGGTATTTTCTATCATATAGACCCCTCAAAATGACTTCAAATGAGATGTGGTCCCTAAAAAAAAATAGAATTATTCTTACCGTTAATTCGGTTTCTAGTAACCCACCACGACAGCACACCTGGAGGATGTTACCCCTTTCCTAATAGGGACAGGAAATGACAAGAGGTTAAATAACCCCTCCCTCATCCTCCCCTCAGTGTTATTATAAAGGACCACAGGAGAATGAATGCTTCAAATTATATTTATTCTTTTCAGAACGTATATTAAGCAAAGGGAGGGATTACTCCTGCTGTCGTGGTGGGTTACTAGAAACCGAATTAACGGTAAGAATAATTCTATTTTCTCTAGTAACCCCCCACGACAGCACACCTGGAGCAGTACCCAAGAGTAATTATTAGGGAGGGACTACAGCACTAAGGACTTTTTCTCCGAAGGCTAAGTCTTCTTTTGACATCAGGTCAAGCCTGTAATGTTTGGAGAACGTATGGACCGAGGACCACGTAGCCGCTCTGCAAATTTGCTCGATGGAAGCACTGACTTTCTCGGCCCAGGAGACAGCTGTTGCTCTAGTAGAATGGGCTGTGAGCTTTCCTGGTGGTGGAAGGCCTTGAATTTGATAAGCCTCCAGGATTGCTCGTTTGATCCAATTTGCAATTGTGGATCTGGAAGTCTTCTTCCCTTTATTCTGGCCGAGAAGATGAATAAACAGATTTTGATCTTTCCTAAACTTCTCTGATGCATGAAGATAATAGAGTACCATTCTTCGAACATCCAAGGTATGGAAATGTTCCTCTTCCTCATTCTTTGGTTCTTGATAGAAAGATGGAAGAATTATCTCCTGCGATTTGTGGAAATCGGAGACTACCTTTGGGAGAAAGGATGGGTCTAATCGCAGGATAAGCCTGTCCTGAAGAATCTTCATGTAGGGCTCATTGATTGATAGGGCTTGTAGTTCACCCACTCTTCTGGCTGTTGTTATGGCTACTAGGAAGGTGGTCTTCCAAGCGAGTTTATCCATGGTTATGGAAGATAAGGGTTCAAACGGTGGCAGTGTAAGTCCTTTCAGGACTATATTCAGGTCCCAGGATGGAACTATATTTATGGGTCTTGGAGATATGCGGGATGCCGCCATCATGAATCTTCTTACCCATCTATGTTCAGCTAAAGACTGGTCAAAATAAGAGCTCAAGGCTGCTACTTGTACCTTGAGGGTGCTGGGTCTGAGACCCTTCTCTAGCCCATCTTGTAGAAAATCCAGGATCTTGGCTAGGTTTGGCTTATCTGGGTTAGGTTGTTCAGGAGCACACCATGTGATGAACGTCTTCCAGATCTTATGGTAAATAGAATTAGTAACCGTTTTGCGGCTTTTTTGTAATGTTTTAATTACCCTCTTTGATAGTCCTCTAGTTCTCAAAATTGAGAATTCAGAAGCCAGGCATTTAGGTGTAGCCTCTCGGGATCTGGATGCAGTATTGGCCCCTGGTAGAGAAGGTCTTTGACCGGTGGAAGTGCTATTGGCCCATCTATCTTTAGACTGATGAGGGCCCCGAACCAACCTCTTTTGGGCCAAAGTGGAGCCACTAGGATCACCTTGAGTTTTTCTGCCCTTATTTTCTGCAGGACTTTTGGTAGGACTGGCAATGGCGGGAAAGCGTATGCTAGCGTAAATGTCCATGGCTGGACCAATGCGTCCACAGCTAACCCCGGATTCATCGGATCTAGCAAGAAGAACTGGTCTACCTTTGTGTTCTGGCTGTTTGCGAACAAGTCCACTTCTGGCTGACCCCATCTTTTGACTAGTATCTGAAAGACTTCTGGGTTTAGGCTCCATTCTCCTGGATGGACCTCTGTTCTGCTCAAGAAGTCGGCTTGTACGTTTATCTCCCCTTTTATATGTAGGGCGGATATGGAGAGAACATGTTCTTCGGCCCACGAAAATATTCTTGCTGATATTGTCTTTAGATCTTCGTGTCTTGTACTTCCCTGGTGGCGAAGGTGGGCAACTGTTGTCATGTTGTCTGAGTATATTTTTATGTGGGAATTTTGTACAAGAATTACCGCTGTTTTGAGGACTTCTTCCACTGCCTTTAGCTCTTTGAAATTTGAGGATTTTTGTGCTATTTCGGCTGACCAGGATCCCTGGAATATGTGCTGGTCTACCGTGGCTCCCCAACCTTTTCCACTGGCATCTACTGTTATGGTCACTGCTGGGACCTGCAACCAGGGAACTCCTCTTATTAGGTTCTCTTTTTGTAGCCACCATGTTAATGAGGACTTTACATGCGGTGGTATCCGGATCTTTTTGTCTAGAGAACCTGGGGATCCGTCCCAGCTTGACAGAATAAATGTCTGAAGTATCCTGGTGTGGGCTTGAGCCCATGCCACCATCTGGATGCAAGATGTCATGGTACCTAGAACCGACATGGCCCATCTTAGAGATACACACTTCTTGTCCCGTAATGTTCTTATCTTTGATGTAAGCAGGGACCGTTTTTGTTCGGGTAAGAAAGAGGTTTGTCTGTGGGAGTCTAATAAGACCCCTAAAAAGATCTTTGTTGTGGACGGAACCATATCCGATTTTTTGGGGTTTATCACCCAACCCAGGGATGACAGGATCTGGACTGTTGTCTGAAGGTGTTCCTGTAGAATTGGAACCGTGGGGCCCACTACCAAGAGGTCGTCGAGGTATGGGATTATGCATATCTGCCGACTTCTGATGTACGCCATCACCTCGGACATGACCTTTGTAAAGATCCTTGGAGCTGCTGATAGTCCGAATGGGAGGACATTGAACTGGAAGTGGTCTACAACTTCTCCCCTGGTGACTGCAAACCTTAGGAATTTCCGATAGGTTGGATGGACTGGGACGTGGTAATATGCGTCCTGTAAATCGATGGTTGCCATGACGAAGTCTTGCCCTATTAAGGGTACTGTTGATCTGATGGACTCCATTCTGAATCTTCTGTAGGTTACATATTGATTCAGCGGTTTCAGATTGATTATCATCCGATGGGTTCCGTTTGGTTTCCTTATCAGAAATAGGCTGGAATAATGGCCCTTGTTTCTTTCGTCTTTTGGGACTGGGGAGATCACATTGTTGATTAAGAGATCTTCTATCCCAGTTATCAGGGTGGACTGTAGCTTTGGTGTTGATAACATTGTAGTTTTCATTCTTTTTTGGGGGTATGATGTAAACTCTATTTTCATCCCCTCTTTGACCAATTTTAAGGTCCACTGATCCACCCCGATCTTTTGCCAGACTGGGAGGAAGTTCGAAATCCGACCCCCCACTATGACGGCGTCATTGCTTTCTCTGGTTTTGGGGTTGTGAAAGAAAAAGATTCCTGTCTTTCCCTCCTTTCGGATAGCTCCAGCGACCTGTTTTACCCTTTCCTCTGTATTGAGGGGTATGCTCCTGCTGAGCGCGGAAGGGTTTTTTCCTAGGGTTTCTAGGTTCTGGTAAGGTCTTTTTCTTGTCTGAAGCCTTTTCCAAAAGATCATCCAAGGCTGGTCCAAACATATACTTTCCTTTAAAAGGAATGGAACACAGCCTCATCTTGGAAGTCATATCCCCAGACCAGGATCTTAGCCAGAGTGCACGCCTTACTGAGTTTGACAGTGCGGATGATCTCGCCGTCACTCTCACGGATTCTGCAGAAGCATCTGCTAAAAAGCCTGTTGCTTTCTGGAAGATAGGCAAGGAGGCCAGAATATCTTCTCTCGGAGTACCTGAGGACAAGTGCTCCTCTAGCTGTCCCAGCCAGCGATGCATCGATCTAGCAACGCAAGTGGATACTGAATTGATGCTCAGTAAAGATGCTGACGTCTCCCACGACTTCCTTAGTAGTCCGTCCATCTTGCGTTCCAGAGGGTCTCTCAGTTGGGAGGCATCCTCGAATGGTAGCGTGGTCTTTTTGGCTACTCTGGCAATCTGGACGTCCACTTTTGGGACTTCTGACCAGCATGACGCTGTTTCGGCATCTACAGGAAATCTGTCTTTAATTTCTGCTGGAGTAGTCAGCTTCTTTTCTGGGGATTCCCACTCGTCCAGAACTAAATCTCGGATGTTTTGGTGAATAGGAAACACCTGACGCTTCCTAGAACGAAGTCCTCCAAACATCTCTTCTTGCACCGAGTGGGCCGTCTTTTCTTCCTCAACCTCCATAGTTTTCCTTACAGCCGTAAGGAGTTCTTCCATATCAGATGAAGAGAAGTAGTATCTTTCTTGCTGGACAGTTTCAGAGTCCAGGGATAATTCACCCTCCTCTGGGGGTTCGTCCGATGTCTCTCCCTGAGAGTCCTCCTGCTCTTCCTCCTGTGGATTAAGTTTTCTTTTCTTAGCCTCAGGAGGGGCACTAGGAGATGGTGTAGGTTGGGAAAGAGTGGCTAGAGATGTTTTAATCTCCTGCTGGATTAAGGTTTTAATCTCTTCTATCAGGGATGGCCGTTCCTCGCTGACAATTTTGTCTGTGCATTCTTTGCACAATGATTTTTTATATGAAGAGGACAGCTTCTTCATACAGACTGCGCATTTGCGGGTCATTTTTGTTTTGCTTCCTGATGTGGGTTCCTTGTCCCCCTAAAAAGGAAGGGGAGAAGGAATCATAAGACTACAACCCACATCAGGGAATGGACACCCGGGGCCAGATTACTCACTGGGGCCGGGATGGTGCTGTGTTCTGCAGGTGCAGAGCGCGAGGAAGCAGACATCTCCATAGTCTTCACCACACAGTGGTCCTACCTGCGATGTCTTCCTGTCCAGGGCCTGAATATATAGGCGACCGGACGTAGCACCTGTCCTCCTGCATGAGGACCTCCTCCTCCGGTGTCCGGAAGTACGTGGGGGGAGGACGCCGACGTCTTCCCTGCTATCTGCCTAGCGTTCCTGGCTGGAACGCACGAGGAACTTCCTGATTCAAAGAAGCCGGCCGGCGTCTGACGTCATATCCGGCCGCAGACCGGAAGTACCTACACGCGCGCGTGGTACGGAGGAGGAGAAGGGCTGGAGAGCTCCGAGAGGCCTCCAGCCGAAGAACGCCCCAGACCTTACCCGCAGGTGCGGAATGGCGGCGGTGAAGAGTCCCGAGTCAGAGGAGACGGGAGCAGCGACAGGGAATGGACGTAAGTCTGATCCCAGCTGCCCGGCCAGATTATCTGTATACCCCCCGGTGACCGCTGCCGGCACAGTGCACCTGGGATGACCTCTTCATCCCTAGTAGGGACAGGAAAGAACACTAAGGGGAGGATGAGGGAGGGGTTATTTAACCTCTTGTCATTTCCTGTCCCTATTAGGAAAGGGGTAACATCCTCCAGGTGTGCTGTCGTGGGGGGTTACTAGAGAAAATGGTGTTGTAAAAATGAGAAATTGCTGGTCAACTTTTAACCCCTATAACTCCCTAACAAAAAAAACATTTTGTTCCAAAATTGTGCTGATGTAAAGTAGACATGTGGGAAATGTTACTTATTAAGTATTTTGCGTGACATATCTCTGATTTAAGGGCATAAAAATTCAAAGTTGGAAAATTGCGAAATTTTCAAAATTGTCGCCAAATTTCCATTTTTTTCACAAATAAACGCAAGTTATATCGAATAAATTTTACCACTATCATGAAGTACAATATGTCACGAGAAAAAAATGTGAGAATCACCAAGATCCGTTGAAGCGTTCCAGAGTTATAACCTCATAAAGGGACAGTGGTCAGAATTGTAAAAATTGGCCCGGTCATTAACGTGCAAACCACCCTCGGGGCTTAAGGGGTTAATGTATTTTACTTTTTTTTTTTAATACAATTTTTTTTATCTTCAGCCCACTTGAGTCCAGTTCTTCAGGATGCCTCTGGTCTGGGTGAGGGCGTTACCCTTTCTCTTTTTACAGAGGCATTGGATGTCATAGCAATTCACCAGCTTACTACAATCATGTTTCTGAGGAAAAGGGAAGCTGATGGAGTAATACATTTCTCTGTCAGTTAGTAATAATTAACAACTAACAAGAGCTACTGGATACTTAAAAGGGGAATTTATTATTAAGAGGATACTTACAATTACATACAGTGGGAAAATCTAACTGAGGGACATGGGTGCCAGAAAAGTGTGGTAGGAGAGGGTAGTGGAGAATGGTAAGTGCATAACTAGCAATGTGTGCTCCCTGTGATCCCACATATTAGGACCATCCTATCAGGTCACTGTCCTTGGGAGTTTTCCGGGAACAAATACACTGCTGCTGAGGACAACACTCACCTGAAGATGGCGCTCTTAAGTCTAAAATGGATAAGGCTACGTTCACATTTGCGGCTAGCGCCGCAGCGTCGGGCGCCGCAGCGGCGCCGCATGCATCATGTGCCCCTATATTTAACATGGGGGCGCATGGACATGCGGTGCACTTGCTTTTTGCGCCGCATGCGTCCCTGCGGCGCCCGCGTCGGGGCGCAGAGGACGCAGCAAGTTGCATTTTTGCTGCGTCCAAAATCAATGGAAAAAAGGACGCATGCGGCGCAAAAAGCAGCGTTGTGCATGTGTTCACATTTGCGCTGTGCGTTGCGGCGGCGACGCTGCGGCGCACACCGCAAATGTGAACGTAGCCTAAGAGAGTCCAGGGTCATTTACAAACCTGGTCACATCAACTGAGGTCATCAACCTCCAGTGAATGGTCCTTGTTCTTAGGAAAGGTGTGTATCATGAAGGCCTGAGGCCAGCTGTCCATTTCAAGCACAGGCGTGCCCTCTCATAAAACCAACAAGGGTGAGATACAGGATCAAGAAAACAATGGATGCATATTCAAACACTGTAAGAGTTGTTTATATGGCTAAGAAATGGCTAACAAGTTAATCCTGTTAATCCCTTCTCTCGGTCAGTTTTCAAACAGCCATAACTTTTTCTACTTTTTGCACTGACAGACATACGAGGGCTTCAATTTTGCAGGATAGGTTGTAATTTCGAATTACATCAATCTTTGTACAATGCAGAGTAAGTGAAAATGGGCAATATACTGCAAAATGGTGAAATAAGGAAAAAAAAGTCAGCCACTTTTTTTATGTTTATGGTATTAATTGTGCAGTAAAAACAACATGGGGACACAGTTCTCCAAAATGGAGCAGTTGTAACCCCACAATCTATTAAGGAGGTCGTCTCTCTGCTGCCTGTGTAGCAAGCCAAGACGACCCCTTCTGCCTTTGTATCTTATCCACCATGCACTATTTATAAGGCCATGTTTAGAGGCAGAAAAAAAGGCTACCGTGAAACCTGGGCCATAGATAAAACGCAACACAGATTTTTTATTTGTGGCTGAACAAAAAATAAATAAATCAGCCATGAGAAGAATGAGCATGTTCACAACTAAAAAAAAAATGAGGAATAGCTTCACAAAGATTCTACCATATCAATGGAGCTAATCCTTCGGTCAATCCATCAACATATCCACTGCCAGTGGTGTTACTATAGCGTCATATGGGCCTCGAGGCAAAATTTGGAGGCCTCCACCAACATGTTGATCAGATGTACAGGTTCCTGCAATAATGTCTCCCATTGTGGCCCCATCATGTAATAATGTTCTCTGAGCCCTTTTTAATTAATAACGTCTCCAATCTTGTAATAATGTCCCCCATTCTGGCCTCTTTCGTGTAGTAATTAGCTTTATCCTTATCCCTATCCTTTGATAATGTCTCTTATCTTGTAACAATGTCCTCCATCCAGGGCCCTTTAGTTAATAATCTTCTGCATCCTTGGCCCTTTATATAATAATGTCCTCCATCCTGGGCCCTTTATATAATAATGTCCTCCATCCTGGGCCCTTTATGTAACAATGTCCTCCATCCAGGGCCCTTTAGTTAATAATCTTCTGCATCCTTGGCCCTTTATATAATAATGTCCTCCATCCTGGGCCCTTTATATAATAATGTCCTCCATCCTGGGCCCTTTATGTAATAATGTCCTCCACCCTGGGCCCTTTATGTAATAATGTCCTCCATCCTAGGCAATTTATTTAACAATGCCCTCCATTCCTGGGCCCTTTATGTAATAATGTCCTCCATCCTAAGCCATTTATTTAACAATGTCCTCCATCCTGGGCCCTTTATATAATAATGTCCTCCATCCTGGGCCCTTTATGTAATAATGTCCTCCATCCTGGGCTCTTTATATAATAATGTCCTCCATCCTGCGCCCTTTATGTAATAATGTCCTCCATCCTAGGCCATTTATTTAACAATGTCCTCCATCCTGGGCCCTTTATTTAATAATGTCCCCATCCTGAACCCTATAATGTTCGGTCAGTTGATCTATTTACTATATATTATTTTCTGACTTGAACGTCCCGCCCTTCTCCATGTTTTAATTACATCTCAACACAATTGGTTCTGAGCCTCCTATATAAGTAGGCTTTACCCTGTCATTAGCCATAAGCAAGTGTTCACATTAGGCATTCAGCTCAGATACCATAGGTAAGTGTTCACACCAGACAGTCAGTGTAGTTACCCATTCGATCTGAGATTACCTTGACGTTTTGGTGAATGGGCTCACAACGTTTGCAAATCTTGTGCTAAAAATCTCATGTGTTTGTTCATAAAGTTCATAAGCCAGTATGCTACTCACATTTCACATTTCCTTGTTTTTTTAGCACAGATAAGTTTGGCCATTGATCTATTGTATATTTGACTTTTTTTGGCTACAAACTATTTATATATATATATATATATATATATATATATATATATATTGTTCGGTCAGTTGATCTATTTCCTATAATGTAAGAACATCCCTCATCCTGGGCTGTTTATTTAATAATGTCCCCCATCCTGGAGCTCTTCTAAAAACATTAAAAAAAAATAAAATAAACTATTCTTTTTACCTGTCCATGCTCCCTTGGTGAGCAATGTTCTCTTCATCCTCCACACCACAAGAGGGTGTGCGGTGCATGGTACTGATGTCACGTGCCGTCTGTGATGGGCAGCTACAGGCCTCTGATGAACCGGCGGCCCTCTATAGCTAATGCGGTGCAGGGAGCCAGTGACTCTCTGCACCACAATACTTTTCAGCAGAGGACACGCATTCACCTGAGCTTCAAAAGGAGATTGTGATATTTACTACATGCAGCAATACTGTGGTAAAATTACATATTCATCCATTATTTTGTCAATACTATGTCATTGGATCTTTGGTTTTCACCTTTTGCATGTAATTATTGTCTAATTATGGAACATGTCTGCTTTCTTATTTGTCGAATAACAGTTATTGAAATATATATAATAATATAATATATAAAGAAAAGTTGTTACAAAAGTATTCATAATTTGGAGAATTATCCTACAATACGTAAATAAGTAATGCATAGATGGAGTTGACAAAGGAAGACCCACAGCTATAGAGTGACTCATTTCTGGCTCAAGCTATAGCTACCCTGCCTGCGCAAATAGGGAACATAACCAAAAGTGATCTTCATGACACTTTTAAGGCATGTGTGGAAGGCCCAGATTTAAACATGCAGAAAATTGCCAAAGTGTTTATCAACATATATTTTCTGCCAATTTGGATGTTATTTTACCTTTTTGTTTTCCTTCCTGTTCAGTGCCAATTGAAGTCACTCCATATTCTTGTAAATGGACAGATTGGTTTAATGTTGACCATCCAACCGAAGACTCAAGTGATGGAGACTGGGAGACACTGGGAAACATCACAGCCCAAGGATTTAATGTGTGCCAAGTACCTAGAGACATTCACTGCCGCTCTGTCCGATTTCCATATATCCCCTTTGGAGAACTTCAGTACAACACAACGTGCGATAAGAGCACAGGGCTGACCTGCCTCAACGAGGACAATAAGGTCACCTGTATAGACTTTGAGGTGCAATTCCTTTGTTGTGACACTGACCAAGATGTAGAATATTCTACCACAGAGATGCCAGCTGTGCCAACAGGTAATACATGTATTAACATTGATTCATATGAATAAGTGGCCTCAATATCTTTAAAATGTAAATCCATTAGTTGGGACTGTCGATTTTCATCAAGGTATTTATGAGATACGAAAAACCATTATTAGGGCAAAGCAAAATCAGTAGTAGCCAGGACCTAACAATAACTGTAGTCGTCATACCGGGTAAAGGCTAAAAGAGAACAGTCAGGACAAGATATTTTGCTGCCCCCAAAAATAATGTCAATTGTTCCCACTCTTCCTCACCCAGCAAAAGGGATGGCTTGGAGTAATAGGAACCTTATCTAACCCCTCCAGATAACAAGCCTTTATGGCCACTTCCTCGAGTAGTGCCACCTTTTTTACTGAAAAAGTACTAGTCAATGTAAAAAGGGGTGCACTTTGCAGTCCCTATTAAGCGACACCCCAATCTCACAGTTAGATATAAGAATTGCTCATTGTTTGCAGTCACTTTACACCAGAAATAAATAGCTATAGTCATCCTTGCTATGTTAAATTTAAATATTTAACCCAAGGCTAATGATGGAAATGGATATAGCTGAGCTATAATGGGTGTCCATTTTAGTTTTAAATAAGTTGCCAGCATTTGATAGATACCCCGCTGGTAACCAAACACACCTCACTATAGTTCACAGGCCCGTCTCAATGCATTTACGTCTGTAATTTGACAAAAACAGCTTGCATATATACAGGGGGAGAGGTGCTGTGCAGTGTATATATACAGGGGGAGAGGTACTGTGCAGTGTATATATACAGGGGAGAGGTACTGTGCAGTGTATATATACAGGGGGAGAGGTGCTGTGCAGTGTATATATACAGGGGGAGAGGTACTGTGCAGTGTATATATACAGGGGAGAGGTACTGTGCAGTGTATATATACAGGGGGAGAGGTACTGTGCAGTGTATATATACAGGGGAGAGGTACTGTGCAGTGTATATATACAGGGGAGAGGTGCTGTGCAGTGTATATATACGGGGGAGATGTACTGTGCAGTTTATATATACAGGGGGAGAGGTGCTGTACAGTGTATATATACAGGGGGGAGAGGTACTGTGCAGTGTATATATATGGGGGAGATGTACTGTGCAGTGTATATATACGGGGGAGAGGTACTGTGCAGTGTATATATACAGGGGGAGAGGTGCTGTACAGTGTATATATACAGGACAGGAGGAGTGGTACTGTGCAGTGTATATATACAGAGGGAGAGGTGCTGTACAGTGTATATATACACAGGAGGAGAGGTACTGTGCAGTGTATATATATACAGGGGGAGAGTTACTGTGCAGTGTATATATACAGAGGGGGAGAGGTGCTGTGCAGTGTATATATACAGGGGGAGAGGTACTGTGCAGTGTATATATACAGGGGGAGAGGTGCTGTGCAGTGTATATATACAGGGGGAGAGGTGCTGTGCAGTGTATATATACAGGGGGAGAGGTACTGTGCAGTGTATATATACAGGGGGAGAGGTGCTGTGCAGTGTATATATACAGGGGGAGAGGTGCTGTGCAGTGTATATATACAGGGGGAGAGGTACTGTGCAGTGTATATATACGGGGGAGAGGTGCTGTACAGTGTATATATACACAGGAGGAGAGGTACTGTGCAGTGTATATATATACAGGGGGAGAGTTACTGTGCAGTGTATATATACAGAGGGGGAGAGGTGCTGTGCAGTGTATATATACAGGGGGAGAGGTACTGTGCAGTGTATATATACAGGGGGAGAGGTGCTGTGCAGTGTATATATACAGGGGGAGAGGTGCTGTGCAGTGTATATATACAGGGGGAGAGGTACTGTGCAGTGTATATATACAGGGGGAGAGGTGCTGTGCAGTGTATATATACAGGGGGAGAGGTGCTGTGCAGTGTATATATACAGGGGGAGAGGTGCTGTGCAGTGTATATATACAGGGGGAGAGGTACTGTGCAGTGTATATATACAGGGGAGAGGTACTGTGCAGTGTATATATATACAGGGGAGAGGTGCTGTGCAGTGTATATATACGGGGGAGATGTACTGTGCAGTTTATATATACAGGGGGAGAGGTGCTGTACAGTGTATATATACAGGGGGGAGAGGTACTGTGCAGTGTATATATATGGGGGAGATGTACTGTGCAGTGTATATATACGGGGGAGAGGTACTGTGCAGTGTATATATACGGGGGAGAGGTGCTGTACAGTGTATATATACACAGGAGGAGAGGTACTGTGCAGTGTATATATATACAGGGGGAGAGTTACTGTGCAGTGTATATATACAGAGGGGGAGAGGTGCTGTGCAGTGTATATATACAGGGGGAGAGGTACTGTGCAGTGTATATATACAGGGGGAGAGGTGCTGTGCAGTGTATATATACAGGGGGAGAGGTGCTGTGCAGTGTATATATACAGGGGGAGAGGTACTGTGCAGTGTATATATACAGGGGGAGAGGTGCTGTGCAGTGTATATATACAGGGGGAGAGGTGCTGTGCAGTGTATATATACAGGGGGAGAGGTGCTGTGCAGTGTATATATACAGGGGGAGAGGTACTGTGCAGTGTATATATACAGGGGAGAGGTACTGTGCAGTGTATATATATACAGGGGAGAGGTGCTGTGCAGTGTATATATACGGGGGAGATGTACTGTGCAGTTTATATATACAGGGGGAGAGGTGCTGTACAGTGTATATATACAGGGGGGAGAGGTACTGTGCAGTGTATATATATGGGGGAGATGTACTGTGCAGTGTATATATACGGGGGAGAGGTACTGTGCAGTGTATATATACAGGGGGAGAGGTGCTGTACAGTGTATATATACAGGACAGGAGGAGTGGTACTGTGCAGTGTATATATACAGGGGGAGAGGTGCTGTACAGTGTATATATACACAGGAGGAGAGGTACTGTGCAGTGTATATATATACAGGGGGAGAGTTACTGTGCAGTGTATATATACAGAGGGGGAGAGGTGCTGTGCAGTGTATATATACAGGGGGAGAGGTACTGTGCAGTGTATATATACAGGGGGAGAGGTGCTGTGCAGTGTATATATACAGGGGGAGAGGTGCTGTGCAGTGTATATATACAGGGGGAGAGGTACTGTGCAGTGTATATATACAGGGGGAGAGGTGCTGTGCAGTGTATATATACAGGGGGAGAGGTGCTGTGCAGTGTATATATACAGGGGGAGAGGTACTGTGCAGTGTATATATACGGGGGAGAGGTGCTGTACAGTGTATATATACACAGGAGGAGAGGTACTGTGCAGTGTATATATACAGGGGGAGAGGTGCTGTACAGTGTATATATACACAGGAGGAGAGGTACTGTGCAGTGTATATATATACAGGGGGAGAGTTACTGTGCAGTGTATATATACAGAGGGGGAGAGGTGCTGTGCAGTGTATATATACAGGGGGAGAGGTACTGTGCAGTGTATATATACAGGGGGAGAGGTGCTGTGCAGTGTATATATACAGGGGGAGAGGTGCTGTGCAGTGTATATATACAGGGGGAGAGGTACTGTGCAGTGTATATATACAGGGGGAGAGGTGCTGTGCAGTGTATATATACAGGGGGAGAGGTGCTGTGCAGTGTATATATACAGGGGGAGAGGTACTGTGCAGTGTATATATACGGGGGAGAGGTGCTGTACAGTGTATATATACACAGGAGGAGAGGTACTGTGCAGTGTATATATACAGGGGGAGAGGTGCTGTACAGTGTATATATACACAGGAGGAGAGGTACTGTGCATTGTATATATACAGGGGGAGAGTTACTGTGCAGTGTATATATACAGAGGGGGGAGAGGTGCTGTGCAGTGTATATATACAGGGGGAGAGGTACTGTGCAGTGTATATATAAAGGGGGAGATGTACTGTGCAGTGTATATATACAGGGGGAGAGGTGCTGTGCAGTGTATATATACAGGGGGATTGGTACTGTGCAGTGTATATATACAGGGGGATTGGTACAGGCGTGTACTACGGAGGACAGAGAATAAACTTCAATCCCATATTGCAGCCAGCATGCAGCCAGCGGGTAAGGAAAGGGTGAATCAAACACCCGAAAACCCCGCCCCTATGGCTAAAGATTGTTCCCTCCAAATTCAGGTGACAGTGTCCCTTTAACCCCTATGTGCCTGCCTGCACTGACTGAGTGAGAAGATGCTTGTGCCAGCTCCCGCTGTCCGCACCTGTAAAACCGCCGTGCCCACAGATTTGAAGGGTCGGCGGCAAGAAAATCAGCGGGCAAGTTTGCCAGATAATAATAATAATAATAATCTTTATTTTTATATAGCGCTAACATATTCCGCAGCGCTTTACAGTTTGCACATATTATCATCGCTGTCCCCTATGGGGCTCACAATCTAAATTCCCTATCAGTATGTCTTTGGAATGTGGGAGGAAACCAGAGTACCCGGAGGAAACCCACGCAAGCACGGAGAGAACATACAAACTCTTTGCAGATGTTGTCCAAGGTGGGATTAGAACCCAGGACTCCAGTGCTGCAAGGCTGCTGTGCTAACCACTGCGCCACCGTGCTGCTGTATCTATGACCGCGTGAGTGGGCCCCCCGTCTCGCCAGGGCCCCAGCACTCGCCCGGGTGCTGACGCCGGCCCTGTGCAGAACAAGATACAAACATCCCTGTATCAGAATCCAATCGACCGTCCAACATACCTTACATGGAACAGTTTCCATCCAAAACACATAAAAAACTATTGTCTACAGCCAAGCCATCAGATACAGTCGTATATGTTCCAACCCCATGGAGGGGGATGAACACCTTGGTCGCCTCAGAAAGACTTTTTTTTTTTAATCAGGGCTACCATCCAAGAACAATTGAAAACCAGATTACAAGAGCCACCATAATATCAAGGAATCACCTGCTACATTACAAAGCTAAAGAAGAAAATAACCGGGTGCCTCTAGTAGTCACTTACAAACCAAATCTGGAGGTGCTAAGGGGAGCTGCACGGAAATTACAACCTTTACTATAAAAAAATGCCCGACTACAATCCATTTTTCCAGACCCCCCCGACTACTGTGTTTTAGGCAGCCCCCAAATCTAATAAGTATCATTGTCAGAAGCTCCATGTCCTCTCCAACAGCTGCAGGAACCTTTCCTTGCAACCAGAAAAAATGTAAAACCTGTCCATTTATAATGACCACGGACAAGATAAAGATCCCCAATTCACATCAGGACTACAAGATACCAGGTACTTTCAGCTGCGTCACTTCTAATGAGGTGTACTTAATTATTTGTACTAAATGTCCAACTGGGGGTCTGTATGTAGGGAAGACAGGGTGGAAACTGAGAATAAGAATGAACTCTCATCACCATACAATAAGAGAAAAAAAAATGGATCTACCTGTGGCAATACATTTTTGTCTCCCCAATCATAACATTATGGATATGAAATTACTTGTGTTAAAAGGTAACTTCAAATCTCAAAGAGACAGAACATGTGAATATAAACTGATGATGACCTTTGACAGCCTCAGTGCAGGAATGAATGTGTTGCATGGATTTATGTCTTTTTACATTAACTAAGGAATTTGCTCCTCAGACCATGTGGGGGCATCATAACAGGACCAGACCCCAATCAGAGGACAATAAAACATTCCTTATCTATGAACTCCTCCAATATTTATGGACACA